>NC_044031.1:450077187-450408615 GCF_901765095.1 Microcaecilia unicolor | reverse complement strand
GTTATGCAGTGGGGAACACTTACTTGCACCCGTTCAGGTGGTAAGGGTTCCCGCTGTAACCCAGCAGTAACCGGGTAGCGCGCCGGGTTAGCACCATGGTAAAAATTACATTAAATATTTTTCAATGTGCCAGAAACGGCGCATGTTGGAGCCGGAACTATAGCTGATCATTGCTCAGAGTTGGAAATCTGATAGTGTTCTTCCTGTAGTCAAATGGTTAAATAAACTACACTATGTTTGAGAAATGAGTGACTAACTGTTGAATGTAGGAAAACTCTGCATAAAACAGGAGAAAAGTTTGGGAGTTTTCTTGTTAAATTGTTCATAGCAAATTTTGATATGAGCTTTTCCTTAGAATTTAAAAGCCTTACTTTGAATGTTTTGTCTAGCTGTATGGTGAAATTGTGTACCTTAGGTAAAGGAAGGGAGGAGAGAACTACATTTGGAGATTGTTATAGGAAGTGGGGGTGGGGGTGTAATATAAAATTTTAACATCTTTGGAGGTATTCAGTTGCTTTCTTGCAGTGTGTGCTTCTTTGCAACATAATGGTTTATAATTGTGGGGGTACCTAGTAATATGTTAGTATTGTCTAAATTTTGTTTTTGGATTGTTCTACACTGATATTGCATTTTTGGCACACTGTTTAAACCCCCTGCACCTCAAATATTGTGTACAATTCTGGTCACTGCATCTTAAAAAAAAAAAAAAAAAAAGTACAGAGGTGGTGGTCAAGGTGATAAAATGACTCTCCTATGAGGAAAAGCTAAAGAGGTTATGGCTTTTTAGCTTACAGAAGAGACAGCCGAGGGAAGAGATGACAGAAGTTAATAAAATAATGAGTGGATTGGTAGATGTCCTTTGGAAAGAATAAACAAGCAATTTACAAGGACTAGGGGGCACACAATGAAGTTACTAAGTAGTACATTTAAAACAAATCTGAGGACATATTTCTTCACTCAATGTATAATTAAGCTTGGAAATTCACTGCAAGAGAATGTGGTAAAACTGTTAATGTAGCAGGGCTTAAAAAAGCATGAGCAGTTTTGTGGAAGAAAAGTCTATAAATTATTATTCAGGTGGACTTGGGGAAAATATGCTAATTATTCCTGGGATAAGCAGCAAGGTATCTATTGATTTTTTGTTATCTTGCCAGGTACTTGTAATCTACATTACCAATTGTTGAAAATAGGATACTGGGCTTGATGGACAAGTATGGCAATGGTTACGAGACTAGTGTGTGGTGGTACAGTCAGGTTGGAGAGCAGAAGCAGAAGACAGCGTGAAGAGGAGCCAACAGCAACACTGGCATCTCATACTAGCAGGTTTTTAGTATAATGCTAGAGAGTTGACCTAAATGATCTTAAAAGCTGGCATTCTACAACATCTTTTTTAGGTTTTTAGGAAAAGGAAGCGTTAGGGGTTACAGAGGATGGGCTATTGGCCTTTATCTGCCATCATGTTTCTATCTTTACACCAGTACTATGTTGAATTAAAAAAAAAAAAAAAAAAAAAGAGATGGTAGAGCTTTCATAGAACCCAAGAGGACCCATACAACTACCAGAACTCTTACCTTCATGACAACATCCATATTGAAAATTTTCTCCAAAACATGCCGGTGCCTGAAAGTTAAAATCAAACTAAAATAAATATGTAACAAATCTCCTACATTCACACAAATATCCTTCAACTTCTTCAAAGATTTATTACCTATTCACAGATGACTGCAAACAAGTTGTCAGGTAGTAGTTGAAAAGTAGCCAGTTGACTGGTTTCTCAAGAGAATCTGCTGACTCAGGAGCATTCCAACCAGCTGAAAAAACTACAGCTGCTTTCAGCGGTGTTCCTTGACCTGTGCGGCCTAAGTAGTTTAAAAGCAGCATGCTACCAACAAGAACAAATAAAAGGAAAAATGCAACACAGATTTGTTACAAAATTGTCTTGTGAGCAGACATGCAATTAGCAAAGTCTTGGACTACATCCATTTTATTTTACAGACTCTGTATAAGGAGCATCTTCTAAATCACATTAGGAACTGGTTCAGAAAGAGCTAGGGAGCAACCTCAGAAATATGCCTATCAGCAAACATGGGCAACTGCATACAGACCCGGGGCGTAGCCACGGGTGGGCCTGGCCAGCTTTTCCCTCCAACATGCTGCTGCTGTCCCTGCCTTTTCTCCCGTGGCTCTGCTGGGTCTGGGAAGCAGCGTTCAGCAGCATTGCCTGCCTGCTAAAATAATTTGTCTCCCCAGGCTCAGCTGCATTTATTTCTTCGCCCGTCGCAAAGTGCTGCCGTTCACACAGGTAGCTCCGCTCCCCTTTGCCGCGTCCATCTGGCCCTAAGTACCCACTATAGGAAGTGGATCAGAGAGGGCAGAATGGACGCAGCAAAGGGGAGCAGAGCTGCCTGTGCGAACGGCAGCGCTTTGCGACGGGCAAATAAGTAAATACAGCGAAGCCTGGGGAGACAAATTATTTTAAAAGGCAGGCAGGCACGCAGGCAACGCTGAACGCTGCTTTCCGCCACGCTGGTGACTGGCACAGGGATGAGACTTCTCAAGCCTTGGGGGCCTCCAGAAGATTCTTCAGCTGGCAGGGCCCGGAGATCCCCACCAGCCCAGGTATTTATCTTTTCGGGAGGGGGATGGACAGAGAGGAAATATGTGGGTCATGCCCAACCAGTCCACCCCCAGGCCCACCCAAAAATTGAGGTCTGGCTACGCTACTGATACAGACTAGTTTGTTCTTTAGTATACTATAGAGCAGAAATTCCCAAACTGTAGTGATACACATTAGTGGGCCTTGGAAACCTTTCAGGTGAATTACAAGAAACATTCTGGTTACCTCATCAAAAAAATTAAAAGTGTAAAACAAAGCATCTGGAGAGTAGACCACAAAATATGGTATTTATGTTGCAGCCTAAGAAGGATACCTTCTAAAAACAACAGAGACAGCATATTAAACCCATTGAAAAGAAAATCATCAAAAGTGAGAAAGAAAATAGTGTAAGAATGAAATGAAAACATCTGAACAGTGTTTGTATTTTTAGCTCACATCCTGGTCTAGGTACTCCAAAACTAGTTTTTCAGGATATTCACATGAGATTAACCTGTATATACTGCATTTCCAATGCATGCAAACTTATTTCATCTATATTCATTAGGATATTCTGGCAACCTTAGGAAACAAAAAGAATAAATTGTCTCAAGTTCAAAAAAACCAGGACAAACGTGTGCAAGAAGTCACATGAGTGTCACTTTTGTTAAAACTTGCAAATGGACCTACAATTTACAACTTAGGAAAGCAAAGGGTTAGTACTTTAGTCATTTAATTAATACTTAGACCAAGACCAATTCCAGTAAGCAACTTTTCAGCACAAAAAAACAGGCTCACCCACCTTCTCCTACTTCTTCAATCCCTTTGGCTGATGCTCTAGCAAATTATCCACATTGCGCAGCTCTAACCTTTATACAACCGCTGATCCTCCCTTGGTTGTATCTCATACCTCTGACAAATCTTTGCAGCCCCTGATTTCTACATCTCATCTGCCCCCTCTCCACTTGGAACAAATTCACTATCTCCTCTTTAACCTCCCTTACCCTTGTTTATCTTCTATGCACTTGCAAATAAGATCCCTGCTCTATGGAAACAGCCCTTAGTATAACCAATCCTTAAGAAAAAAAAGACTTTCGACCCCTCAAGTTTCCATCCAATTTCCAATCTCTGTTTCTTGTCTAAGTTGACAGAGAAAGTTGTTTTCTCCCAGTTATCAGATTTGGTCAAACACCTATTTTTTTTTAAAGCTTGTTACAAGCTCTAAAACAGCAACACGGACCTGCGTTACCCATATATTTGTGAGAACTATAGGCTTGCTTGTCCTCGGAGAATAGGGTGGTTGAACAGGTGGAACATCAACCCTGTGGACATTGTTCATTTTGCTCTATTATGTTGAAAACCACCCTGTATGAAGGTCAAACAGGAGAAAGTGTGATTTGCAAAGTTTAACCACTTGTTTATCTATCTTTTACGGTTCCAGTGTCCAAACCACCGAAGACAGCATGGTCACTAAATTAAAACAAAACAAATATTCTCTGAGTCTTCAGTGTCTCAGTGTGTAAAAAGAAATCATGGAGTTTGAATCTTTGCATAGTACTGGAGCAGTTATATTTTTTAGAATGCTGAAAAACATATGGCGGCAACTTCACCAAGGTGAGCAGATTGGGATTTTTTTTATTTTTTTTTATTTTGATACTGCTTCACCTTGCAGTTTGAACATTACAATTGAGTGGATGGCTTTTTCTAACTAGCAGCCTGACTAATTAAAATAGAGTAAGGAGGATGAGTGACATGACAGTTTTGAATTTGGGCATCTGTCTCTCTGAGCAGCCATCTTGTAAGTCATGTCAGTGGATGGTTTCGTCTGATGCAATGGTTCACCAAACAGGAAGCTCCTGTCAAAAAGTTGATATGAAAATCTCTCTGGGATAAATATGAAGATGAACCTTTGAAAGTGAACGTTTTCAAGTTATGTATATTTTTGTTCAAGGCTGAAAAAAGTCTTATAAGTGAGACCTTTTTATTGTACGTTTGTGTAAATCATTATGGAAGCTTCTACTGTGACAATACTATTTTATTTATTTATTTACAGCACTTATATCCCACAATTTCCCACCCAAGGGTAGGCCCAATGTGGCTTACAACAATCTACATAAACATACAGCAGGCAAGGTCAAAACAATTAATGTTCTAGAAGTATAATGGGAAAGGACAGAAGTGAGGTGAAGAGAAAGAGAAAAAGCAGAGGTGGTAATATGACAGCGGGGAAGACAGTTCAGAAGTTAGAGATGCCAGACGGTAGTGGTGTGTATGCTTTGCCAAATAGAAAGGTCTTGAGGTGCTTTTTGAAGGTAGGATGATCAGTGGTAAATTTCACTAGCTTAGGTACATCATTCCAGAGATGGGCACTAGTGTAGGAGAAAGTTGATGTGTAGGTTCTTTTGTATTTAAGTCCAGAATATACTGGGTAATGGAGGTTTAAGTACGATCGTGCAGGCCTGTGTGTGTTCCTTGGTGGCAAGTTGATCAAGGTGTCCATGTATGCTGGGGCTTCGCCATAGATGATTTTATGTACTAGGGCGCAAATTTTAAAAGTGATACGGTCCTTGACGGGAAGCCAGTGCAGTTTCTCTCGCAATGGTCTTGCACTTTCAAATCTAGTTGCACTATAAATTAGCCTGGCAGCAGTATTCTGAGCTGTCTGTAGTTTTTTCAGGAGCACACCTCTGCACCCTGAATAGATGCCATTGCAATAGTCAAGGTGGCTGAGGACCAGTGATTGACTAAAGTGCGAAAGACGCCTCTAGGAAAGTATGGTTTTATATGTTTAAGTTTCCAAAGAGTGAAGAACATGCTTCTGACGGTAGAAGTCGTATGCTGCTCTAGCGTTAGGTTTCGATCAACTATCACTCCTAAGATTTTCAGGGATTCAGAGATGGAGAGGGTAAGCTCAGGAGTAATTAAAGCTTGTGGAGCGTATTTGCTATAAGGGAAGGAGAGAATGAGGCAATGGGTTTTCTCAGTATTGAGCTTTAACTGAAAGGCGTTGGCCCAGTTAAGCACAGTTTGTAGTCCGAGATGTATTTCCGCATGGATCTCGCTAAGGTCAGTTGATTTTGCTCACACCTTTTTCAGTAGTAGCCCAAGGTGAGTTACATTCAGGCACACTGGATATTTCTCTGTCCCAGGAGGGTTCACAATCTAAGTTTGTACCTGAGGCAATGGACGGTTACGTGACTTGCCCAAGATCACAAGGAGCAGCAGTGGGATTTGAACCGGCCACCTCTGGATTGCAAAACCAGTGCTCTAACCACTAGGCCACTCCTCCACTAAATATATTTTGATAAAGTTTGACAAGTGGGAAATATTTATGTTGATAATCTAGATTGAGTGGAGTTTTTTTTTCTGGCCCATGATGGTTTGATGTCTGCTCTATGAAAAAAATAGTAGCAGAGCACTTAGTCCAAGACCGTTTCCCCCCCCCCCCCCCCCCCCCCCACTTCTGTGCGATTGTCACTTAGTAGCTCAATAAGTCTCTTTCAATATTTAAGCAACAGTTTTTTTTGGTGCTTTTCTTAGGTATATACTGTTTCTCTTCCCTTTTTTGATAGTAATTGAAATCACCCATTCTTACTGTGTTACCTCGTTTGTTAGCTTCTCTAATTTCTGCTAACATTTCTACATCTGTCTGTTCACTCTGGACAGGTGGATGGTAGTATACTCTTATCACTATCCAATTCCCTGTTACACATGGAGTTTCTATCCTTAAGGATTCCAAGGTGCATTTTGTGTTCTGCAAACTTTTAGTCTATTTGATTCAAGGCTCTCTTTAACATATAACGCTACCTCCTCCACCAGTTTAATCCACCACATAACAGATACAGTGTGTACTCTGGTATCTTCCTTCCACCAGGTCTCAGATATAATAAGCATCTATCTTTTCATTTAGTGCAATACAGTCTAACTCTCCCATCTTATTTTTAGGCTTCTAACATTTGTATACAGATATTTCCAACAAACAATGCTTTTTATTCCTATTAACAACTACTCAACATACTTGCTGAAGGAAAGAACTGAGGAAGCATGACAAAATCAAATATTTGACAACATTCATTTAAAAAATTCTCATAAGTCTGCACTTCCAAAATATTTCAAAATCCAGAAATAAAATTGGGTCAGGACTAAATAATAAATCAAAATTTTAGAAGTAGTGAATTAAATCTATTTTCAGTAAACCTGTCCTTACCCTCCCATAGAAACACCTGCAGCCATAAGTGGGGCACATGGGTACGTGCTGGATACATGATTAATTACAGCCTCCAGATCTTCTGTGTTAGATGCACAGTATGTTCTTGGTGTCTGTAAAAAAAAAAAACCAAATGGGGAAAAAAGTTACAAGATAAGCACTTTCTCATCCGTAATTCAAGAACAAACCCAGGTGCTGGTTAAAAAAAAAAAAAAAAAAAAAAAGAAGCAGGCAAGCTTAATGATATCAAGCATCTAAAATTTCAACTGAACTATTAAGAAAAATCAGAATTTGGCACACAAATATTTTCTATCTACATTCTATTTAAAAGAAGCACTAAAGGTTCATTTCCAGTATCCTTAGCGTTTTTTGCCAATACCAAATATTTCATGCTGAGACATAATGTGCAGTCAATTAGATGACCGTTACAGCACAATGAAGGTCAAACAAAACAAAACAAAAAAAACCGAAATGCATCCTGTGTGATGCTTGCTATTCATATTCTTACAGGTATGAAGTCATTTTATGCACATGACCTTTTCTGAAACTGAATTCCAGCAGCAATAAATCCTTGAATTATCATATTTGCTGATGTCCTAGAAGCGTTAAGATGAAGTATTTACCATAGTTATAATTAACCACACATGCAAAAAACTCACTTCATCTATAGAGTATTTAGCCCAGATGGTTCCATTTACAGATCTTAAATGGATGAGCTGTTATCCCACCTAGATGGACCCAGAAGTATATTTGCACATAGGGATGAAGGTCAAAATACTCTAGAATACGTGCATAATTAAATCCAATATTCTAAAGCACTTAAGTTAATAACAGGTGCTATTTTGATAAGTGCCCCTAACCAGAATATTCAGAGGTACTAACTACAGAGTGCCTTTGAATATTCTTACAGACCACCTCAGCCCTTCCGGAACTGTCGTAGTGGAGCATGGGCAGAGGCAGGGTGATCTTGGACCTTATATTCTGTCCACTATCTAGATCTTAGGTCACCAAAAAGGCTGCAGGGCCAACTACAGGTGTCAACAAAGCATCAGCTCAGGCACCAAAGCTTAGAGCCACCAAAAATCAAAACATGGCTGTAGTCTGTACTGCTGACTTTCACACTCAAGTCCTGATCTTCATGCTGACTGGTTGCTGAAGCAACTGGGCACCCTGTTGTTCCAGCAGCAGGAGCAGCAGCACTAAATACATGTCTCCTGCTGCCATGGGTCCAGTATTGCAGGTCTGTCATACCACAGCAGGACATGTGTGCTTAAACACTCATTTATCCAGCTGCCAGTCTAGCTAGGGCCCAGGCATTTCAACTATGGAAAGCTTCATGAAGACTGAGATGCCCGCTACCAAAAACTAGGTAAGCAATGACAAATTATAATGCTGGCTTCCTTCTGGTATGGGACCACATTTTGAGGTATAAGCTCCAAGACCTGAACAGTACCTGCCACAAGATTACTACCCTGGGCCAGCTTTGATTTTATTTTTATGTACCCCAACTCCTTGAACTAGCCCTGGGACCCTGACCAAAGACTAATGTTTGGACTAAGATTTGTATCATAACCTAGGACAGGCCACCTCCAACTGAGCTGGAAGCCCAAAAGAAGAAAGCCTATAAATGTAGAGTTACGATAATACATTTTTTAAAAATAAAAAGCTAGGGGAGTGTGGTCACGATGGAGATAGGCAAACACGCTGCACAGTGTCTCCTGTTCCCCCCCCCCCCCCCCCTGCTAACTTTGCACTCTCCTATTTCTTCCAGTGTTATGCAAATTTCCCTGCTCATTCTTTTGTGTGAAACCTGATTTTCTCACAGCTTTGAGAAATGCTCCTCGCTGATAAAATTTATAACGTGCAAAAGAATACACTGTCATTTACTTTACTATATTTTGATTTATCCAGTATTGCATTGCATACAGAGTCAACTTTCTTAGGTTTTCAATTGGTTTTTGTCACACTTTTCTATTTCTAGTCTGTGTTCACATGTCTAAGGGGCCCTTTTACTAAGGCACGCGGAAAAATGCATTGGTGTAGGTGTGTGTATTGGACGCGTGCAGGTCCACTTTTCAGGAAGCCTGCAAAACAGGCCTTTTTTTTTTGCCGAAAATGGACGTGCGGCAAAATAAAAATCCGCATGCGTACATTTTGGGCCTGAGACCTTACCGCCACCCACTAACTTAGCGGTAAGGTCTCACGCGTTAACCGGGCTGTAATCGTTAGCATGCTTATACTGCCGATTACCGCTCAGTTAGCACCACGCAGTAGAAAATAGAAATTACTTTCTGCCCCTTGTTTTGGACACACGTCAAAATTAGAATTACCACCCGCAGAACATGATAGCCAGGCGGTAGTTCTAATTTGACGCATGTTGTGCACGCATAGACGCCTACGCGTCTTAGTAAAAGGGCCCCTAAGTGAAGTAAGATTTTCTGCTAGTATGCAGGGATCAGTAGCAGCCAAATTGTTCTGTTTCCAAGGTAGCACCTCCCAACAGATTGGTGTTGTAGGACACACCATGTTTGCATTGCTGCCTTTTGTAAGCTAGGTTGTAGCTGTTTTGAGTTCAAAGTGTTAGTGCCCATTTGGTACTGCTTTTCCCCATCAAATTTTGTTAGCTCACAGAGGGGCCCTTTTACTAAAGGGTTGGCATGAAGCAATAGGCTTGCCACGCACCAATCTTGAACTATCACCAGGATACCGCAGCAGTCAAGCAGTAATTCCGCCCCCAGCAAGCACCATTTCTGGCACTATAGAAAGTTATTTTCGTATAATCCTAGCGGTAATTGAGCAGCACCTGTGCTGCCTGGTTACCACAGGAGCCCTTACCGCCACTTCAATGGGTAGTGGTGCTTCCCCCGCCCCCTCCCCCCCCAAATGGCCACGTGGCAAGTGCAAACTTACTGCACTTCCATTTCTTTTATCAGCCTTTTTAACCCTCTACAGTAAAAAGGGCCTCAGCTAGTGCAGGGCCCCTTTTACCGCAGCTTAGTAAATGGGCCACAGAGTGCGTGAGAGTAGTGTGTCACTGTTGAGATGACTCAAATTTTAAGATTCATCTTTAAATGATGCATCATAAAGGAAAATGCTCTAATTCTGCTCGTGTGTGTTTCTCTGAACAATTAAGTTTACGGAATGTCTGTTTGCAGACCTGGAGATACAGGGTCTCTATTTGGGTTCTATCCCAATGTCAGATGTTACATATTTAATAATCCTATCAGTTCTTAATAGTAGCTATATTAAAAGACTGTATTTGTTTAGAGCGGCGGTCCTCAAACCTGGCTGGTGGTCCCCCAAGACAGTCATGTTTTCAGGACATTTCTAATGAATATGCATACCTTATCACTTCAATTATATTTAAATATGTCTCATGCATATTCAGTAAAGATATTCTGAAAACCTGACTGGCTAGTGGTCCCCCAAGGGTGGTGGGGTGTTTACAGGTTTCTTTGTTGAACAAAGCACTCTTGGAACTTTTTCCTACAGTTTCTTCACAGCAAATGTAATACACCCATATATGTATGAGATTTGTTTTCTTCCATGTGGGGAAAAAAAGTTTAACCCCCCCCCCCCCCCCCCCGATTTCCCTGAATCGTTTCCGATCTTCAAACAAAATGTAATATTAGACAAAGAGAACCTGAGTAAATACGTAAGTGAAGTAATTTAAAAAGTAATAATTTTTAAAGTGTTTCTTGACCGTTAAGAATGGTCAGTCTGGGGTCCCTAATCTGCCCTGGATGAACTCTGTTTCTCCTGATTAAGCCAGGTGGCGAAATATGGATCTATGTAGAGGACAGATTCTGAACTGTGGATTTTTGTGCTGATAAAGAAAGATCTGGAGAACTGTGGAGTGTGAAAGAGGAGAGGGTGAAGTCCCTTAAGGCCTTTTTTCATATAGCTCTGATCAAGGAGGTTTCCTTTGGATATTCCTGAACAAATGATAATAAAGTGACTTAAAACATGCCAAAGATGGACATTAATGGAAGCATTAAAAGTCTTATCTTCAGTAGATCAGGAACATACTTGTGGACTGTAACATCTGATGTTAAACTGGTTAGGTTTCAGAGATTGATTAATGGGATTATTTTAGCACACCAGATTCCTTTATTTTATCTCCTAAGTTTGACAGTGAATTTTAAATGTAAAGGTATGTAGCAATTTGAACAACTGTTTGTATAATTTCTAAATGTATTACCAGTAACAAAAATTGTTTGAGTTATAGTATATGGTTCTGGTTTATATTTTGATTTATCCCTGTACTTTTGGTTCAAAGAATAAAGTTACTCAACAGCCATATCACCCATCTGCAAAAGTAACATTGATAAAGTACCTCCATCTGGATTGGCCACTGTTAGAAGCAGGATACTGGGCTAGATGGACAATCGGTCTGACCATAGTATGACTATTCTTATGCTCTCCCAGGCTTCCCCTTTCCTCCGCTTTCCTGCCTCTGTTTTTGGCATCTTACAAAATTCCATCTTCTCTTTAGAACTCCCTTCTCCCTTACATCCACTTTAAAAGCTCCTTTCCCAAATTTATAAAAACATGGATCTAAAAGCTTGTGAACAGCCTGCCTCCCCTTCCTATTATTCTCCCTATTCTGCATCTATTTTGCTGTCTCATGAAATTTAACTTTTTCTCCTCCTCTTCACATTTTGTGAACCACCATGCTGCGCTTTCAGCCCAAATGGTGTGTCACATTTCTGTAAATAAAAAGAACTTAAAAGTTTGAGATGGCAAGGTCTGCCCACATATATACACATTGAGACCTTTTATTAAAAACAACCCAACTATGACAAATACGAGAAATTAGATCATACCTGCTAATTTTTTTTCCTTGAGTCTCACCAGACTAGTACAGAAACCGCAGGTTTTGCCCACCTACCAGTGAATGGAGATAAAAATGTCCTGTGCGCTTTGCCCCATAAGGGTACCATAAAGCTTTTAAACCTCAGTATTTTGTATAACAAAGCAATGGATGCAATACTCTGGTTCAGATTATCTCTGCCAACTCTATTTTTAATTTTCAGCAACATTAATAAGAATCACACTCGAAGAAAAGCACTTTTAGAAAATAAACCAGGAAACTATCCAAAATATATACTAAGGAAAACAATAGTGCTTAATAGTCCACCAAATGGGACAAATCCAAGAAAAAAAATATCCCTGAAGCTAGGGTGTTAAAACAAAGTAACATAATAAAAAATTACATTAAGCGTCAATTAAATTCCAAGCAAGCTATAAACCTCCTTCGCTAGTAGGTGCAGGAGGTTCAATCTTCTTAGCATCCATAAATACTTTTAACTAATCAGGGTCAAGAGAGTCATACTTATATGCATAGGCGCCCCGTATAAGAGGCTTGGGGAGGCTTAAATGCAACCTCTTTTGGCGGCGTATTAACTGGATCCATGGGGCTCTGCATGTTGCTGCCTGGCAGATTGCCGGTTCCTGCCAGAAAGAAGCTGGAACTTCCCTTCTATACTGCCCTGTCGCCAAACCCGCTGCCTCTCCGATTCAGTGGCGATCGGCAAACAAACACTGTGCACGGAGCCATAGAGCTCCGCATGGCAGCGCTGACAGCTGACAGCTCTTCCGGTCCCACCCTCTTCCGGTCCGTGAAGGGGTGTGCCGAATCGTATTTTCGAAAAAGATGGACGTTTATCTTTAGTTTCGAACATACGGTTTGTGCCAAATGCATTGGATGTGGGCGTTTTTGAGATGTGGGCGTTTGTTTGAGCTGGGCGTTTTCGTTTTTCAGCGATAATCGAAACTGAAGCGTCCAAGCTCAAAAACGACCAAATCCAAGGCTTTGGGTCGTGGGAGGGGCCAGGATTCGTAGTGCACTGGTTCCCCTCACATGCCAGGACACCAACCGGGCACCCTAGGGGGCACTTTTAAAAAATAGGAAAAAACATTAAATTACCTTCCAGGTGCATAGCTCATTTACCTTGGGTGCTGAGACCCCCAAATCCCCCCCAAAACCCACTCCCCACAACTCAACACCATTACCATAGCACTTAATGGTGAAGGGGGCACCTACATGTGGGTACAATTGGTTTGGGGGGGGGGGGGTTAGAGGGCTCCCATTTACCACCACAAGTGGTACAGGTAGGGGGGATGGGCCTGGGTCCGCCTGCCTGAAGTGCACTGCATTACCCACTAAAACTGCTCCAGGGACAGGACTTGTTGCTGCTGTATAACCTTGGCACAGCAGTTCACACCGTAAGACTAATCTCGCTGAAAACGTCCTTTATTTCAATAACCGCGTTTACTCACAGTTAACTGCAGATCAGAGGTTGTGCCCCACTGGCAACGAGTCTCTCTGGTACTAAGATTAGCAGTAGCTCAGAGCTGGCAGAATGGTGTACAATGCCCTCGTTCAGCAACATTCAAGGTAAGAACTAAGTTCTCTAACGTGGGTAACACATGAAAGGGATCTAAAACTGGCTTACAAAAATGGCCACTACCTCGTGGACTACTGGAAACAAAACAGGGCACACTCTGACCCAGTAAGCAGAGGGAAAAGCACCATGGGAGAAGAGCCTACCAACTACCAACATAGTGAGACTGTAAAACAAGCTAGTGAAATCACGGAGCCCAATACCCTACACCCACCACAATGCAATGCTGATGTGACTCTGCAGTACACCCGAGAGCCACATCTGACCCAGGGAAAGGCTGTGAGAGGATCGAACACATTCTGCTGTCATGGAGGTGGGTACAGAATTTGAGGGTGGCATAGAGGCTGGGAAATAAGGTTTTTGCAAGTGGGGTTTTTTTTGGTGGGAGGGGGTTAGTGACCACTGGGGGAGTCAGGGGAGGTGATTCCCGATTCCCTCCGGTGGTCATCTAGTCATTTAGGGCACTTTTTTGGGACCTGTTCGTGAGAAAAAAGGGTCCAAAAAAAGTGTCCTAAATTCTCGCTAAAAACGCCTTTCTTTTTTCCATTATCGGCCGAGCGCAGATCTCTGCTCGGCCAATAACCACACCCCAGTCCCGCCTTCACCACGCCTCCGACACACCCCTGTCAACTTTATTCGTTCCCGCGATGGAGTGCAGTTGAAGACGACCAAAATCGGCTTTCGATTATACCGATTTGGCCGCCCACAGGAAACGGACGCCCATCTCCCGAACATGGGCGTTTTTCTCCTTTTGAAAATAAGCAGGATTGTGTCACAAAAGCTGTTGTCACAGTTGGTTTCTGCCTCTGTGAAGACAGAAAATGTGATCCCAGGAGTGGGGCTGGTTCCACGTGCAACATATGCTTCAGCTTGAATCCCTGATGAAAGAAGTGAAAGAACAGAGTGGTGGTGGCAAGGTCAAGATTAATGCAATGGAATACATGCGGGTTGTAAAGAACAAATCCTAAAGAAACTACAGACTGCTCAGAATACGGCAGCTAGGCTTACCTATGGAAAATCTAAATTTGTAAGTGCAAAACCCCTCCGAGAAAAACTACACTGGCTACCAATCAAGGAAAGTATCGCTTTCAAGATTTGTACCTTTGTTCACAGAACAATACATCGTCTAGCTCCGAGCTATATGACTAAACTAATCGACTTACCAATTAGAAACACAATTGAATCAGCCAGAACGTATTTAACTCTTCACTTCCCAAGTTGTAAAAACCTGAAGTATAAATCAACATACGCATCAAGTTTCTCCTACGTATGCACACAGCTCTGGAATACACTACCAAAACGCCTGAAATCCACGAATAATCATCTTGAATTCCCAAAAAATCTAAAGACTCACTTTTCAAGAAGGCATACCCCACAGATCTATATAATAAAAAGCACCTCCAACATTCTGAAGCTGACTCTGTGGCACTGTGGCAGTGTAGGGTTCGTAAGTCTGTAGTTCAGCGTTTCATTGGCTCTCACTGTCCCCGCCCTCATGTCAAGGAAACGGAACGCTGCATAGTTGCCAAGCAAACAAACGTGACATCACAGGAATGAAGAACCAATCAGACAGAACGGAACTTGGAGGAGGGAAGTGGAGTGGATTGAATCTCTAACAAACAATCATATACAGGGAGGTACGAACATCAGTGGAGGCAAATGCACAGAACGGAAGGGAAGACAAACATTTACTCACTGTGTCACTCACACACATCACACACACACACACACACACAGACATCACACTCACACTCAGTCACTCTGTGTATCTCTCTCTTACACTGTCTGTAAAACACACTGTCACTCTCAGTCTCTCACATGGGCAACTGTATGTTGCATTCTCAGGAGTAAGGAACTCTTCTGATGTGATTGTTAAACTGATTGAAGGGCCCGAACAAGGAAAACTTTTATTATTATTATTGCATTTGTACCCCACATTATCCCACCTTTTTGCAGGCTCAATGTGGCTTACAAAGTGTTGTTATGATGCAGTCATTACATTATCTTAAATACATTCAATAATCGGTTGAAGGTGTATGGTCTAGGTGAGGCATTGTGAAAGGTGTTTTGATGCACCTGAGTAGTTTGACAATGGTTTATTAGGTTGTATTTAGTAGGCTCTGTTGAAGAGATATGTCTTCAAAGCTTTGCGAAAGCTGGATAGATTGTCCATAGTTTTCAGGGCCATGGGTAGTGCGTTCCAAATCTGTGTGCTTTTATACGCAAAAGTGGTAGCGTATGCCTGTTTGTATTTAATTCCTTTGCAGCTGGGGAAGTTCAGATTGAGGAATTTGCGGGCCGATTTTTTGGCGTTTCTAGGCGGTAGGTCCACTAGGTTTAACATATAGAGTGGGGCATCTGCGTGGATGATTTTGTCACTCACACACATCACACACACTCAATCACTCTGTGTATCTCTCTCTTACACTGTCTGTAAAACACACTGTCACTCTCAGTCTCTCACATGGGCAACTGTATGTTGCATTCTCACGAGTAAGGAGCTCTTCTGATGTGATTGTTAAACTGATTGAAGGGCCTGAACAAGGAAAACTTTTACCACATTGTAACACAGTTTACACAAAAACTATTGTATATAAAGAAATCTTACACATGTAAACAACAATTACATTCAGAATACAACCGTGGAAACATTAATGGCAGGAAGTCATTACATTGCTAGCGCCCGTTTCATTGCGTTAAGAAACGGGCCTTTTTTTACTAGTCTGATATAAATATCAAATAATGTAATATGGCAATTTAATCAGGAAATGGACAATACTCAACCCCGACACATGATCACTCCCTAGCATTTTGATTGAGATGAACCACTCCAACCTATTTACTGATATTTCTTTACTTTATTTGTTCACACCGGAGTCTGTAACCACCTCTCCGGAACTATGTAAGCCACTTTGAGCCTACTAATAAGTCGGAAAAGGTGGGATACAAATGTAACAAATAAATAAACAAGAAACTTCCACAAAAATGAGAAATACATAGATGAAATGCTTCATGAAGCATCAAAGATTTCCAACAGTGTGGAAGTAGCTGTGCTGAAAAAACTGGACTCAGATCATGAGACCTTGCAGGATCGATACAATGACTCCACCTGCCCTCAAACTGAAGAAACGATATGGAGTCCTGGAAGAGGTGACAGCATCCCAGAGGAAGCAGACAGGTATACAGGTGGTGTTCTCATCAATCCTCCCTATTGAGGGTAAAGGTCAAGGCAGAGAAGCTCACACCCTGGAGATGAACATGTGGCTTCGCACATGGCATTGTCAAGAGCATTTTGGCTTTTTGGACCATGGGATGCTTTTCTAATTGCTGCTGAGCAGAGATGATATCCATTTATCAAAGAAGGGAAGAAGTGTCTTCAGCAGCACACTGGCTAGTCTACTAAAGAGGGCTTTAAACTAGAATCGCTGGGGCAGGGTGAATAAAGCCCCCAGATAAGTGAAGCATTAAATATCTCTACACAATGGGAAAGGCAAAGTCTGGAAAGCAGTATATACTAATGCCCAAATATGGGAAATAAGGTTTTAGATCTTGAGGCTGTGATGGAAGCAGCTGATTTGGATTTAGTGGCGATCAAAGAGACATGGTTCACAGAGTACCATGACTGTCATATAATTATACCAGGCTATAATCTATTCAGGAAAGACAGGATAGGACGTAAGGGAGGGGGAGTGGCATTGCATGTTAGAGATAATATTAGCCACACAATTGCAAGACCTAAAGGGAAAGGAAGCAGCACTGTGGGTCAATCTGGAAAGAGGGAATAGCAAATGTATTTATGTTGGTGTGATATACAGGCCTCCTTAACAGACAGAAGAAATGGACAGAGATTTAATTGAAGACATTAAAAATATAGCTGTGAAAGGGGAAGTACTACTAATAGGCAATTTTAATATACCAGATGTTGATTGGGGAATTCCTATTGTGGAGTCTTTTAGAAACAGAGAGATTCTGAATTCTCTACAGGAGGAACTATTTCAGTAGTTGGTAGTGGAACTCACACAGGATGGGGCCATACTGGACTTCGTGCTTCCTAATAGAGTGTTTCTGATGTTATAGTAGGTGATCATCTGGAATAAAGTGATCACCAGATGGTGTGGTTTAATATTACGTGTGGAGAGGGCTCATTCAAATGGGGGATTACCTCAAGGAATTGTTGTCCGGATGGGAGCAACTGGAAGAAGCTGTAAAGCACTGGGTAAAACTGAAAGGAGGTATTGTAAGAGCAACAAACTGTTCTGTAAAGAAAGTAAACAACAGTAAGAGAAAAAGGAGGTCACTTTGGGTCTCAAAAGGTAGTAGCTGAAATGGTAAGGAAAGAGAGTTTAGACTTTATAAAAACTACAAGAGCGCAGAAAGATGAAGAGAGGCGATAATACTTGGAAAAGGGAAAAGAAGCCAGTAGATTAGTCAGGAAAGCAAAGATGTAAACAGAAGAAAAAATAGCCAATACAGTAAAATGGGGGGGGGGGGGGGGGGGGGGGGAACAAGACATTTTTCAATGTTAGTGATAGCATGAAGTGCAAAGTGGCATTTTGAGACTCAAAGGTAAAGGGAAGGAATATGCAGAAGCTGATAAAGATAAGGCGGAATTGCTTAACAAATATTTCTGTTCTGTGTTCACAGCTGAAGGGCTGAGAACAGGACCACAGAAGACAAATACAAATAGGAACGGAGGGGTGGTAGTCCCTGAAACATTTTCAGAGGACTGTGTTTGTCAGGAGCTGACTAACTAAAGGTGAAAAAGTGATGGTGTCGGATGCCATACATCCGAGGGTACCGAAGGAACTTAGGAAAGTTCTAGGAGCTCCGCTGCCTGACCTTTTCAATGCTTTTCTAGAGTTGGGAGTGGTCCCAGAAGACTGGAGAAAAGTAGATGTGGTCTCTCTCCACAAAAGCAGAAGTAAGTTACTCCCATCTCTAGATCATTTATAAACATGTTAAAAAGCAGCAGTCCTAGCACAGACTCCTGGGGAACCCCACTAACTACCCTTCTCCATTGAGAATACTGACCATTTAACCCTACTCTCTGGTTTTCCATCTTTTAACCAGTTTTTAATCCACAATAAAACACCACCTCCTGTCCCACAACTCTCCAATTTCCTCTGGACTCTTTTATGAGGTACTTTGTCAAATGTCTTTTGAAAATCCAGATCTATCGACCGGCTCACCCTTGAAGCAACAGGGATACGCCATTGAAGCAACAGACCTAAGTTCTTCTGAAAGCAACCTGCACAGTACTGAATTGGATTCTTCATCGGCCAAGTGATCTACTCACTGCTGCTTCAGAGAAGTATGACTTCCAGCAGCCATGAAGTTAAGAGTAGGCAACTTAGCTCATCCCCTTTGAGCTTCCTTCATCAAGTAGGTGTTGTGAAGTAACAAAAAAAGTTTCAGAGAAAATGGTACCCCTGCTCCCAGGTGACCTTGAAGTGTCCAGGGTCAGCCAAGATCTTTCTAGAAAACCCATATTATATTTCAGCCTTGGCTGAAGCAGAGGAGTAGCTAGGTGGGGCCACGGGGGCATGGGCCCCACAGATTTAGCCCTGGCCCCCTCTACTTTCGACCCCCCCCGCCGCCGACTCTCCCCCGCCACCGCCAGGTACCTTTTCTGGCGGGTGTCCCCCCAACCCCCGCTAGCCGAAGTCCTCTTCAGTGCCGGTCTCCAGCGCGTGCCGTTCGAAACAGATCAGCGAACGCGCCAGAGACATGCGCTGAAGAGGACTTCAGCTGCTGGGGGTTGGGGACCCCCGCCAGTAAAGGTACCTGGCGGCGAGGGAGGGTCAGCGGCGTGGGGGGGGGGGGCTAAAATGTGACCCCTCACCTCGAGCTCTGAATCCCCCTCCCGCCAAGGCCTGCCTACGCCCCTGGGCTGAAGTGTCTGTATCTGCCATGTTATTTAGCCACGAATCTGAAACTGGCAAATGAGGAGTCAAAAAGACAGAAGCCCGATGACAACTTTTTTTTTTTAATTTTTTTTTATTTGTACCCTGCACTTTCCCACTCATAGCAGGTTCAATGCGGGTTAGGTACTTATTTGTACCTGGGGCAATGGAGGGTTAAGTGACTTGCCCAGAGTCACAAGGAGCTGCCTGTGCCTGCAGTGGGAATCGAACCCAGTTCCCCAGGACCAAAGTCCACCACTCTAACCACTAGGCCACTCCTCCACTCCACTTATCCTCTGGGCCCCAAATCAGCTTTGCTGCTCCTGCCTCATAACCACTGAAACTGGCGCTTCTGACCTTGGGAAGGAGAAGGAGTGACAAGCACTGCACTGCTCTGCTGACACATGGTGAGCACTGCGGCAGGAGCAGCACTTTACTCGCTCTGCTGGTGCCTCCATTATGCCTGAACTTTGCTGTGCTAAGCTGCCCTGGCTTGACAAACTGCCAAGAGATTATATAAACTACGTAATTTAAATAGCAACATTTGTTTTGAGCACAGATGGGAGTTATTGCACTATGAAATAATTAAGTGTGTAATGATTAAATGATTGGACAAAAATTAGACCTGTGGTCTGTGATAGTCCTGGGAAAGCTTATAACACTACTATATATTCAAACAAATTTTCTTGTTGTACAATTATGTGAAGTGAAATGTAAGTTGTAACAGAACTCAGTTCAGCATAACCACCATCAGTAGGAAGGGTTTGACAGCATAAACCTAAGTCACAGAACTATCTGGGGGGGGGGGGGGGGGGGATTTAAGACTATCGCTCTATCAGAAACTAACTCCTAGCCCTTGTGAGGCAATAGAGACAAGTGAGGCATGTTTTCAAAGCAGACTTAAAGATACATAGAGGCTCATTTTCAAAGCATTTAGCCTTACAAAGCTCCAGAGTAACCTATGGAACGTTGTGAAAATGAGTCCCAATGTGACTTGCCCATTTATTATATAATACCACATGTTTGTACTGGCTGACAAACATTATAAAGAACATAGAAATGCAATCCACAATCTGTATTTGGTGTTCTCACTTAAGGTTACATGAGAAAATAAGGATCCTTAAAGATGATATATGAAAATTTACACTGAGAAACTAGCACAACAGCACAGAAAGTGGGATGATACACAGCAAGCTTTTGCACTACATCATAACATCCGCATGACTCGGTATACCAGCACCAATGAAAACAATCTTTACTTGTTCTGAAATGTGGATGACTTCACTCTTCCTCTCGCCACCATAGGCAATTGCTGGACAAAGAACAACCAAAACAAAAAAAATAGCACCCTTGGCAAGAGATGATTTTAGCACCCTCCTTCCTTTTTGGGTACATGTGCTCACATGAAAAAGAAAGGCCTCTGTTTGGGGCCCAAGACCATCATCTTTCTTTCCCGATCCTCTTTGATGGCTCTGCCTCTCATATTCATTGTTAACAAATATTTGTCTGAAACCTAAACACAGGCAGCTCAGCACAGACTAACTTGCAGATTGACTAACAGCGGCATAATTGAAAGAGAAGGACGCCCATCTTCTGACACAAATCGGGAGATGGGCGTCCTTCTCTCAGGGTCGCCTAAATCAGCATAATCAAAAGCCGATTTTGGGCGTCCTTAACTGCTTTCCATCGAGGGGATGACCAAAGTGTGTCAGTAGTGTACCGTAGGCGGGTCGGGGGCGTGGTTAAGAGATGGGCGTCCTCGGCCAATAATGGAAAAAAGAAGGGCGAGCCTGACGAGCATTTGGCCAGCTTTACTTAATCCAATTTTTTTCACTACCAAGCCTCAAAAAGGTGCCCGATGACCACCGTAGGGATTGGGGGATGAGCTCCCCTTACTTCCCAGTGGTCACCAACCCCCTCCCACCCAAAAAACAAATAAATAAAGAAAAATTTTTCCAGCCTCTATGCCAGCCTCAAATGTCCAAATGTCATACCCAGCTGCATCAAAGCAGTATGCAGGTCCCTGGAGCAGTTTTTAGTGGGTGCAGTGCACTTCAGGCAGGCGGACACAGGCCCATCCCCCCCACCTGTTACACTTGTGGTGGTAAATGTGAGCCCTCCAAAACCCACATGTAGGTGCCCCCCCCCTTCACCCCTTAGGGCTACGGTAGTGGTGTACAGTTGTGGGGAGTGGGTTTGGGGGGCTCACCACCCAAGGTAAGCAATTTGCACCTGGAAGCAATTTGTGAAGTCCACTGCAGTGCCCCCTAGGGTGCCCGGTTGGTGTCCTATGAGGGGGGCCAGTGCACTACGAATGCTGGTTCCTCCCATGACCAAAGGGCTTGCATTTGGTCATTTCTGAGATGGGCGTCCTCGGTTTCCATTATCGGCAAAAACCGAGGTCGTCCATCTCTGTTGACCATCTCAGCATTTAAGTCGACCATCTCTTAGGTCGACCTAAATGTTGAGATTTGGGCATCCCTGACCGTATTATCGAAACGAAAGATGGACGCCCATCTTGTTTCGAGAATATGGGATGCCCTGCCCCTTTGCGGGGACGTCCTCAGAGATAGACACCCTTAGAGATGGGCGTCCCTGTTCAAAAATGCCCCTCCACATGTTTATTTTTCTCCCAGCTTACAGGGTTTTCACCCTCTTTTTACAGAAGTAATGGGAAAATGAAGATCTTCTATCCCTCACAAGCTTTACATGTTCAAATGTTTGAGGGAGCTCACTTAACATAAGATCTTTGTCAGTATGCTGCAAAGTCTGCTCAGTGCTAAACAAGGCCCTAACGGTTCCCCTCACTTTTTATAACGTTTCATGACACTGACTGGTGCTACAGCACTGAAATTATCAAGAGCACATTCTAATTTCACTGAAACACGATATGGGGAGCACTAAAGCTAAGAGATTAATGTGATGCCATAAATCAGAGCTTTATGAATGACATGTCACAATTAGAGAATGACACGGGGATGGGGAACCGCAGTAACCGCGGGGATGGGGATGGGACAGATCCCACAGGGACGGGGATAAGGGACAAACTTTGTCCCCTTGTCATTTTCTACTTTGAAGCCTGTTAATGAACTGGACTGTTATTTATGTTTATGTGATGCCTACAAAGATATTTTGATTTTTTTGGAAAAACAAGCAAACATACTGGCCACAACTAGCAAAATTTGCATGGGAGATCCTGTACATCCTGCTACCAGCATATCTTCTAAGAAGACAACTTCTATTCCAGGAAGGACTGTGGAAGACAGGAGAGCCAGATTGAATCCTGAGATTGTTGATGATTTCTTATTTATCCACAAATTAAAAAAAACATAACAGTGCTTTATAGGGCATATTTTTCCCCTCTAGGGCATATAGAATGGGTTGTATTTTATACCCTTGGACATTTTAACAGTGTGAATTAGGATTCCTTGGTGTAGTAGAAATCACCTATTGTTGGAGTTGGAAGGGTAGAGGGCAGTGGTGGGAAGGAGGGTTATTATAGCTGCTCATTGTTATTATTGTTCTCTATTTGTAATTTATACACAACAGTTGCACAGCATATTGTTCCTTTTTATATTTCAATAAAAAGATTTAAATATAAAATCATAAGTGTTTGAGGCTTCTGCAGATGAGGACAGAGCCCATGGGGGGGAGGGGAGGGGGGGCAGACAGAGACAGAACCTGTGGGGACACAGACAAACTTTGGCCCCTTGTCATTCTCAAGTCACAGTTGCTGATGTCCTTGCATTTTCCCTCCTTCCACACCCATGAAACGAAAAAGAGCATAGATGTTGAACACACGTATTCTAGTTTCATCCTGACTAGCCAAGCCCATGTTTAGGACATTGTGTAAAGTCTAACATGTTTGTTCACTGGAAACATTCCAAAGTGACATCAATTCAAGGTTTCAACTTTTTCACAGCACATACATCATTAAAAAGGATCTCTAGAACAAGGATTACCATTCTTAAGCAGGAAAACATCAAATTATTCAGACCCTGAAGACTAAGACATAAAAATATAAATATTTTTTTTTAATTCTGCAAGACACAATATCTGGAAAGTAAAAAGGACAGAACAGACCATATACTATTTTGTTAACTTCAAGATTTTGGATAAATGACCGTTTAGAAAAAGAACATCCTCCTCAATCACAAGACCCTGTATGGTAAAATTATACCTTACTTGCTGATAATTTTCTTTCCTTTAGTAGCAGCAGATGAATCCAAGA
This sequence comes from Microcaecilia unicolor, assembly GCF_901765095.1. Taxonomy (NCBI): domain Eukaryota; kingdom Metazoa; phylum Chordata; class Amphibia; order Gymnophiona; family Siphonopidae; genus Microcaecilia; species Microcaecilia unicolor. The sequence goes on along the minus strand of NC_044031.1, from coordinate 450,385,274 downwards.
ACTGGTGGGTTACGTCCATCTACCAGCAGGTGGAAATAGAGATTACAAAGCCAAAGGCAGTGATACCAGAAGGCCAGCAACTCCTTCACCTCAGTACATGTCTCATCCCCAAGCAGAATCAGACAAGAAACCAGGAAGCCTTCCTCATCAACCATACAAACCAGAAACTTGTCAGTCTGACTTAAGAGAAACCACGACAGCGATGGAGTCCTCTTCAGTAGTTTATGTTCTCTTTCTTCTTCTCCTTTTTTATTTTGAAACTAAAGACCAGGACAAGGACAGGCAAAACAAGCACGGCTGACAAAGGGCAGGATCCTGGATTCATCTGCTGCTACTAAAGGAAAGAAAATTATCAGCAGGTAAGGCATAATTTTTTTTTTTAATTTACCGAAGTCTTTATTGAGCAAAATGAAGACAACACCAGTCAAGCTGTACACTGCTCATTACATCTTATTCCAAGTGGGCAGCCAATACACTGAACATAAAATGAGAAGAACCTTTAACAGTTGTTAGTCCCACTTTTAACATATTTTAAACTTCAATTTTATCAACTTTATTAATACCCTGCCCCCCCTATTAACCTCCCTCCCCTTCTCCTACCAAGAAACTCCCTCCCAAATCCCCCCTCTTCCCTACTTCCCCCCTCAGACCATCCAGCTAGTCTTGCGCACTTTCATTCAGAAATGGCAGCCATACTCTCTCCCACTTGGACATAGTTCTCCGTCTCACAGCTGTCAATCTCTCCATCTCACATATATATTTCACCTTCGTAATCCAGTCTACCAGCGAGGGGACTTTCGATGCTTTCCAATGCCTTGCCAGGTTAATCCTGGCAGGTAAAGCATAATTTTACCTTCCTTAGTGTATGCAGCAGATGAATTCAAGAACTGGTGGGATGTACCAAAGCAATCACTAAGTAGGGTGGGAAGTCGCCGCTCCCCAAGTCAGAACTGTTGCTGCAAAGGCAGCATTTGAATAGTGAAAGCACACCCGTTCCATCCAAGAGGTAGATAGCAATCTCATGAAATAAGCCTGTAATGCCACCGGCGGGATGCAACCCTTCCAAAAAATCCACAAAGTACCTGAAATCCAACAAGAAAAAAAAATCAGATCAGTCCAGAGGCCCCCATTCCACGGCAAGAACCAGCGACAAAGGCAGAGAAAATCTGAACGCTGAAAAACATGCAACATCTGCGAATACCAGAGAACCCTCTGAACATCCAGAAGACGAAGCACCGTGTACTCCGTGTGAAAATCCTCCTCTCGAAAGGAGGGAAGAAAGAGAGGAGCCAAACCACAGCCAGAAAGGAAAGAAGGAACTGAAAGTAAGGTCACTCCAGACTCAGCAAATTGCAGAAAAAACAGCTCAGCGTGGCTGCGCTAAAATTTCAGACACCCTGTGAGCCGAAAAATTGGCTACCAAGAACACCGCTTGTAAGTTCCTAAGCGAAGCATTCTGTAAAGGAACAAAAGGAGTCAGAAGCAATGTTCGGTAGACAAGGAGCCCAAAGCTAGACTCAGAGAATACAAACGAGGTTTCAGGGTGAACAAGGTTGAAGCAGCAGAGGAGCAAAGCACTCCGCAAGAAATGCACCACCTCCGAGTGCAAGGCCAGGCCCTTCTGCAACCCATCCTGCAGAAAGAACTCAATCACTGAGGCACAGACGCCCGCAATGAAGACCAAGCATGGGCTGCAAACAGCCTCAAAAAATCCTCAACACCCGAGAAGGTAAAATTATGTATAATCATACCTGATAATTTTCTTTCCATTAATCATAGCTGATCAATCCATAGACTGGTGGGTTGTGTCCATCTACCAGCAGGTGGAGATAGAGAGCAAACTTTTGCCTCCCTATATGTGGTCATGTGCTGCCGGAAACTCCTCAGTATGTCGATATCAAAGCTCCATCCGCAGGACTCAGCACTTAGAGAATTACACCCACGAAGGGACACTCTGCCCAGCTCACCACCGCCGAAACGGGGGAAGGGAATTAACCCAGCTCATCCCCACACAAGTGGGGGAGGGGAATCCGTCCAGCTCATCCCCGCGGAGCGGGGGAGGGACACCACACCCGCCGATGCGGGGGGATCTGGCTTATCCTGCAACCGCAACCGCGGGAGGAGCTGACTGACCCTAACACCGCCGAAGCGGGAGGGGTACAAAGCTGCCCTACAGCCGCATAAAGCGGGAGGGAGTGCCGGCAGAATTTATGTCTCAATCCAGCCCCGTAAAACGGAGGGGAGAGGAATGCAGCAGCTCACTGTAACACAAACTCGTCTCAACTCTTGAAGAATCCAAGTGAAAGAAGAACTTGAACACGAAGTCCTCCTGAAGTAACTGAAGGCTAAACTTGAACCTAAAATTCAACCAGAATATAAACAGTACAGATATCTGGGAGGGGCTATGGATTGATCAGCTATGATTAATGGAAAGAAAATTATCAGGTATGATTATACATAATTTTACCTTCCATATCATCAAGCTGATCAATCCATAGACTGGTGGGATGTACCGAAGCAGTACTCACCCAGGGCGGGACATAGAAATCCCTGACCTCAACACTGAAGCTCCAAACCGGGCCTCCGCCCGTGCAGCCACAGTCAAACGGTAATGCTTGGAGAATGTATGAGCCGAAGCCCCGTTGCCGCCTTGCATATCTCTTCCAAGGAGACGGATCCGGCCTCTGCCATCGAGGCCGCCTGAGCTCTCGTGGAGTGAGCCTTCAGCTGGATAGGCGGCACCTTCCCCGCGGCCACATAAGCCGCTGCAATGGCTTCCTTGACCCATCTTGCCACTGTAGGCTTAGCAGCCTGCAGACCCTTACGAGGACCTGCAAACAGGACAAACAGATGATCCGATTTCCGGAAATCATTGGTCACTTCCAAGTATCTGATGATGACTCGTCTCACATCCAGATATTCAAGAGCGGAGTACTCCTCTGGGTAGTCCTCCCTACGAAAGGAAGGGAGACAGAGCTGCTGATTCACATGGAAGCGAGAAACAATCTTGGGCAGGAAGGAAGGCACTGTGCGAATAGTCACTCCTGCCTCAGTGAACTGCAGAAAAGGCTCTCGACATGAGAGCGCCTGGAGCTCGGAAACTCTTCTGGCTGAAGTGATAGCCACCAAAAAGACTGCTTTCAACGTCAGGTCTTTCAGAGATGCCCTCGACAAGGGTTCAAAAGGCGGCTTCTGCAAGGCTCTTATCACCAGGTTGAGATTCCACGCAGGCATCACTGAGTGCAGAGGAGGGCGCAGGTGATTAACTCCCTTGAGAAAGCGCACCACATCTGGCTGCGAAGCCAGGGAAGCACCCTTCAGGCGGCCCCTGAAGCAAGCCAGAGCCGCTACCTGGACTTTAAGGGAACTGAGCGACAGGCCTTTCTCCAGACCTTCTTGCAGGAACGCCAACACTGAAGAAATTGGAGCAGTGAAGGGAGAAAGTGAGCCTGCTTCACACCATGCTGCAAAGATACGCCAAACCCTGGCGTAAGCAGTAGAAGTAGAGCGCTTCCTCGCTCTCAGCATAGTGGCGATGACCTTGTCTGAGAAGCCCTTCTTCCTCAGACGCTGCCGCTCAATTGCCAGGCCGTAAGACCAAAGGGAGAGGGATCCTCCATCACCACGGGACCCTGATGTAACAGGCCCTGCTCCACTGACAGCCGCAGAGGATCGTCGACTGAGAGCCTGATCAAGTCCGCATACCAGGGACGTCTGGGCCAATCCGGACCCACCAGGATTACCCTGCCGGGATGCTTTGCCACCCGGTCTAGCACCCTGCCCAACATGGGCCAGGGCGGGAACACATAGAGGAGCTCTTGTGTCGGCCACTGTTGGAGAAGAGCATCTACTCCCAGGGATCGAGGGTCCCGTCCTCTGCTGAAAAAGCGCGGCACTTGGCAATTGGCCGATGACGCCATCAGATCTAGGCTCGGCTGGCCCCAGCGCTTCGTGATGTCCAAGAACGCCTGAGCAGATAGTTGCCACTCTCCGGGCTCCAAGGTATGGCGACTGAGAAAGTCCGCCTTGACATTCATGACTCCGGCAATGTGGGCCGCTGAAAGCTGCTCCAGGTTCGCTTCCGCCCACTGGCAAAGACTCATAGCCTCCTTGGCTAGAGAGCTCTTGGTACCTCCCTGGCGGTTGATATAGGCCACAGCCGTGGCATTGTCCGACAGGACCCGTACAGGCTACAACACCAGTACCGGGATGAACTCCAATAACACCAACCGAATGGCTCTGAGTTCCAGGAGGTTGATAGACCACTTGCCTCTGCAGGAGACTAGAGCCCCTGCGCTGTCCTTCCCAAGCAGTGGGCTCCCCAGCCCATCAAAGAGGCGTCTGTCGTGACGACAATCCACTCCGGGGTCACCAGAGGCAATCCTGCAGACAACTTGTCTGTCTGCGTCCACCAGCTCAGCGCCTTGCGCACTGCTGGGTCCACGGAAAGGCGCACAGCATAATCCTCCGACATCGGAGTCCAGCGCAGCAGCAGAGATAGCTGTAGTGGTCTCATATGAGCCCTGGCCCAGGGCACTACTTCCATCGTGGCCGTCATAGAGCCCAACAGCTGCACGTAGTCCCAAGCCCGAATAGGAGAGGCTACTAGGAACTAGTCCACCTGAGCCTGAAGCTTGACAATCCGATTGTCTGGCAGGAACACTCTGCCCACTTGGGTGTCGAATCGAACTCCCAGATACTCCAGGGACTGAGTCGGGCGCAGCTGGCTCTTCTTCCAGTTGATGATCCATCCCAGGGAGCTCACCAGAGCAACTACCCGGTCCATAGCTTTGCCGCACTCTGCATAAGAGGGGGCTCGGATCAACCAGTCGTCCAGATAAGGATGGACTTGTACTCCTTCCTTTAGCAGGAAGGCCGCTATGACCCCCATTACTTTGGAAAAGGTCCGCGGAGCAGTAGCCAACCCGAAAGGGAGGGCTCTGAACTGGAAGTGTCGTCTCAGGACTGTAAAACGCAGAAAGCGTTGGAGAGGAGGCCAGATGGGAATATGCAGGTACGCTTCCTTGATGTCCAAGGAAGCCAAGAACTCTCCTGCCTTCACTGCCGCTATAACAGAGCGGAGAGTCTCCATGCGAAAGTGCCTCACTTTCCAGGCCCGATTGACCCCTTTGAGGTCGAGGATAGGCCGGACAGAACCTCCTTTCTTTGGAACCACAAAGTAAATGGAGTAACGTCCCTTGCCAATCTGATTTTTTGGCACCGGAACGACCGCACCCAGGCGGATCAGGTTGTCCAAGGTCTGCTGCACTGCCACAGCTTGACCGGAGACTTGCAGGGAGAGAGTACAAACCCGTCTCTTAAGGGTTGGCAGAACTCTAGCTTGTAGCCGTCTCTGATGACTTCCAGCACCCACGCGTCTGAAGTTATAGTGGTCCACTCGCCCAGAAACGAGGACAGCCGTCCTCCAATCTGCACTGGGGCGTGGACCAAGGCCCCGTCATTGGGTACGAGACCCTGGGGGAGGACCGGAGGGAGCACCTCCGGGACGGCGGTCTCTGCGAAAGGAATGCTGCTTGGGGGAGAAATTCCTCTTGAAGGAAGAGGGGGCAGAGGAACCCGACTTGCCCGGGCGGTACCGACGGGCTTCCAGCAACCGTCCTCTGGAGGTACCGGGACGAGTACTAGCCCGAGCCCTGACCTCTGGTTATTTCTTGCCCTTAGACGTGCCGAGATCGGTCACGATTTTGTCCAGCTCGACCCCAAAGAGCAGCTTGCCTTTAAAAGGCAATCTAGCCAGGCGGGATTTAGAGGCGTGGTCAGCAGACCAATGTTTCAGCCAAAGCCACCGCCGCGCAGAGACTGTCTGAGCCATGCCCTTAGCTGAGGCTCTCAAGACATCATACAGCAAGTCTGCCAAATAGGCTAAGCCCGATTCCAGGGCCGGCCAATCAGCCCTCAAGGAAAGATCCGAGGGGGAAGCCCGCTGCACCATAGTCAGGCACGCCCTGGCCACATAGGAGCCGCAAACTGAGGCCTGCAAACTTAACGCAGCTGCCTCAAAGGACGACCTTAAGGCCGCCTCCAATCTTCTGTCTTGGGCGTCCTTTAGGGCCGTGCCACCTTCCACCGGCAACGCCGTTTTCTTAGTCACCGCAGTGATTAAAGAATCCACGGTAGGCCACAGATAGGCCTCACGTTCACTCACAGCCAAAGGATAGAGGCGGGACATAGCCCTAGCCACTTTAAGGCTCGTTTCCGGGACATCCCATTGAGCCGCAATTAAGGTGTGCATGGCATCATGCACGTGGAAGGATCTAGGCGGGCGCTACGTCCCCAGCATAATGGCAGAGCCAACAGGGGCTGAGGGAGAGACGTCCTCCGGAGAGGAAATCTTCAAAGTGTCCATGGCCTGTACAACAGGTTGGGCAAATCCTCTGGGCTAAAAAGCCGCGCTGCAGAGGGGTCATCCGCTCCATCCGAGCGGGGATCTATCTCCTCCAAGGAATCCGCAAAGGACCGTTGGGAGACCTCAGACACGCTGCCCTCATCTACATCGGAGGAGACAAAGTCCTCCAAGGCCTGGAAATCAACCCGAGGGCGTTTACCTCTGGGAACCTCAACCTCTTTATCAGAAGAGGGAGCAGGGGCAGCGTTTTGCATGAGGAAAGCCTGATGCAGCAGCAAAACAAACTCGGGGGAGAAACCCCCCAGACTGTGCACTTCCGCAGCCTGGGCAACAGCCCTAGACGCACTCTCAACCGGCGCTCGCAATAGCGGGGGAGAGACATGCTGCGCATCCAAAATGGCGTCCGGCGCGAAACTCCGCGAAGGAGCCGCGCGGGAAGAACGGCGCTTAACTTTAGCCGCTTTGTGCCGTCGCCCAAATTAAGGGCGTTCATGGCATTAATGTCTCCAACCTCAAGGGCGGCCCACGAAGAAGCCGTCCGAGCCGCGTGGCCGGCCAAGATGGCGGAGGCGAGGAGCGGGGGATGGGCGTTCATGGCGGGAAAAAACCGCCACGCCGGAGGAACGACCGGGACATTCATCGGTCACTAAACTGTCACCCATCAAGGGCGAATCAGGTTGTAAAACCCCCGCATCCCCTCTAGAAGCGCTCCAGCGATCCGGGGAGCGACCCTTTGCGCCCTCGCCCTCTGACGCCATATGCCACGAGGAGAAGAATCGGGGAACCCCCTGCCCGCTATAAAAAGGTAAAATTACCTGCTTGCCGCTCCGAGCTGTAACGAACTGGTGTCCCAGTGAGTAGCTGCAATGAACGTTTAAAGAAACGTCGAATTAAACGCCTTTAAAGACGTTTAAAATTTTTTTTTTTTTTTTTTTTAAACGGAGCCAGCGGGAGGGGGGAGAGAAAAGGAGGGACCTGGCACCACCAGGTTTGCACTTGCTCAAAAGAGCCCTCAACCCCAGGCCTCAACAAAACCTAAGGATTAGGCTTGGAGGCCTAGCCAGAGCTGCTGCTGTGTGTGACCACCACCTGCTGAGATAGAGAACATACTGGGGAGTTTCCGGCAGCACATGACCACATATAGGGAGGCAAAAGTTTGCTCTCTATCTCCACCTGCTGGTAGATGGACACAACCCACCAGTCTATGGATTGATCAGCTTGATGATATGGAATATGCGGTTGACGTGGAACACATACAAGATCGCAACAGAACAGTAACCATAGCATCCAAAAGAACTCTGTTCCTCAGAGTTGGCCTCTCAAAAAACCAGGCCGTAAGACCAAAGCGAGAGGGATCATCCACTCAGGAATGGACCCAGAAGAAAGAGCCCGGAGTCAAGCGAAGGTGCCACCAGGCGGCGCACCATATCCGCATGGTGGCAAGCGATCCAAAATAAACTCGGCCGCAGAGAAGCCACGGAGGAAACACTAATCAAAGAACATCCTCCGGCTAAGGAAGCAATTGAACAACCAGCCCTGCTGAAACGCCCTCTCTCTGATGACAGAAAAAAAACATCTGGGCGTCCAGCCGGGATGTCATCAGATCTACCCGAAACATCTGGGCGTCCAGCCGGGATGTCATCAGATCTACCCGAGGCCAAACTGGAGAAACACTGGTACAGAATAACCATTCTGCTGAGACCAGAAGACGGCAGAAAGGAGAACTCACTGTAGGAAAAGCCCGCAAAGTGGGCCGCGTAGAAACAGAACACAAGATCCTCTGCCCACTCCATGGGGGTGACACACCCTGATGGCCACAGTCTGACTCAAAGTCCCATTCTGTCGAAGCAGCAGCCACTGCTTCATCTTCTCCGACGACACAAGCACCGCCTAGCCCGCAAAGTGTCCTGAAGTGCTAGAAGACAACAGTACCAAAAGCAGGTCCAGGTGGGAGATCGGCAACACCGTCCCGGAGACGGCAAAGGGCTCTCTAGTCCAAGAGGTTCGCATCAGTGACCACCACCATCCACTGCGGAGGCGCCAAGACATCCCTTCCACAGGGAGGAATTGCAGAGCTACCAGTTCATGCGCAGCCATACCGAGAACAGCCACGAAAGACACTGCTGACACTCCTGAAACACAGGAGACCAACTGTCGAGAAGCAAGAGCTGTAGATATTGTCTATGAGCACCGCCCATGGCACTACCTCTAAAGTGTCCATCACAGAACCCAAGACATGAATGCATAGCCGGGCCCAAGGACTCAGCGCCCTGAGCAGACTGCGCACCAAAGTCTGAACCTAGATCCTCCAGTCCTCAGTCAAGAAAAAAAATTTGTACCAGAGCTGTCTGGAATGAGACGAGGGGGCTCAGTTGAAGGGTGACCACCCAGCCCAAGGATTTCAAGACGACCCGGGAAGATAGACTCTCAGACCAGAGGGAGGTGAACTCTGAATGCCGCAAAACTTTCAAACCTAGGAAAAGGTGAATGGAGCCATAGCCATGCCGAAAGGCAAAGCCTGGAACTGAACATGAGGGCCCAGACTGGCCAAACACAGAAATCACAGATGAGGGGGCCAAAGAGGAAACAGAAGAAATGCTTCCTAAGGGAGAAGTGCAGGGAAAAATGCTAAATTGAAGAATCTCTGAATATAGCTAAAAAGTGCAAAAGTGCAATAAAAGACTTGGAGACACTGCAACAAACAGCTAGCTAGAGGTGTCACAGATACAGTGGAAGCTGAAACTGGTATGCAATAGTTTGATCAGTGTCAAAGAGCAAAACCAGAAGAACAGAGTTGCTATGGGAAAACACCACAGCTAACATTTGGCACTGTAGCATAGTGTAAACTGTCCTAGCTATGCAAAGAACTGCTTGTCAAGGCAAGCAATATGAGAGAGGGAAGTAAAATATGCCCCACAGAAAAAGGAGCCAAGGGCCACAGCTTCTAATGTCACCACCCTCCTGCGCTCCGTTGTATCTGAGATGGTTTACCCAACACCAGTTGTCAGTAGTCGTGGCTAATGTTGGGTACTACACGGAGCTCAGGGGATGGTGCAGGAATACTAACCTCGTCCCACCCTTTCAAAAAGATGTGGGAGGAAAAATACACCAAATTGAATACTTTCCCAAATTAACAGAACCACCACACTGTTAAGATTTTTAAACAATAAGTCAAACTTTAATTTCAGAAATTACTATAACAATATTAATAATTAAAAGAAACAGCTGTAAAACAATGAGCGGATAAATCCTTTTGCTGTGTTATCTTACTTTCCTTTGTATCTCTTTTCCTTCTAGGTACCTTTTACTCACGTCAGGACATACCCAATATCAGATAAGTATGAAAAGAACCTTAACAACCTCAATTATTTTATGTATTTTCTCTCTCTGTGGGTATTTCCCTGAATTTGATTCTTTGTTGTTTCTTTCCTCTTCTCAGGTCACTGTAAGCAGCCCACCCCTCTCATCAAGGTAATAAGGTAAGTATGTTTTTTTTTTCTTCCCTATCAGTCTTTCACTCTTTACTTATAATCTTTTTATATGTCCCAAAATGTCACTTAGCTGTCGTTGGTTCACCCTCCGTTCCTGTCGCCGTCTTTCTTGTGTGGGGGCCCGTTGACAACAGATGCTCTATTTCTATGAATTCTTCCTCCTAAACCTTTCTTTAAGCAAATGAAAAGGAGGCAAAACCCTCTCTAACTGCTTCGTACTGGAACTCTAAAGGATTGGTTCAAAAACTGTGGCCAACTTTTCTTTTAAAATAAAATTAACCAGAAATACCCTATCTTCCAGGTCTATACTTTAGTTTTGTTCCCTGAACTAGTGTTGAGAGAGATTGATTGTCCCTTCCACACAATCACTCCCTCATAATTCTTTTATTACACTTATTCAAACTCTTATTTCAACTCACTACCCCTTAAGCTGTAACTCTACTTCCATTGAATTAAACTTTAAATTTATTCCCAAACCCTTTCCCAAATACTCCTTAAGCTACTAATACAATTACACTAATAACCCTCTCTTATCAAATTCCCCTTAACTCCTACCCTATTCATTCATTCACCCTATCCTAATAAAATTTTAAAACTTATTCCATAAATCACACCTTCTTTACACACCTTACTTTCATTCACCATCAATCACCAGAAACTTTTCCCAATATCTTAACTTTTACCATTAAAACCCTCCTCTCACTACCAGCACCTCCTCAGCACCTCCACTCTCTCTCACCATCAATCTCACTCTGCCCAACTGCCCACTCCCCGGTTGCCTTGGTTACCAGCCTCGGCTTGCCTTCCAAATCAGCCTTGGCTTGCGTTCCAAGACCCTTTCAGCCAATCCCTGACTATTACCAACATTCTAATTTCCACTGCTGACCAGCGGAATTCTGGCCAGCAGTGCAAAATCCCCATTTTAACCCCATAGAAACTAATGGTTAAGTAATAAAACTAAATAAAAACCCAATAAAACTTTATCCAAATCACCCCAAAATTTCTATACCAATTAAACCTCCCATTCCCTATTAAATCATGCTTTTAAAATTTTAAAATACCAATTTTTACAGTCCGCCCGCAATTATCCTCCTAAACCCCCTTCAAAAATCCCAAAATAATTTGAAACCCACTCTAAAAATGCAATACCCCTCCCCTCTACCTGCTACGTCGAATTAAAAAATTTACAATGTAATTAACCCCTTAAAATCCACACTTTTTCAAAACATCCCTAAAAAAAAAAAAAAATTAAAATTTAAAATGTAACCCCACCCAAAAATAGACAAAATTACCCCAAACCCAAATATGCAAAAATAAATCAAATTCGATGAACCTCTGATTTTTAAAAAATAAAAAAACGCTATTTTAATATTTTAAAATGAAATTAATTTTCGGGTCAAAAGACCCCTTACCTTAATGTAGATTTTCCCCTCATGTGATCCCAACCAACGGATCCGGTCCCGTTGGTCCTGGGCCGAAAACGGAGCCATTTGAAAAATTGCCCCGAAAATGGCCGTTTCTTCTGGAGCTCAAAAATTGAGGCCCAGGCTTGTAGGCCTCGCCGGAGCTCCCAAAAAAAAACAATTAACGCGCGTGCGCGCACCCCCGTCGCACTCCTCCCTCTGGCCATGCAGGCCCCGCTCACCACCCCCGCCTCGGGGATGCACCCGATCATCCCCGGAGGTCTAAAATGACGGCGCTGCTCCGGCACTCCTCTCTTTGCTCCCAGGAACGGGCCCAAACGTCCCCGGAGTCCAAAACACGGCGGCTGTAGCGCCTGCAGCGCGACTCTCCTGAATGCCGGAGCGACCCAGCCCGAAACAGAAAGAAGCCCCGACGCGTCCCCGGACCCAGCAAAATTGCGGCGTTCCTCCCGCCGCACTCCTCCAGGCCCCACTTCCTTCTTTTCTCCCGGGGACGTGCCCAATCGTCCCTGGCCACCCAAAAACGTAACGCTGCCTCCCGCAGCGTCTTTTCTGCCCCTACAGCGTCCTGGCCAGACTGCCTCCTTGTTCTCTCACCCCGGACCCCCAAGTAAGTATAATTTTAATTTTTTTTCCTCTTTTAACCCTGGTTACACTAATATGATGCACAAACCAGCTTTAAACCTGTGACCTTCAGGCTGAAAGCCAACCGTCTTCCAGAAAAATAAAACTATTTCGCTGAAACTACTCAGGGTTGCCAGGTGGAAAATTTTTTTCCCACCCAAACGAGCCCAAAACCTGCCCAAAATCAAACCCCGCCCCCGCCATCGGCCCCGCCGTCACCGCCCCCGGCCAGAACGTCACTAACCCCGCCCAGAACGCCACTAGCCCCGCCCCCGCGGCCCGAAAAACCGCAAAAAAAACCGCCGAAAGACCCCAAAACAAGGCCAAAAAAACGCAACCCGCCGCGGGCAAAACTTTCCCACGGCGGGTTGCGGAAAACCACCCAATTGGGCGGGAAAACCGCCCACCTGGCAACACTGAAACTACTGCACCTGGAGAAAATGCACCATAACAGCATTGAGGTTCCATGGTTACCATGGAGATCAGAGCTCTAACCACAGAAAACAACAATATGTAACAATTCCCAAAGAAATGTGGAGCCAAGGACACTAAGCCTTGAAACTCCCATCTATAAAAGGTGCAGAAAAAAAAAAGAAAACCTATAGCACCTGGTATTCCCAGGAAATCTCCCAACCAAATAGAAAGCAGCCAGGCCCAACCCTGTGCTGAGCTTCCAAGATCAGAGATCAGGCACACTCAGGGTGGTGGTGTCCTCATAGGCAATGCCTGTACTGCCAGTATAAAAAGAGTGTCACAAAGGAAGGAGGGAAACTTCCAAGCTGTTCAAGCAACTGCCCTCAGAGAAAAACTGACGGGACAGAAGAGTCTGGGTTGCCAGGTGGAAATTTTTTTTCCCACCCAAACCAGCCCAAAACCCGCCCAAACTCAAACCCCGCCCCTGATACCCCCACCCCCGCGTCTTCACCCCCGCCCCCGCCATCAACCCCACCCCCGCCGTCAACCCCGCCCCGTCATCGGCCCCTCCCAGATCACTAACCCCGCCCAAAACGTCACTAACCCCGCCCCCCCGCGGCCGAAAAAACCGCCTAAAAAACCGCCCAAAAGACAAAAAAGCCCAAAAAACCGCAACCCGCTGCGGGCAAAAATTTCCTGCGGCAGGTCGCGGAAAACCGCCCAATTGGGCGGTAAAACCGCCCACCTGGCAACACTGAGAAGAGTCTGTAAATAAAAATACTAAATAGGCCCTTTCAGAAGCCCAACATACAAGGAGCCCTGCTCAATGCTGTTCACTGTTTCCTCACACCAGGAACAGCCTTAGCCAATGCAGGAACTATAAGAAAATCTAAACTCACCACAGATAGTGATGTCTATTGCTATCAATGTACCCACTTAGGCATACATGGCTTTCCAGCTCAGATAATTCTTGCTGCCTTTGTGCAGAAAGGGACTGCCCTAAAAATACTCCATCAGAATAGAGGAAGACAGGGGAGCACTGTACCCTACTGCTTAGCCAGAGAGAAAACATCCCCTCTTTGGGGCAGGGTCCATCAGAAGAGACTGAGACAGGGAACAAGCCAGAAAATTCCAAAGGCTGAACTAAAAAGGAACTGGAAGTTTCCCTACCAGACTTCTGCTGCTCTGTATGCCTACAGTGGTGGAAATAAGTATTTGATCCCTTGCTGATTTTGTAAGTTTGCCCACTGACAAAGACATGAGCAGCCCATAATTGAAGGGTAGGTTATTGGTAACAGTGAGAGATAGCACATCACAAATTAAATCCGGAAAATCACATTGTGGAAAGTATATGAATTTATTTGCATTCTGCAGAGGGAAATAAGTATTTAATCCCTCTGGCAAACAAGACCTAATACTTGGTGGCAAAACCCTTGTTGGCAAGCACAGCGGTCAGACGTCTTCTGTAGTTGATGATGAGGTTTGCACACATGTCAGGAGGAATTTTGGTCCACTCCTCTTTGCAGATCATCTCTAAATCATTAAGAGTTCTGGGCTGTCGCTTGGCAACTCGCAGCTTCAGCTCCCTCCATAAGTTTTCAATGGGATTAAGGTCTGGTGACTGGCTAGGCCACTCCATGACCCTAATGTGCTTCTTCCCGAGCCACTCCTTTGTTGCCTTGGCTGTATGTTTTGGGTCATTGTCGTGCTGGAAGACCCAGCCACGACCCATTTTTAAGGCCCTGGCGGAGGGAAGGAGGTTGTCACTCAGAATTGTACGGTACATGGCCCCATCCATTCTCCCATTGATGCGGTGAAGTAGTCCTGTGCCCTTAGCAGAGAAACACCCCCAAAACATAACATTTCCACCTCCATGCTTGACAGTGGGGACGGTGTTCTTTGGGTCATAGGCAGCATTTCTCTTCCTCCAAACACGGCGAGTTGAGTTCATGCCAAAGAGCTCAATTTTTGTCTCATCTGACCACAGCACCTTCTCCCAATCACTCTCGGCATCATCCAGGTGTTCACTGGCAAACTTCAGACGGGCCGTCACATGTGCCTTCCGGAGCAGGGGGACCTTGCGGGCACTGCAGGATTGCAATCCGTTATGTCGTAATGTGTTACCAATGGTTTTCGTGGTGACAGTGGTCCCAGCTGCCTTGAGATCATTGACAAGTTCCCCCCTTGTAGTTGTAGGCTGATTTCTAACCTTCCTCATGATCAAGGATACCCCACGAGGTGAGATTTTGCGTGGAGCCCCAGATCTTTGTCGATTGACAGTCATTTTGTACTTCTTCCATTTTCTTACTATGGCACCAACAGTTGTCTCCTTCTCGCCCAGCGTCTTACTGATGGTTTTGTAGCCCATTCCAGCCTTGTGCAGGTGTATGATCTTGTCCCTGACATCCTTAGACAGCTCCTTGCTCTTGGCCATTTTGTAGAGGTTAGAGTCTGACTGATTCACTGAGTCTGTGGACAGGTGTCTTTCATACAGGTGACCATTGCCGACAGCTGTCTGTCATGCAGGTAACGAGTTGATTTGGAGCATCTACCTGGTCTGTAGGGGCCAGATCTCTTACTGGTTGGTGGGGGATCAAATACTTATTTCCCTCTGCAGAATGCAAATAAATTCATATACTTTCCACAATGTGATTTTCCGGATTTAATTTGTGATGTGCTATCTCTCACTGTTACCAATAACCTACCCTTCAATTATGGGCTGCTCATGTCTTTGTCAGTGGGCAAACTTACAAAATCAGCAAGGGATCAAATACTTATTTCCACCACTGTATATGTTGCAGAATGAGCTTGGGTGAGGAATGTCAGAAGCCCCCTGCCCCAGAGAAGCCCCCAGAGTGGCTGACGTGCATCCCCAAAAAAAACAAGGCACATCGCAGGACCATCAGATCCCTTCTAGAAAACTTAGCCATCTAGAACCCATCTGCCCAAGATGGGCATAAAAACTTAAGAAGAAAGGTTCAAATTAAGGGTCCCAGAACAGAGGAGATCCTGCTCATCAATATATATAAAAGGCGAGTGTCGTACTCACTCGCAAATGCGCAGTAGAGACCTTCTCTGCCCCGCCCCCGCGTCAATACGTGATGACGGGGGGGCGGAACAGAGAGGGTCTGTACTGCTTATTTCTGAGGGAGGGACACCTCCGTCTAACGCTCCCCCCACCCGAGTCGCCGCCGCCACCCACCTTCTACCCGGTTGGGCCCTCGCTCCACTATTGAAACAGCGAGGGTCCGAGAACGCAGCACTGAGCTCTGCTGAGCTGCCGACATCGCCCTTCCTTCTTCTTCTCTGCCTCTGTCCCGCCCTCGACGACGTTACGTCACACGAGGGCGGGACAGGCAGAGAAGAAGAAGGAAGGCCGACGTCGGCAGCTCAGCAGAGCTCAGTGCTGCATTCCCGGACCCTCGCTGTTTCAATAGCGGAGCGAGGGCCCAGCCGAGTGGAAGATGGGTGGTGACGGCTCGGGGGGGCGCAAATTCGGAGGGGCAGCGGCGAACTCGGCGGCGGGGGCGGGCCTTTCAACCCCCCCCCTTCCTATAATAGCCCGTTTTTACGGGCTCAAAGGCTAGTAAGATATAGAAACAGCTTAAAGTAGTTCTGTTTTTCCCTTGGATTCCCTTGCATAGTGGGGGCAGTTTGAGAAGCATTTGTGCCACTGCCCCAGCTACATGCAAACAGTTTCTGACTGAGCAGTGATTTTGGTATGGAAGCCAAAGGCTGGAGAAAATAAAGGGGAATCCCCCTGTACCAGCAGTCTCTAATGGAACAAGATCCTTTAGGAGAAGCCGCTCCCCCCCCCCCCCCCCCCACGTCAAGGCTGCAGGGCAGGAGAGGATCGGAGCTGATATCAGGAGAAAAGACGGCCACGTCGGCAAAAGGGCACACGTTCCCGCCATTTTAGCATGTGAAAGGCTGCTCGGGGAAGGGGAACTTCAGCGCTTCCCTCCCCAGCATTCGACCACGCTACCATGCAGAGTCCTGCTATGGAGCATCTGCTACCAAAGCGGGAACAGCTTTCAAATGCCAGCATCGCTCACACTAAAGCACGGTACCCCCGCGCCGAAAATAGAAAGGCAGGGACTCACTGAACAGCAGGTTTTCTCCGGAGGAGAAACAGAATCCCACCGATACAGTAGCCTGCTGCCTAACCGGCACACAGACAAAGCACAGCACTAAGACAAGGAAACCCTGTACTGCCCGATCCTGTCAGAAATCTTCTGTTTCTTCTGGGGGGGGGGGGGGGGGGGGGTTAACACCAAATGAAGGCAAAGGAGCTCTCTTGTTTTTGGGGGGTTGCTGTTTTTTTTTTTGTTTTTTTTTTACTGGTGAGGAATGCTAGAACTCTAAAGATCGGGAGGCAAGGGGGGGAAGGGTGAAGCAGGGACCCAGAAGACTGAGTATGCCCCCAAAGTCGGCACCACCAGCCAGACACCCCTAAACTCAACTGGCCCGCAGGAACCAGGAGTATCCCCAATAGACAAATCCAGGAGCTGCTGAAGAGCCGTCCACCATCTGCTGGAGATAGAAATGTACTGAGGTGAAGAAGAAGCTGTCTGTCTGGTATCACTGCCTTCAGCTTTGTAATCTCTATTTCCACCTGCTGGTAGATGGACACAACCCACCAGTTCTTGGATTCATCTGCTGAATATGCTAAGGAATGCTCTCTTTAATAAGTAGACTCTACAAGTGCAAATACATACTCAAGAGTCCTATACAGGCAGAAGGTAATTAAAATTAAAGTACTTCAAATTCCTTAACATGAACTCCCCAAATTAATCCAGTGTATTACAAAGCAAAGGTTTAAAATGCCAACATATTTACAGTTGGGATTATGGAGCTATATGAAGAAGAGTACTGAACAGGCACTCAAACGAACTCTTTTCACTTTCTGAACTAAAGAAAAAAAAATAATCACAAGAACACAGCTCCAGAAGAACATGCAAACAAGAAATGGAGTCCAGCGGTGTTGCACTGAAAGAAGGAGTTATGAATAATGCACCACATTACGTACAACAGATCCAGTCGAACCATCTGCCCAAGAAAACCCACAACCCTTAAATCAGCAAACTGTAGGTTCAGCAGTGAGAAGTGTTTGTTAGGCCAATAGTGTCTAAACTAATACCTCAGTACTCAGCAAATGAAAGTCTCTTAAAAATCAATATATAAATTGAATTTAAGTGCTGAAAAATATTCACTGGATCTTTAATAAAACATAACATAGTAGATGACGGCAGAAAAAGACCTGCACGGTCCATCCAGTCTGCCCAACAAGACAAACATATGTTTATACCTTACCTTGATTTGTACCTGCCTTATTCAGGGCACAGACTGTACAAGTCTGCCCAGCAGTACTTCCCGCCTCCCAACCACCATAAAAAAAAAGATAATGAACCAAATATAATGAAAAAAATGACAAGAGCAGAGTTTCTATAAAAGCTAATGTTCAGTTACAACCTGTATCTCAGGCAGCCTGTGGAGGAAACAAATGACCATTGCAGAACCTACATAAAAACATAAGTGCTGCCATACTGGGACAGACCGAAGGTCCATCAAGCCCAGTATCCTGTTTACAACAGTGGCCAATCCAGGTTATAATTACTTGGCAAGATCCCAAAACTACTTATCCTAGAAATAAAGCAGTGAATTTTCCCCAAGTCCATTTTAATAATGGCTTATGGCCTTTTCTTTTGGAAGCTATCCAAACCTTTTTTAAATGCACCACACTACATGGGAAAAGGGTTGGGGAGGGCAAGAAACAAGATTGCAAGTGTCCTTAAATCCTACACTAATTGTAAGTGTCCTTAAATCCTACACTAAGCACTGCATGTCATTTGCAGAAACATTTAAGAACTGCAATAAAGATAAAGGGATAATAATTATTGTCCCTTCCCCAGCGCCCTCTGTGATTCAGCAATTTGAATTCCATCCATGCTGCCGCTGCAACACAGGGTCAAAAGGAGGAGGGATGCAACTGATGGAAACCGCATTAAACTATGTGGAAGTTAGGCAATTGCCTAAGAAATATCAAATTACCAGTTTTTCGCAATATATATAAAATGCATACACACATATATACATACATACACCCTAGTTTGTAGTACCTTGTTATTAAAGCAGCAGCCTAGTTTAGTGTAGTTAACATTAATATAATAGTATGAAGTTAATTTCTTTTAATCTGCATACTGTTTGCAAAAACCTTGAACAACATGCTGTATTAAGTCAGAGTAAAACACAGATTTCTCACATTCCTTCCCTACTGATAAGGGGAAAGGAGCTCCATTGTTAAAAGTTACCTTCCTAAAGGCAGGATTCCACTCCCCACCCCTATCTGGTCAGGAAAAGGCTTTCCTGGCTACGTGTCAGAACAGGGGTATTTCCCCAATTCTGGCATAGTTACAGAATTCCCCATTGGCTGATTACCAACCTAGGCAGTCAGAGCTGCAAGTTTCCGATTGGCCGTATATCCTACAGTACCTTTGCTTTCAGCTCCTTTTTTTCCTGGCTTATTGACTTGTAATGCAAGACCGCCCTGCAAGCTGTACTAAGTTCCAAGGAGGAACATAATGGACACTGAAGTTTGCTGTTCTTAATATGCTGTACAGCTGCTTCCTGGCTTTGTATGCTGAATCCCCGATTCCTGGCAACTGTATGCAGAGATACATCGGACGCCACTAAGCTAATAAAAGCTAAGTGGGTTTATGTAACTATGTTATTCACTGACAGTATAGACTGCAGGCTTGCCCACAGTACAGACTTGCTTAATGACCCAGTAGGGCAGGAAGTAGAGGCTGTGGGCTGGAAAGAGTCTGCAGGAACAGGCTGTCTAGTGATCAGGCAGGTAGAAACTGTGGGTTAGTTCTGCACAGAACTCAAAATATAGGCTGTCACCTAGCAGCTCACATTAGCAACTTATAGCCATTCCCATATCTTCTTTGGTAGATTCCCCTGCTCTGAAAGCCCTTTTTTTTATCTTATTTTTATTCATTTATACTTTACACAACTCCAAAAGAGATGACTGCAAAATTTAGAAAATAACAAATCATTTATCCATATTATCAATTAAGTGGAAATGAATATTTTACTTTCAACCATTATTTTTAAGCAATTTTGATCCAAGAGAAGAAAAAAATTTTTTCAAATAATAATTTAAAGAAATTAGTAAATAGTTACTGCTACTCATTACTCCTCCACAAGCCTATCATAGTGTGCTGTTAACAGTTACATTAACATCCTCTTTCGCCAACAAAAATTCCTTTAACTGTATAGGATCAAAGAATTTAAACTGCTTAGATTGAAACAATATATTCGACAAATGCAGGGAAATTTTAGTACAAAATTAGCCCAGAGGGCTAAAGTCCTCAGGCGCAGGGCCAAAAAAGCCCTGCGCCTTTTCTGGGTTTCTCTAGAAAGATCAGGATAAATTCTTATTTTAGATCCTAAAAACATGGAATCCAAGTGTCTAAAGGAAAGTTTCAGGACAGTATCTCGGTCCATCTACAGGGCAAAAGAGACCACCACAGTAGTTCTCCAAGTGATAACTTCCAATGAGGATTCTAAGAATGATGATGAGAGTCATATCGTCTCCTATTTCTGGTTGAAAAGTTCCACCATCCAATTTTGTATTACTTTGTAAATATTGTGCCCGAACTATAGAAGGCAGTGAATCACTTGACATCCCTAATATTTCAACCAAATATTTTTTTACCCTATCAATTGGTGATATTAGGGGAGATCTAGGAAAATTAGTTAGTCTGAAATTAAGTTTTCTAGACTGATTTTCCAGGTATTGTAAACGACGTAAGGTAAAATTTCTATCCATAATTGAGACTTGTCCCAAAGTTTCCAATGTTTGTACTTTTTACCCTAATTGTTTTACCTCAGAGGTTTGTTGGGCAGTTGTCTGTGCCTGTAGAAGGACTGCTTCAGACAATACCTTAATTTCAACAGTATTTTTAATTGTTATTTGCTGCAAGGAGGAATGCAATGTAAAAGTCAAATCCCAGAGTGACTCCATTGTCACTACGGCAGGTTTAACCAAAGACCCCAAAGAAGAAGCAGGAGGGGGAGCGCTTAGAATCTGGTTCAGCGTACTCACAATCTGTGAAGGCATAGTTTGTGAGACAATTCATTCTTCCTCCAAGCCAGTCCTCAGCGTTTGTCAGCGTGGGCAGGTTCCCTCCCTGCACATCTGTATCCCTGTCTGGAGTCCGAATTGCTAGAACTGCCTAAGCTTCTACCCCCTCTTGGCTGTGGGGGAGCCGTAAGCTGGACGGGGCTCAAAGAAACCCTGTTTTCACTGCTGGCCAACTCAGGAGCGTCGGCACCGATAGCAGGGGAGGAAGCATGCCTGGGACCAGTCATCATCCCAAACTGTTCCAATGTCTGTTGCTGCAAGAGGTAGGTCCCGGTGAGGGTAGAGGGAGTAGCCCGTACTTTGCCTCTCCTTTTCCCCATATCGCAGGAGCTTCGGAGCTCCTTCACAGCGTTTGTTTGGAGAAAGTCTGGGCGAGTCTGAAGCAGTGACTCACTATGCGGCCATCTTGGATCCCTCTGGAAGCCCTTTCCAATAATTCGCTTGTGGGCCCTTAGCGTGAAAGAATCATACCAGTGGCAGAAATTCATATACCGAGTCAAAAGGACCAAATCTCTGAGAATTTACTGCTCCTCAAAAACTGCCAATATTTTCAGTGACTATCCATAAATGCTAAAGTTAGATCTGGTACTACACTTAGAAATGGACATCCTGAATCTTTTTCCAGTTTTAGTCCAAAGAAATTCTACATCAAGCAGGGGCTCTGGATCACCAATTAAGAGATAGAAAATCCCATCACAAAGGCCCTACAAAGGGCTCCTCGTTTCCATGAGTCTTTCCTACAAAGGTGCTCTTTCCCATCTTAGCAAAAGAATAGGTCAGTAGACCATAACATCCACAGCCTCAGTTCATGTTTAGAAATTACATCAAGCCAAACCAGTTTGTGTTACTAGCTTTGTTTGAACACCTATCTTCCCCTATTTTTGTAATAAATAAAAATTTAATTCCAGAATTCTTGCTCCTAATCTGACCCTGCTTGCAGAAAGTGGAACTGGGTCTACCTGTCCTGCAATGGTCAGGGATGTTTCCTGTTGAGACTTCCGAGACCCTGTTCTCAAAATACCATGTAAGAGGAGATGTAATCACAAAGTCACCACATAATACCATCACCCATATTAATAGCACTTCAACACACAGAAAAAAGCCTCTATGAGCTAAACCATCAATATTTTGCTGCGGTCACTCACTGGCTGCAATATTATCAATGGCATAAAAAACCTCTCATGCGTTTTTGTACTTTTTTTTATTTTTCTTCACTCAATTTTAAGAGCAAGTGAAACTCGTTAGCACAGTTGGCTAAGAAAATTTTCAATATGATGAAAGAATTATTCAACAGATTTCAGGGATAGCTATGGGAGCTACCATGGCCCCATCAGCAGCAAATTTGTTTGTGACTTTTTTGAAGAGAAAATAATATACGGATTTTTTTTTTTTTTTTTAGAAAGTGCAGGTGCAGATGTGGATACGCTTCATCGATGATGTTTTCTGCCTATGGGCAGGATCATCATTATAATTGGAAGAATTTTGTTTCTAGTCAAAGTCATTGTACACTGGAATTTACAATGCAGTGGCATCATACTGAGATATCATTTCTTGATGTGCGAATAATCAAACATTGAGTTAGTTACTACCGTGTTTCATAAAGAAATGTAGAGGAATTTGCTTCTTTATTATGAGAGATGTCATCTATTTCTTTGTAGAACAGTCTTCATGTTTCACAATTTTTGAGGTACAGAAGAATTTGCTCATCAGATAAAGAAATAAGAGACAAAGTCATATTTTAAATAAGAGTCAAAATATAAAAAAAAATAATGTGCACATGGATATCCTTCTTCAGTAATTAAAAAAGGAGTATACCAGAGCAAAGTATAATGATACCTCAACTATATAAATATATGGGAAAATCACACTTATCCAACAATGAAATGTGTGCATCGAAGTCCTCTGTCGTCCTCCAACAATTTTTCAACGATGTCACCATCCACGCACTACTGCCAAATTAATGGTCCAACACATAAGCTGCAAAACCTTCTGGTCTCACCAGCAAGTGAACTGCAAAATCTTCAACCACCAAATAAACTGCAAAATCTTCTACAAGAGTGACTTGTTTCACTGGACCTCGCTGAATCAGGAAGAAATGCTTTGAAATATTTTCATGAGCGCACTCAACAGTTCTCTCCTCACTGCAGATGAAGAGACTGCTGGTCTTGTGCTCTCACAGCGTGTGGGAAGGTACTTGCGTATGTCCGGTGGGGATGCTGCGAATGCTCTTGAAGCTATTTTGGCTTTATTGAAGCTCCGCATAGGGCGACGTGGATGATGTCACCAACATGTGAGAATATGGCCTGCTTGTCCTCAGATTTGGATTATTCTTCCCAATGTGCATCACTTTGCACTTGTCCACATTAAATCTCTGTAACAGAAGGCCAGCCAAGTGTGGCAGGAAACCAAATAAATAAATCTGGGTGTTTGATACACACCGGTTAAGTGAATAGCACTCAAAAGGTGCATATCAGTATCACTTATTTGCGGAGGTCAGCAACATCCCCACAGTGTATCTCCAAGGACACAGAGAAAGTGATAGAGGTTTGAGGGATTTTTTCCTTAAGCTCCTAGGCACTTAAAAATGGACAGTATTACACCTATGTTCTGATCCACAAATCTGGGATGCTCAGCTCAGGACCCTGAATAACTAAGACGCCTATGATCAGAAGCCCTGCACTGTTCCGAAGATCGCTTTAAAATTAGTGGCAGAACAGCATGGGGAAATAAACGCCCCTATGATCAGAGCTAATAAGCAAGCAAATTTAGACATGCTATTAGCTCTAATCATAGGGGTAAAGTGTGGGAGGTTTGTGTCTGAGCATGCGCACTTGTCTGACAGGTCCTGGCCCTGCCAAACACAGTAAACAGGAGGTCCACTGAACCTCTGGATCCCCCAATCGCCGAGGCCCTGGTGGCCTAGTGGCCCTACAAGCCGCCACCCCCCCAAGACAGTGACACAGGGGCTGGAGGTCCACTGGACCGCCAGCCTCCTGTCTTGGGGGGGGGAGGGCACTAGGCCACCACAACCTAAGCAATTGGGAGGTCCGGGGATCCAATGGACCCCCAGGACACAGTGACAGCCCGGACTGCCTAATTCTGACAATGGGTGGAAGGCGGGAACCCCAGCACCAGCTCTGAGCTGGCGTAGGGTTAAGGCTATTCTGCCCCTACGATTGGAGCGCTGTTCTCTGATCATAGGGGCGGAATACTGCAGAGCTCATTTAAATCTAATTTAAATTAGCTCTGTGCTATTTCCTGGCACCAGTTGACAGTGCCACGCCAGACCTCTTTGATCATAGGTGAAAAAGTAAATGCGGGCAATAGTGGCCTCTAGCGCTTGCATTTACCTTTGATCGGGGCCTAAGGATTTAGGAAGAGAGAAGATTGCCAATAGGGATGCCTATTTGGGTCTCAAGACTTGAAACAAGGACACTTTTGGACGGTGATTTATATATAACCTGTTTTCCTATAGTTGTATTGCTTACATTTTTACATGTGATAGTAACATAGTAGATGACGGCAGAAAAAGACCTGCACGGTCCATCCAGTCTGCCCAACAAGACAAACATATGTTTATACCTTACCTTGATTTGTACCTGCCTTATTCAGGGCACAAGTCTGCCCAGCAGTACTTCCCGCCTCCCAACCACCAGTCCCGCCTCCCATCACCGGCTCTGGAACAGACTGTATAAGTCTGCCCTCCACTATCCTCGCCTCCCAACCACCAACCCCCTCTTCCCCCCACCTGCTCCGCCACCCAATTTCTACCTAATTTTCAGGTATCAGCAAAACATGTGGACTTGTATTTTCCAAGTTTTGAGTACTTTATATTTTGCTATTCCAGCTTAGGCTTTGAGATGTTATGACTCCCTCAGGTCACTTAGACCAGGGCTGCTCAAGCCTCTCTTGAAGACAGGTAATCAGGTTTTCAGAATCACCACAATGAATATGCATGAAATGGATCTGCATACAATGGGTCTCTGCTTAATGTAAATCCATCTCATACATATTCATTGTGGTTATCTTGAATTGGCAAGAGTGCATCCTGGAGAGGGCTGAGAAGCACTGAACTAGAGTCTTAAATTTTACAGTACTGGTCATTTTGGCTACTTGATCCCCACCTTTCCTAGTCTTTTATTTTTTTTTTAATTGGTTTGTTTGTGTAGTTCCACCAGAGATACCCCTATCCCCACGGCAAGAGGCAGGTTACAACAGCATTATGTTTGCCTATGTATCATATGAAAATAAAATAAGTGTCTTGTGGAACTTCTAACTTATTTAATTTTTTAAAATTTGATGTCCCATATTTCCAGAAGTCACAAAGCAGGTTTACAAGCACAAAAAAGCTTACCAAGAGATCCTCACCAGCAATTCCTCTGTTGTTAAAAACTACACATCTGTAAAACACAAAAGCAATTTTCAATAAGTGCACAGACTATAGAATTTGCATTCTATCTATAATCATTCTAGAAAAAAAGATTAATAGTTCTGACAACCTTGATGGAATTCTTGTACAGCAACATTTTTCATTCAATTCCTTCAGAAAGAGAAGACCACTACCCAAAAAAAGTGGGGGAGGGGAGGACTACAGTGTAAATCAACAGTTTATATTTTATAATTTGAACAAACACCTTACCAAATAAGGCACTTAGGGTCCGATACACAAAGCTTACCATTTTGAAACATTTGCTTTAGACCAGTTGAACCCGGTTTAAAGCAAACATTATTTACCATCTAATGCACAAAGGAGTTCTGGGTCTCTTAACGTTCACCATAGCAGCTACCAATAGCCCTATGCAAATATATTACAAGCAGCTCATTAGTATTAAAATGAGCACTCTGAGCAATGCAGACATTTCCGTGCACAGAGCACCTACCTTTAAATTGCAAAATTTTCCAGCAGGTCTGAAGCTGTTGGTGTAAGTGGACAACCTGGTGAACCTGGATGGGAAAATTAGGTTCTTACCGTGATAATTTTCTTTCCTTTAGTCATAGCAGATGCAGCCATTACAGGTGGGTTGTGTCCATCAACCAGCAGAGGAAGATAGAGAGCACACTTTTTTCAGTGCCTCATACCAGCTTGCTCCACTGCCTCTCTTCAGTATTTGAAGCTTCCAAAGCAGTATGGCAAACCGCAATGGGAATAACATGAGCTTTCCTCACAGCGACCGATGGCCCTACAACAAAGGGCATTAACTCAGAATGGAGGGAATGAAACATCCTCCCGGAGGGCATAAACTCATCCTCCACTGAGACATAACTGGAGGGAATAAATTCATCCTCCCGGAGGGAATAAACTCATCCTCCAAAACATGAAACTGGAGGGAATTAAGTCATCCTCCTTTAATTGAAAAAGAATCCTGAAGACTGTTTTCCGACTTTCTCCCAAGGACGGAATCTTCAGGAAACATGAACAGAACCTGAAATAGATTTACAGCAGATAGCATTCAGACAGGGAGGGATCATGGCTGCATCTGCTATGACTAAAGGAAAGAAAATTATCACGGTAAGAACCTAATTTTCCCTTCCTTGTCATCAAGCAGATGCAGCCATTACAGATGGGATGTATCAAAGCAATCCCTAGATAGGGTGGGAACAAGCCACACCACGCGCCAGCACTTGCGCTCCAAAATGTGTGTCCCTCCTGGCAGCCATATCCAGCCTGTAATGTCGGGCAAAAGAGAGCTTAGAAGCCCATGTTGCTGCACTACAAATCTCTTGAAGAGAGAGTGCTCCAGTTTCAGCCCAAGAAGAGGAAATTCCTCTAGTGGAATGCACCTTAAAGGCATCAGGCGGAGGCCGGCCGGCAAGCAAATAAGCTGAAAAGATAGATTCTTTAAGCCAGCGGGCAATAGTGGCTTTAGACGCTGGAGACCCTCTGCGAGAACCTGATAGCAAAACAAACAGATGATCAGAGGTCCTGAAAGAGTAAGTAACTCGCAGATACTGCAGCAGAGTCCTGCACACGTCCAACAGGTGCAATTGCCCAAAAGATTCTGGAAACTCCTCCTTGACAAAGGAGGGCAAGAAAATAGGTTGGTTTAGGTGAAACACTGAAACCACCTTAGGCAAGAAGGAAGGCACGGTCCGAACCGTGACCCCGGACTCTGAAAACTGCAGAAAAGGGTCTCTACAGGACAGCGCCTGGAGCTCTGACACCCGTCTCGCCGACGTAATGGCCACTAACAAGACGGCCTTCAGTGTCAAATCTTTCTCTGAAGCACACCGAAGCGGTTCAAAGAAAGCACCCTGAAGGGCCTTCAGCACTAGCCCCAGGTTCCAAGCTGGACAAGGTGCACGTACGGGAGGACGGAGCCGAAGCACCCCTCTAAGAAACCGTGCCACATCTGGATGAGCAGCTAAAGACACGCCTTCAACCTTGCCACGCAGGGAAGCCAACGCTGCCACTTGCACCCGCAGGGAATTATAGGCCAAGCCTTTTTGTACACCATCCTGCAAAAAGTCCAGAATCGGCGAGACAGGAGCCTGCATGGGTGTGATCTCTCTGGAAGCACACCAGACTTCAAACTGGCGCCAAATCCTGGCATAAGCCACGGAAGTGGAACGCTTGCGGGCTTGCAGGAGAGTGGTAATTACTTTATTGGAATAGCCTCTGCCTCTCAATTGCGCCCTCTCAATCGCCAGGCCATAAGACCAAATCGGCCGGCGTCCTCCATGGTCACCGGACCCTGTGACAACAGGTTGGGAGCCAGAGGTAACTGAAGGGTATCCTCTACGAGCATCTGTCGGAGGTCCGCATACCAAGGCCTCCTGGGCCAATCCGGGGCGACGAGAACCACTTCTCCTGGATGCAGCCGAATCCGCAGGAGCACTCGCCCTATCAAGGGCCACGGAGGGAACACATATAGTAGGCCCGGAGGCCAGGGTTGAGCCAAGGCATCTAACCCCGCCGCGCGAGGATCTCTCCGTCTGCTGAAGAAGCACGGGACTTTGGCATTGGTGCTTGTCGCCATTAGATCCATCACGGGCTTGCCCCACTTGGCACATATCTGCAGGAACACTTCGTCTGCAAGTTCCCACTCCGCTGGATCGATCTGATGCCTGCTTAGATAATCGGCTTGCACGTTGCTCTGACCTGCAATGTGAGCTGTCGACAGAATCTCTAGATGCAGCTCGGCCCAGTGGCAAATTTGTTCGGCCTGCGCGGCTAGAGCTCTGCACTGAGTGCCGCCTTGTCGATTTATGTAGGCCACTGCTGTCGTGTTATCCGACATCACTCTGACAGCCAATCCTTCCAGGGTCACTTGAAAGGCCAGAAGCACCTGAAACACCGCTTTCAACTCTAGGCGGTTGATGGACCACTCCAACTCCTCGGGTGTCCATAGACCCTGGGCATGCTTCCCCTTGCAATGTGCGCCCCAGCCTTTCAGACTGGCATCTGTCACCACTAGGCACCAATCGGGGAACGCCAGCGGCATTCCTCACCGCAGCATGCTGTCTGAGAGCCACCACTCCATGCTGAGTCGGGCCGCAGGGAGCCAAGAGAGTCTGCATTGGTAATCCTGAGATACTGGAGACCATCTTTGGAGTAGAGCATACTGTAGAGGTCTCAGGTGCGCTCTC
The DNA here is from genome assembly GCF_901765095.1 of Microcaecilia unicolor. Taxonomy (NCBI): domain Eukaryota; kingdom Metazoa; phylum Chordata; class Amphibia; order Gymnophiona; family Siphonopidae; genus Microcaecilia; species Microcaecilia unicolor. Next base: position 450,357,215 of record NC_044031.1, on the reverse strand, counting down.
GCCCAGGGCACCAGTTCCATGGTGGCCGTCATCGATCCAAGCAGCTGGACAATGTCCCAAGCTCGCGGGCGGGGCATCCTCAGGAGCAGACTGACCTGATTCTGAAGCTTGAACCGCCTTTGCTCGGGTAGGTACACATACCCCGAGGCTGTCGAACCTGGCCCCCAAATATTCTAGAGACTGCGAGGGGGGTCAGGTGACTTTTGGCCAAATTGACGACCCAGCCCAGAGATTGAAGTACTGAGACCACTCTGGCTGTTACATGCTGACTCTCTGCAGCAGAGTTTGCTCAAATGAGCCAGTCGTCCAGGTACGGATGAACCCGAATACCCTCTCGCCTTAGAAAGGCAGCTACTACCACCATAACCTTCAAAAAGGTGCGGGGAGCTGTGGCGAGGCCAAAAGGCAAGGCCCGGAACTGGAAATGCTTTCCCATCACCGCAAACCTCAGAAACTTCTGGTGTGGGGGCCAAATTGGTATGTGCAAGTAAGCTTCTTTCAGGTCCAGAGACGTGAGAAACTCTCCTGGCTGTACCGCTGCAATGACGGAGCGCAGGATTTCCATGTGAAAATGCCGCACTCTCAGGGACTTGTTTAATTCTTTTAAGTCCAGAATAGGGCGAAAAGACCCTCCGTTTCGCGGCACCACAAAGTAGGCCACGTCCGCCATCCAATGCCGTAGCCAAAGAAGACGGCGAGCCGCCACTGCTACTAACATGTGTTTAGCCGAAGCTCTGACAATATCATAAAGGGCGTCAGCAAGAAAGGACAAGGCCGCTCCATCACCGGGCTGTTCCACTGCCTGTTGCAACCAAGCCAGGCAGGCTCTAGCAGCATAACAACTGCATGCAGATGCCCGAATAGTGAGACCTGCAATTTCAAATGACCGTTTAAGTGCTGATTCCAGTCTACGGTCTTGAATATCCTTCAGGGCAACACCTCCTTCAACAGGGAGGGTAGTTCTCTTTGTCACAGCTGTGACTAGGGCATCCACTTTAGGCATAGCAAAGCGAGCCATATGCTCCTCACTCAGAGGGTATAATTGCCACATAGCCCTGGAAACTTTCAAAGGTCCCTCGGGGTCAGCCCATTGAGCCGAAATAAGCTCTTGGATGGAGTCATGCAAAGGAAAGGCTCGAGCAGGCTTTTTGGTACTAGCCATCCTAGGATTCACAGAGGAGGCTGTGCCACTGGCAGGGTCCTCAATAGAGAGAGCCTGCAGGGCATCAGAAATAAGTGCTGGCAGCTCATCACGGTGGAAAATCCTCACCGCGGAGGGATCATCCAGATCCTGAGTCACTTCTGCACCAGACTCTGGCTCCTCAGACCATGAAGGCCTGCCAGAGTCCTCCGAATCCTCGCAGCCCGACCACGGGGGGGAAACATGGAGGTGCAGCACTCTCTGAAGGGGAATGAGCCCTTCTGCGCTTCATATTCTGCCAATTATCAGGGAATAACGCCTCAGAGGGCATACCCAGGCTTGAATCCACCGGGGGGGCATTAGAAGAGGCCCATGCCGGGCTTTGTGGAAGAGCTCTTTTAAGCATGTATGCTTTATGCATTAATAAGACAAAATCAGGGGAGAAAAACTCACCCTGGGCACCAGGATCTCTGCCGGGGCTAGTAGCTCCCATATCAGCCTCACTCCGAGGCCTCCCCCGGGGCTCAGGACTCTCCGTCTCAGCGGAGGTCGCGCCATGTGGTAAATTCAAAATGGCGTCCGCTGCCAGCTCAGAGCGCGAAGAATTGTCACTCGCCATGCTCGGGCCGGCTCTAACGTCTGTACAGCACGATTTACAGAGCCCCGCTGCTGATCTGCGCTTGCCACACTTGGAACAGCGCTTTACTGTCTCCGCAGCCATCGTCGAAAATGGCGGTAAAATTCAAAATGGCGGTTCGCACCAAAATCGCCCCGATCGCGGGCCCACCCCGGATGAGTCAGAAAACACTCTTACCTCACTGGACCAAGTATCACAGCTCCGGTCCCACAGAAAAAGGCAAGGAAAAACCTCTGTTCCAGTGTCTAAGCGCTTTTTTTTTTTTTTTTACGCTGTGAGGAAAGCAGAGGTAAATAGAACTCCGGAGGCTCAGGTGAGTGGGAAAGGCAGGGAAAGGGCGAACCTGTGTGTCTGCATTCACTGTTGGTGGGAAAGGACAGGGAAAGCTAAGCAATGTGTCCACATCCACGGAGGTATGGGTAAGGCAGGGAAAGGGCGAACCTATGTGCCTTTAAAGTGAAGCTGCTATAGCCTCCAACACCCGTGCTAACAACTGGCAAAAGCACAGGAGCAACCTCCAGGCAGATTTTAGATGGAGCTCGAAGAAGCTGCAGCCACTCTGCTAGGGGAGATAGAGAATACTGAAGAGAGGCAGTGGAGCAAGCTGGTATGAGGCACTGAAAAAAGTGTGCTCTCTATCTTCCTCTGCTGGTTGATGGACACAACCCATCTGTAATGGCTGCATCTGCTTGATGACAAGGAACTAGAGTGCTTGTGTTAAATTGTCCAGCCCTCAGCAGACAAGGGTTAGCAAAAAACCAAGACCCCCCCCCCCCCCCCCCAAAATAAAATAAAAACACTGAGTAAATGATTCACAGACAACGCATTTCCTTTGTAAGCTTACCTCCCATGCCCCCCCCCCCCCAATTCTTAAGTTACTGCAACTGTTTTGCAATAACCTTATAAGTACATAAGTACATAAGTAATGCCATACTGGGAAAAGACCAAGGGTCCATCGAGCCCAGCATCCTGTCCACGACAGCGGCCAATCCAGGCCAAGGGCACCTGGCAAGCTTCCCAAACGTACAAACATTCTATACATGTTATTCCTGGAATTTTGAATTTTTCCAAGTCCATTTAGTAGTGGTTTATGGACTTGTCCTTTAGGAAACCATCCAACCCCTTTTTAAACTCTGCTAAGCTAACAGCCTTCACCACTTTCTCCGGCAACGAATTCCAGAGTTTAATTACATGTTGGGTGAAGAAAAATTTTCTTCAATTTGTTTTAAATTTACTACACTGTAGTTTCATCGCATGCCCCCTAGTCCTAGTATTTTTGGAAAGCGTGAACAGACGCTTCACATCCACCTGTTCCACTCCACTCATTATTTTATATACCTCTATCATGTCTCCCCTCAGCCATCTCTTCTCCAAGCTGAATAGCCCTAGCCTCCTTAGTCTTTCTTCATAGGGAAGTCGTCCCATCCCCGCTATCATTTTAGTCGCCCTTCGCTGCACCTTTTCCAATTCTACTATATCTTTCTTGAGATGCGGCGACCAGAATTGAACACAATACTCAAGGTGCGGTCGCACCATGGAGCAATACAACGGCATTAACACATCCTCACACCTGTTTTCCATACCTTTCCTAATAATACCTAACATTCTAGCTACTTTCTTAGCTGCAGCAGCAGCAGCACACTGAGCAGAAGGTTTCAACGTATCATCAACAACGACACCTAAATCTCTTTCTTGGTATGTGACTCCTAATGTGGAACCTTGCATGACGTAGCTATAATTCGGGTTCCTCTTTCCCACATGCATCACTTTGCTCACATTAAACGTCATCTGCCATTTAGACTCCCAGTCTTGTAAAGTCCTCTTGTAATTTTTTACAATCCTCCCGCGATTTAATGACTTTGAATAATTTTGTGTCATCAGCAAATTTAATTACCTCACTAGTTACTCCCATCTCTAGATCATTTATAAATATTTTAAAAAGCAGCGGTCCCAGCACAGACCCCTGAGGAACCACATTATCTACCCTTCTCCATTGAGAATACTGACCATTTAACCCTACTCTCTGTTTTCTATCTTTTAACCAATTTTTAATCCACAATAGAACACTACCTCCTATCCCATGACTCTCCAATTTCCTCTGGAGTCTTTCATGAGGTACTTTGTCAAACGCCTTCTGAAAATCCAGGAAGTGTCTGATATTGTGGTTTTATTCTGAGCCTATTAGGCTCCCATTCTTGGTTGTCCTGTCTTAGTGTCCCAGAAATAGTGGATTTTCCCCAAGTTCATTTAATAACAGTCTATGGACTTTTCCTTTAGGAAGCCGTCCAAACCTTTTTAAAACTCAGGTAAGCTAACCGCTGTATGTTACACAATACTCCACATTTGGCAGAACCTTTCTAAAATACTCAAATTGTGAACATCTGGACCTGGATGTCCCAATTCTTATCTAGATGTCATATGCTAAATGAGGCATCTGCTATATATTCAGCTGGCAGCCAGCGGGGTTTCCTTTTTTTTTTTTTTTAAACACTTGACCACTGCCAGCTAGATTAGCCCCCCCCCCCCCCCCAATATTCAGTGCTGGACTATGTATAGGCTCCAGCACCGAATATCTGGGGTTAAATGCTGCTGTGCTGACCACTGGAGCTTATGCAGGCCTCAGCTGAATACTGGCTGAGACCTGAATATCTTTGTGGGGCCTCCTTCCCCCCACCAGGTCCATGAAATTAAAATACTTCTCTCTCAAAATGACCCCCTCCCCATCTCACTCCCATCTTGGTTGGGCCTCTCTGGGCCTACCTTCAAGCCCTGGTAGTCTAGTGAGGGCAGGAGTGAACCCTCCCTCGCTCCTGGCCCCTAGGCATTTTCCGGATGCTGCTTCTAGGGGCAGGAGCGAGGGGGGGGGGAGTTTGCTCCTGCCCACATTGCCCCCACTAGACCACCAGGGCTTGAAGATGGGATTGGAGAGGGGGATGGAGGCTCAGAGGACTGTTAAAATCCCTGCAAAGGTATCTGGGCACCAGCCAATATACAGCTGGTTAGCAGATAATCTCTGTTAACTGGCTAACTTTAAGTACCGCCCTGTCTCCACCACCCACAAACTAGCTGGTTTTGGCATGGGCAGTCAGAGGGGATATTCAGTGGCACTTTCCAGTTAAGTGCTGCTGAAAATCCCTAGTTAACCCCAGACAGGCTATTTAAGCAGCCAGGAGCCTTTCCTGTCCGTTTAAATCAGGTTTAAATCACTTTAAATAATTGACCCTCATGTCTTTAAACCACTCTGAACAAAAAGCACTAAGTATATTACTTTCTCAATGAAAGAATGCATACTACTCAATATTTTATAGTCTGTATGGATGGTATTTGCTTGTGGCTTCATATGGTCTTCTTGCAAATGAAAAGACCCTCAGCCTCCTCAATTACACTTGGACTTTTCTTTTTTCAGCACCATGACCTTATATTTCATTTTGTCTTCCATAATTTTTATTTTAACTTATTTTGCCTTTTGAGAGAAACCAAGCAAAGTGGTTTACAACAGCAATGTGTAATGAAAAAAATGGAAAAGAAGAGACAGGAGAGAGGTAGGAGAGGCAGAGAAATAACTATGGTATGACGGGGCAAATGAGAGACCTAATAGAACTGGACTAGGAGTCAAAGAACAGCAAACAATCTCAGTATTCTTTATCCAGAATTATTTTTCCCTTCTCATTTATAATGGCTGTTCTGCCTTTTACCATTACACAACACTATCAACTTCCTGTACTTTGTTTGATAACATCTTTATGTACTTGTACTTTTTATGTTTCATTAGTTTTATTGGTGGTATCACAGTACAAACAACAAAACAAATTCTACAAACTTTCAAAAGTCATCAAGCAGGTTTACTTTTAACCCCCCTTTACCTCCTGCAATCTTCAACCCCACCCAACCCATAGCTATCCTCCCACACAACCCCCCATCCTCTTCCTTTACCATACCCATCCCTCCCAACTTCCCTTCTCTACCCCAACCCCCTTATAAGGTAATACCCCAAAACAAAGGGGCTGGACCCATGAAACCCCCCACCTAATATAACCAACCCAAAGACACAACATTCGAGACCCTCTATCCTGAAGAATAGTAATTAGAGTTATACAAGAAACGAAAGAGAGACATACTAAAGCATTCCACTATGCAATGGCAAATCCTACATAATAATTTGCACCACCAACGTTCTACGTCTGGATCCGTTAACACACTTCCCATTGGTCCGCCCTCGCGATGATGTCAGAGGGGAGATCAGTGAGAGGGAAGGGAAGCCAGCACCAGCCAGCCACAGAACGTTGGAGGTGAGGCGAGAATCGCCCCCCTCCCCCATCCTCCCTTCGAGTTCCAGATCCCCTCTCGCCTCCTCCCCCTCTGAGTTCCAGCCCCCCTCCCCTCCGAGTTCCAGCCCCCCTCCCCTCCGAGTTCCAGGACCCCCTCCCTCCGAGTTCCATGTCCCCCTCTCCTCCGAGTTCAAGACCCCGCGCTTCCCTCCCTCTCTCTCCCCTCCGAGTACAAGCACGACCTGTCCTCCGTCTGCCCCTCGCCTTCCTGCGTGCCGGCCAGAATTTAAAAACTCTTACCTCGGGGTCCAGCGGCAGCAGTGAAGGCGAGCAGGCACTGTGCTTCAGCCTGCTTTCCCTTCTGTCTCAGCTCTGCCTCTGGTCCTACCCTTCCAGAAACAGGAAATGAGAGCGGGACCAGAGGCAGAGCTGAGACAGAAGGGAAGGCAGGCTGAAGCGCCATGCCTGCTCGACTTTCTCTGCTGCTGCAGGACCACAAGGTAACAAGTTTTAAATTAAGCCAGCACGCAGGAAGGCAAGGGGCATGCTGAGGACAGGTTGTGCATGCACTCGGAGGGGAGAAAGAGGGAGGGAGGGGCGGGTGTCTGGAACTCAGAGGCACTTACAGCCGGCACTTAGGAAGGCGAGGGGCAGGCGGAGGACTAAGAGAAGAGGGCCGGCAACGCAGGGGAGGCGTGGGTGTCTGGAACTCAGAGGCACTTACAGCCGGCACTTAGGAAGGCGAGGGGCAGGTGGAGGACTAAGAGAAGAGAGCGGCCAACGCAGGTCGGGCTGCCACTCGGAGGGGACAGAGAGAGAAGGAGGGCGGCGCGGGTGTCTGGAACTCGGAGGGGAGGGGAGGAGAGGGAGGGAGAGAGGGAGCCATAGAACTTGGAATGGCCGTGCGGCAGGGACTCGCAACACAACTGGCTGTTGACGTACAGACTCCTGTGCCACTAGAACTGCATCGAAACAAGCAGGGTGGCGGAAAACGGGCACGTGCAGAACTCGCACCACAACTCACCGCTGACCTCCCAACTCCTGCGCTGCAAGGACTACATCGTACTCTCTCACACACAGTCTCTCTCACTCACTCTCTCTGTCAGAGACACACTCTCTCTCACTCTATCACTGTCTCACATACACACTCGCACATAGTCTAATTCTCACACACACACACACACTCTCTCTCTCTCTCTCAGAGGAGAGGGAGCAGAACCTGGAACTCGGATGAGATGGGGGGAGGGAAGGGGCCAAGCTGCAACTCGGAGGATAACCTTGCTAGCACCCGTTTCATTTCTGTGAGAAATGCGTGTGTTTTACTAGTTACATAATAAAATAGCCCAAACAGAAAGGCACAATCTAACATGACGACAAGGAAAGTGAAAGCTCACAGGAGCATGTTCTTTCTGGCTGGGATAGTTTGTAGAAAACTTTGTGCTGCCTCCACTATAGTGAAAAAGAAAATCATGCTTAACTCAGTCTCGCTGGGTAAAGCAAGGCACACAAAACTTTTCAGATATAAAGCTCAGAACGTAAGGAAGCAAAAGCTTTCCGAGCACGCATGGTAGCAGTATAGTCCTGAAAATATAAAGACAATTCCAAATTCTGTCCACCTCTAAAAGCTTGGAGGATAACTTGTTTATGTGCAAAATGTACCACACGAAAGACAACCACTCTAGGCTTCGCAGACCCCGAGCCTAGCCGATAAGCCCATGCTATTTTAAATGAAACTTCCAAGAGGAGCAAGTGTAAAGATTTTGGAATCCAAGTCTCTAGAGTCTGCACCAAAACTTCAGGCGTCACAGATGTGAAGCGTTTGTTTACGCTTTCTAACAATAATAGAACTAGGGGACACAAGATGAAATTAGAATGTGGTAGGTTTAAAACAAATTGGAGAAAGTTTTTCTTTACTCAGCGCGTGGTTAGACTCTGGAACTCATTGCCGGAGAAGGTAGTGACGGCAGCTGGCCTTGCTGAGTTTAAAGGGGGTCTGGACAGATTCCTGAAGGAAAAGTCCATTGAGCGTTATTAAATTTTGGGTTTTTGCCAGGTTCTTGAGGCCTGGATTGGCCACTGTCGGAGACGGAGTGCTGGGCTTGATGGACCTTTGGTCTTTTCCCAGCGTGGCAGTGCTTATGTACTTATGTACCAGTTTCAGAAAGTCCCACCAAGCAAAGTTTTTATTCCGAGCTCTATCCTCCTAGTCCATCTGCACTCCATATGTTGAAATCTATGACGAAGATTTTCCATATCTTGGCTCATATTCTGCACCTCGACTTCAGACGCTCCCAAGCGATGTTGTTGCACATCAAATTCTAAGTCTGTGCTATTTAAACGCTCATGTGCAGCTTCAATTCTATCCTGCAACTTCTGCAGTTTAGCATCCAATGCCACTTCTACCACTGCCCGCACTTCCGACACGATTTCCTTGAGCCAAAGGGAGCTCATCGATGAGCTCGGCGGGGCTGAAGGCGAGACCTTCTTAACTTCAGCTCCCCGCTTCTCCAGAACTCTGAGAGTCAATCTCAATGCCATAGCACATGAAAAATACTTCAAAACTGTCTTTTCTTCAAGCCTGCCAGCACAGCAGAAAATGCTGAAACTTTAATCATCGTTCCTTGCAGAAAGTAAAGCAGGGTAGAGAACAAATCTGGTGGGGAGACGGAAGAGCTGAACCCACAGGCTCCGCTCCTGCTCTAGGCGTCCGTACTTGTACTTCTTAAAATTTAAATAGCTTTTTTTTTTTTAAACTTTGCTTTCTATTGGTCTCAGACATACCAATACACTCATAGCACAGAATGCATTAAATATTTCTGTAAACTTAAGAGTCCCACCCCACCTTAAGTCTACAAACAGTATACAACCCAAGATCACATTTAGTTTACATTTCAAAACACAAACAAGGACTCAAGTACTACTAAAAGAAATCTTATTAAACTGTGTTCCACAGAGTACTACCCCTGAGTTTTCCATTCCATTAAATAGGCCCCTCTCATCCACCCTTTCCCTCCCCACAGAATCTGTGAAAGAAACAGATATCAACTTTTCTTCACCTCATCCATCCAGTCTCACCTTTTTTTCATATACCCAAAACCAATTTATAGCAGTTCTGGAATTCCTTCTATGACAGAAGCCCAGACTTTACTGCATTGATAAGCTCACCTATGCATCAACAGGTTTTCCTTATGATAGGCTTGGAATGCACCCCTTCCATTTGAGCATCCTGGGGCCCGAACTAGCTTCCCACTGCCTAGCAATTGTCATTTTTGCTGCCAAAACCAGAACATTAAATTTCAATTTCTTCTTTGGGACCTTAACACTAGGCGATATCCCAAGCAGGCACACTCCCGCATAATCCCTCAAATCTACCTATACCTAATTACTTATTTGATCCGACACTTAGCCAACTCATTGCTCCGAGAACTGGATGTTCTACCCATATGTTGTAGGATCATGCAGTTTCAGAGATTCTGGGATAAGCTACAGTAATGTGAAAGTTTCCCTGTTATTTAGCATACATGCCACATTGAATGGCTTCTGATCTTTAAAGAAAATGTAATACTGTATTAGACAAAGGGAACCAGAGTAAACACATAGGTTTTTAATTAATCCTCCATTTACTTATTTATTGTGACTGCTGATTCTGTTCTCTATTGGTGAGCAGTTTTAAGTGCCCGAACGAGCAAGAGATTTGCTATTTTTTAAGATTGGGAGCCCGAAATCAGGCAGTCATCCAAGAGGCCTACATCACTTCCTCGCAATTCCTAACATTCTCTTTATGTTCTTAGCTGCTGTTGCATACTGAGAAGAGTTCAACATCACACTGACACATATATCCTTTCCCTAGGCAGTGACGCTTAATGTGAAACCTTGCATCTACATTTGCTCACATTATCCCCCTAGTTCTATATATGGTGCACGCAAATATGGGTGTGTGCACATCTTTAGGCACTGGGATCTGATTGTATGTTTTATGTGAGGATCTGAAGAAAAAGCACAGTCATGGGAGGGACATGAGCAGATCAGGGGCATTCCTGAAATTTGTGGCCACTGTTACAGAATAAGGGAGTTCTGTGCCCAATTTAGGCATGAGAATCCACACCTGATTTCAGTTGGTGTAAATCCCTGAACCCAAAACCGGATGCAGATCCTGGCGCCAAATGCCATTCCACAAACGGTGCTCAACTCTGAGCACCGTCTATAGACTAATGCCCAGCATTTTTATGAGCACCAAATACAGAATTTAGTCCTATAGGTCCATCTGCCATTTGTATGCCCAGTCTTGTAAGGTCTTCTTGCAATTTTGTGCAATCCTCTTGTAATATAGCAAGTCTTAGTAACTTTGTTGTCAACAAGTTTGATCACTTCATGTGTTATTCCTATTTGAAATCATTTATAAATATGTTTAAAAAACAATAGTCCCAGCGCAGATACCCTTCTCCATTGAGAATACTGACCATTTAACCCCACTTTTGTTTTCCAAAAAAAAAAAAAAAAAAGGTTTTACTGACATGCAAGAAAAATTTACAAATATACTCTACAGATCAGAACATTCTCATAACTCCCAATCTCTCATCCCAGGAAAGCAGTGGTAACAGAAAGATAAACTTGGATAGCAAGTTTACTACATAAAAAAAAAATCTCTTTACGAACATGCCAAATAAGGTACAGCTCTCTAGGTTTCATGACTGGATGGACCGTGCAGGTCTTTTTCTGCCATCATTTACTATGTTACTATAAGACTGCCAACCCCCAATAGAAGTTAGCCAAGCGTCCGTGCCTCAACGCTGTCAACTTAGAAAAATAAAAGTCCAATTTCTGTACAACCCGAGATATGGAAGGCAAGTCAGGCTGCTTCAATGCCTACGCTAAAGCCAGCTTACTAGTGGTAAAGAGCGGAATCGCCAGCTTATGGTGCTCAACCTTGATTTCTGAATGCTTAAAATGAAGCAAGCAACATTCTGCTCTTCTCGGATAAGACTTATTTAGTATACTTTTCAAAGTGTCCAAAACAAAAGTCCAATAAGGTTGAACCAAATGGCAGATCCACCAGACATGAAAAAAGATGACTCAATTCCTGCAGTTCCTCCAACAGGTCATCGAGGCTGCGGGGAACATCTTCTGAAGTCTTACTGGGGTATAATACCATCAGTAAAATATCCTGAAACCATTCTCAACCAAACTGCTAGCAACAGAAACCTTGAACAAGTATTGAAACTCCTTTTCCCATTTATCCAAGGTATAAAAGACTCACCTAGGTCCTGTTCCCATTTGGAAACATTATTCCTGTAGGGGAGTAGTATAAAACAATAAAGGTAAATATAAATGAGTAATACTACTTGTGAAGAAATTGTGATTTTTATGTTTAAATCTGTTTTATTGACGATAAGAACAACACAACTATAATCAATTTTTTTTTTTTTGGATTTTGCTCACACCTTTTCAGTGGTAGCTCAAGGTGAGGTACAATCAGGTACACTGGATATTTCTCTGTCCCAGGAGGGCTCACAATCTAAGTTTGTGCCTGAGGCAATGGAGGGTTGTTAAGTGACTTGCCTAAGATCACAAGGAGCAGCAGTGGGATTTGAACTGGCCACCTCTGGATTTCAAGACCGGTGCTCTAACCACTAGGCCACTCCTCCACTCCTATGGATGCTAAACTCCAAATGACCTTTTTCTCTTATTTTCATTGCCCTGTACAACCAGATAAGTGACCCTAAAGTCATTTAAGTCCTTTCCTTGACTCCTAGATTTTTGTCTGTTCACCAAAGTATGCATTTATTAGTCTTTGGTGAGGAAGGAAGCCTAGTTTATGAAAATCATATAGAATACGTTAGGATCGGTGTTCAGTAATCATTTTACATTCTTCTGTGTAAGGATTAAAGCAGAATAAAAGGCTTAGTATATATCACAATAATTGACTTTGCAGCTCCTGAAGCCAGAAGTGGCATATTTTTACTTCAAAATGATAAAAGTTTGGGCATAGTTTTATACAGTGGCAGGATAGACATCTATCCCTGTACTTCCCTCCCTTGCTCGCTCACTCCTCTGTACCTTCAAAGTTCCTTAAACAGCAGTGGCAGCACAGCAATGTCTATAAGCTGTCTACTCCAGAGGCTCCCTCTGACCCATCCTGCACCTGAGGCAATAGGAAATTGTGTCAGAGGGGGCAGGATAGGTCAGAGGAAGCCTCTGGAATAGACAGTGAACAGACATTGCTGTGCTGCTGCCTAAGCAACTTTCAAGGGAGGGAAGTGCAGGGAAAAATACCAATCATGTCATATACTGGGGCGGGGGTAATTCATTTTTTAAAATTACGAGTAATAAATGTATTAATTGCAATTAAGGTACAGGGGAATGGGCGAGGGAGCGACGTGCAGGGAGAAATACCAATCATGTCAGACTGGGGCGGGGATGCTTCATTTTTTAAAAATTGTGACTAATGTGTTAATTGAAATTAATGTGCAGCCCTAATTCCAACAGTTCTTTTCAGTCATCTCTTCTGGAGTTTATTTTTTTTTTAATCACGACATAACACTTTTTGTAGAAATTTGTGGCGTCTACTCATTTGTGGCAGCAAGACTCATGGTAGAGCCACCACAAAAGTGAGGAAAGGTCACAGGATGCTATTCAACAAGCATACAAATTACTGCCACATTAAAATTGTGGCAGTAATCCACATCTCACTGCTGAATGTCACCCTTCCTGTCAGTGATTGGCTCATGTACTGACTGGAAGGAAGACACAGAAAATATTCCCTCCATGTGTATTGTACACAACCACTCACCCTTCTCCCTGACCCCACTTACCCACATTAAAGATTTCACTGGTATTGTAGTCGTCCCCCCTACACACACCAACACACAGTTCCGTTTCCCAGATAGCCTGGTGGCCCATCCCCTGACCCCAATCCCTTTTCTGACATAAAAAAAATCCCTGTCTAGTGGAATCCTCACAACCCTGACTCCGCCTGAACCCAACCCGCCGTACCTTAGAAGAGAGGCAGGAGCAATTCTACTCAACTCCTAACCCTGGCACCACCATCTTGAAATATTGCAGCACCCTTCCCTGTCTACCATGTAAGGGTATAACAAAATAAAAAGACATCTCACCCTTTGCCCAATGTGCAAATCACATTCCCTCAGTACCAAGGCAAGAATGAATTCTTCTTATTCTTTGGGCAGGAATCAGTTAGTGATCAATCCCAGTGAACTCTACAGATACTCCATGTCAAGGGTGACCAAGAAATACTTAAAAATGCTGACATTCCCAGCGTCCAGTGCAGCTGCTAGACCCATTAAAATCAATGGCTCCGATGCCAGTAGACCAAAAAAGTTTATCTTGCTATATTTCTCTGCTAAGAATCCCTCAGACATCTGTGAACAGAGAATACAATGGAGGGGAATCATAGTCAAGTCCTAGGCATTGTAGGCACCAAGAATGGGTAACTGCAATGGACATTGTCCTGTTGCCCAAGGAATACCTTTTGAAGCTGTTCTGGTCTTCTTTTCAAATATACAGTCTGGAAAACTTGACCCAAGCAAAAATTAAAATGACTGGATGGTTTAAAAAAAAAAATCCCAAGAAAGCCTATACCCAGCCTGAATTAAGTTAATGAAGAAAAAGCAAATCAAAGTTGTTTGGAAAAAAAATACAGACACAAAGGAAACAAAACAAAGCTAATCTGCACAGCAGCAGGACTTAGAATGTGAAAAATCAGAACCAAGAACTGAGGTGACTGCAACACTAAAGAAGTCTGATCAGTTCCACGGAAGAGAAGATTGAGGAAGCAGAAGAGAACAGGCATACATGCATGCTAAACCGCTCTAAACCTTCTGGAAACGTTGATGGAAAAGTGCTTTCCCCATTGGGCTCCAACGTCACCCATAAGCAAAAATTTATCACTCCTGATTGTCCTCTAAGACAGAACAATGTGTTCAATAAATAAATTGAGAGTTGTTATGAATTTTAGAGGATACAAATTTGATTTAGACTATCTAAAATGTGGTTTGCAACCAAATTAAAATCTCTGCATAGAATGATTTCAGAATCTGCGGATTCCAACCAAAAGTTCTGATTAATTGCTCAAAAAAATTCAAGAGTCAATAGAGGGAGTATAAGTTACAGGAAGTCACTTGGATCAAAATACATTGCTTTTTGCAGTACCAATCTTATGCTCTTAGATGTCTGATTTTTGGTATGTAATTAGACAGCTTTTTAATTTTATTACTTTTTTAAAACAGCAATGCCATTTCCCCTGGGCTTTAACTTTATATTGGAAGAACAGCTTTTTAAAGATTCTTAACTATAAACATTTTCTTAGGGACAAAACCCAAATAATATTGCAAAGTTACCTACCTGTTGCGGGTATTCTCCAAGGACAGCAGGCCATCCACAGTGCCCTGTGCGGAAACACTGCCCAGTATACTGTTTCTTTAAAAGTTTGAGGCTGGATCGCGCTGCCAGAGCACGGCAAGGAAACCTTTCATGCAAGCTGGATCAAGCTGCTGGCACGCATCGGGAAGAGCCTCCCATACTACATTGCAGCACCTGCCTTGCAGCACCTGCATTGCAGCCGCCAACGCCAGTAGATGTCAGACACCAACTTCAGAGTAGGGCATTTAATCCCGGTTTCTTGCCTAGACGCTCTTGCGTCATTAGCCGCCCCAGCTGCTGTCTTGATCCTGTGGTTCTTGAGATGCCTTCCTGCTGCCCTCACTATCCAGCTAGTTCAGCCCTCATCTGCTGCGCACACAGGTTCCAGTACACATTCCAGCATTTACTTGCGTGACAGGGTTCCAGTACACCTTCCAGCATTTACCTGCGCAAGCAGGTTTCTGTGAAGCCTCCAGTTCCTGCTCGGTCCTGTTCCAGACAATGGCCTAGTTTGGGCCTGGCCTGTATTCTGCCTGTTAGGATTCAAACTATCGTAGACTGCTTCTATGACCCAAGGGCTCACTACCCTGAACGTAACAGAAGGTATGTCAGTGGGTTTGCGGTAAATGGCTGTAACAAAAGAATATCTCATCTTGCAAATCAGAATATCCAAAAAGGAAATCCATTCTTTGTTATATTGCATCCGGAACCGCAGATTGGGATTACAAGAATTTAACCATGTAAGGAATTCAAGGTGTGTTAAGTACATAAGTACATAAGTAATGCCATACTGGGAAAAGACCAAGGGTCCATCGAGCCCAGCATCCTGTCCACGACAGCGGCCAATCCAGGCCAAGGGCACCTGGCAAGCTTCCCAAACGTACAAACATTCTATACATGTTATTCCTGGAATTTTGGATTTTTCCAAGTCCGTTTAGTAGCGGTTTATGGACTTGTCCTTTAGGAAACCGTCCAACCCCTTTTTAAACTCTGCTAAGCTAACAGCCTTCACCACTTTCTCCGGCAACAAATTCCAGAGTTTAATTACATGTTGGGTGAAGAAAAATTTTCTCCGATTTGTTTTAAATTTACTACACTGTAGTTTCATCGCATGCCCCCTAGTCCTAGTATTTTTGGAAAGCGTGAACAGACGCTTCACATCCACCTGTTCCACTCCACTCATTATTTTATATACCTCTATCATGTCTCCCCTCAGCCGTCTCTTCTCCAAGCTGAATAGCCCTAGCCTCCTTAGTCTTTCTTCATAGGGAAGTCGTCCCATCCCCGCTATCATTTTAGTTGCCCTTCGTTGCACCTTTTCCAATTCTACTATATCTTTCTTGACATGCGGCGACCAGAATTGTACACAATACTCAAGGTGCGGTCGCACCATGGAGCGATACAACGGCATTATAACATCCTCACACCTGTTTTCCATACCTTTCCTAATAATACCCAACATTCTATTCGCTTTCTTAGCCGCAGCAGCACACTGAGCAGAAGGTTTCAGTGTGTTATCGACGACGACACCCAGATCCCTTTCTTGGTCCGTAACTCCTAACGTGGAACCTTGCATGACGTGTTGTTGATCCATAGTAAAAAGATATCAATATAATATTTATAAAAGCGAATCTCATTTGCAACAGAGTGATCCATGAGATAATTTACTTTGAAATCTGCCACATAAAGATTGGCTAGGTCAGGAGCCATGGAAGCACCCCATGGCTGTACCCACAACCTGTTAAAATCTCCCTCGAAATCCAAAATCATTTTTTGTAAGAGCTATTGTGCCAAGGTCAGGAAGAATTGTGCTGGCATACGACAAATCAGTTTTTCTTCCTCAGAGTCTCTTTTCAACAACTGCAAGTACTTTGAGCTATGGGATGTTTGTATATAATGATTTGATGTCCAATGTGATTAAGATGATATCTGATAAGTTGCTCATCATAGGAATCCAAAAGGTTGATCATATGAGTAGTCTCTTATGTATGATGGAATCTGGGGAATATATGGCCTCAAAAAATGATCTACAAAAATGGAAAAGTAGTTCAAGGAGAGACGCATTAGCTGAGATAATTATCTGCCAGGGGGATTCTGTAGCAACTTGTGGATCTTCAGAAGAATGTAGATAGTAGGAATGGTGGAATGTTCAACCAAGAGGAATTCTTTTTCTTTTTTGGTAATGTAAGCGGCTCTTTCTGCGATGAGGATGATCTCGCTGATGTCTTTCTTCAGATCTGCTGTGGGATCCTCTTCCAATGCAATATAATATTAAGGATTTAAAAATCAGTCTTTCAATGTCTGCTATATATCGAGTACGATTGAGTGCTACAAGGCCTCTACTGTCAGCACGCTTGATAAATTTTCTGTTTTGTGCGATGGTTTTAAGTGCCAGATTTTCATGTCTCTTCAACATCATATACTCTTGTTGTTTTCAAGGTTTGAAACATCCCTCATTAGGCATTGCTGAAAAGTGTATATCAAAGGGTCCATGGGCCTAGGTGGGACCCTTTATGATCTGTGCCCAACAACTGATGTGTTAGAATATGTGGTAGACTGACATGAAAAAAAATAGTCTAATTTTCAGATTAACTTATACATATCTATACATGTTTGAAAAGGGTCATATGGAATAAAAGATAAACCTCTTTGTAAAATATGAGGGTTCACTATCGGTAAGTGTAATGTCCGAGAGATTAAAAACTGGTATATCTTCCTCCCTGGTCTCATGGTCGACCTCCCTCTCCCTTGGCTGCAAGCCCATATGGGGACACAGACCCCTCTGCCATTGATACTGGGGCAGTTCTCTCGGAATGCCACTCTCCCATACCTCATCTAAAAAAGTGTGTCTATGCTCATGAAGGGGTGTGGGCATTGGTCTACTAGGGTGTCACGATTGTGGTCGTGACCCCTCTCAGACTCGCCTTATTTCTGGCGGTCAGCTTCTGAGCTGGCTTCTGTCTGTTCTTCCTGAGTTAGTTCTGTCTCTGTGTGCTGGCTGCTTCCAGCATGGCTCTAATTACTCCACTATACTGCTCCTGTGTGTGTTAAGCCTCTCTGTGCTTCAGTATGCTTTCTGCCTGTGTCCTGCAGTTGTGACATCATCAGTCAGGGCCTTGATAAGGAACTGGTGTTCTTCTATTCAGTGCCTTTGCATCGTCTAAGGTCTGCAGGTCAATTTGTATGCAGTTTGCATTTCTGCCTTGCCTTGTTTCCAGTTGGTGTGCCAGTGGCACTTCTGTTTGTTCTCATCTAGGTTCTGTTGTGTGTTTTATGTGACCTTGTGGCTGCCTGCTAGCCTTCTAGCATCCTGCCTTGTTCTGTTTGTCTTCCTTGAGTTCTGCCTCCATCTTGTCCTTTACCTTTTGCTTTGGTTCTTGTCCTGTCTGAGAACTCTGAATCCTTTGTACTTAGCGCTTCAGCCTTGTTTTTGTCTGGGTGCCTGTGGGCACCTTTGTCTTGATTCCAACCCTGTCTGCTTTTGGCTTCCTTTCCCTCCTATCTGAGAACCCTAATCCTGAACCCTGTTTCAGTCAAGCTTGTTTCTGTATCCTATACTCTGTCTGAGTCTCCTGAATCCAGAAGGCCAGAACCCTGTTTTAGTCAAGCTTGTTTAGAGTCCTGTGTCCAGTGGGAGAATCCAGTTGGTCCTGTCTGTCTTCAGGCTCAGTCCAGTAAGTCCTGCCAGCCGCCTGCACCTGGGGGCTCAACCCCTGGGGAATGGTGGTCAAGCGCAGGTGAAGACCAGCTTCTTTGTCCTACTTATTCCCTGCATGTCTACTGCTGTAGTTCCAGTCCTGTGGTTTCAGTTCGGGTGTTCCAGCTTTGCCAGTCTACAGCTTCTCCTGCCTTGCTTGTTACCCAGATCCTGGTTGGGGTCTTGCCTACTGCTGCCGCTTGTGGTCCAAGGGCTCACATGGGTCCAAGAGCCTGAGACTGTGACATAGGGGGAGAAGTGAATAACTCGCCTGACTCATTATACACCCTTATTTGTTTCCCCTATATGATGTGCCTGTGGCAGAAGAATGGA
Source organism: Microcaecilia unicolor (assembly GCF_901765095.1). Classification (NCBI taxonomy): domain Eukaryota; kingdom Metazoa; phylum Chordata; class Amphibia; order Gymnophiona; family Siphonopidae; genus Microcaecilia; species Microcaecilia unicolor. The sequence continues at coordinate 450,338,760 of NC_044031.1, read as the reverse complement.
ACGAGCGTCTGGAATACATGTTAGGAAGGCACCTAGCACTACAAGTAAGTGAAGTAGAACAAGTACGTCTAGATATTCTTTTATCTTCTCTCACCTTAACCTATGGATATATGGGGCCACTCTTGTAGTCAAGATCACCACACCTAAACTTCTCCCTCTTGACCTTTTTAATCTCAATGTTTGAAGTCATCCATACATCTATTAAAATCATTGTATATATGTTCAAAATTAGAACCAGAGTTCTTAAGAGCATCTACTGTTTCACCAAACTCTAAAATGTAAAACTTTGCTACGTTTCAAAAAAACATTTAAAATTGAACACCATTGATCTAAAAAAAAATGTCTGGTCATCACTGAATATGGTTGGTGCTTTGAGAATCTTCAGTCAACGTGGGATCCTTCTAGCCCTGCACTACTCTGTCATCGCCATTTACGGATGTTCATTTCTAACGAAGTTCTTTTTGATGTGGATCAGGCTAAACTACTTATCTGCTACAGATTTATCGGTGGGATCGTCATCCATAGGAGCTGGAAAGTCTTGTAGTAACCTTTGTAACTGTAATTCGTTGAAGCTAAGCACATTGTCCCACGGTTCAAAAGCCAGAATCTTCAAGGCAATGAAACCAAAGCAAAAAAAGAGAATATCCAATCCTCACAAAAATGCACAGCAACAGGAAACAGAAGTGAGGTGATCAAAAATGAGGAAGGCAAGCTTGTGAATGTACAAAGGTCTATTTCAAATCAGTCCTGAAGGCCTATTGCGGGAAGAATTAACACAGCCATGTTTTGGCTAGTGTACCTTCATCAGGAACCTTATTCCCTTACAATGATAAAAGAAACACAAACAAATAGTAATAGCAAATCTACAGATAATAATCAAATTGATAAAATGGAGCGCAATATTATAAAACTCAAACAAATTAACTTTAATAAAGCATGCTGTTTCTTTGCTAGATGGTTCTTTGCACTGCACTTGGTAAGTTTACTTCATTTTTACGCTTCACTCCCACAAGCATTTTGTTTACTGAGAACCTGACCGCAGCGCACATTCAGTAGTTTAGATTGTGCTCCGATGCACTCGCACACAGATTTTTTCCTGTAGTCCACTGCACAATGCATCACTGTCTAGTCACATTACCTTTATTATCTACTCTTTTTCAACAGGCAGGCAGTCCTTGGTTGGGGATTTCTAATTGCTATTTTTTGTCATTTCATCTCATTTATCCATTCACACAATTGTCGCATCACAGCAGTTGGCAGTTGTTTTAGCTTTTACACACCACATTGCACAGACCTAGGAGCTCGCTCTCTTTAAGCCACCCCCCCCCCCCACCCCCATTTTCAAACTGTTGGTGGTTTTACACAATCTTTACTTACTCACCACAGTCCCATCTGTGTATGCGGACACCTTACTTATTATTATGGATGCAATTCTGTTTTATGCACACAGCATGTTACAGTACTGCTCTGCTTAATTTCACTATTGATTGGTTTTCCTTTTGCTTTCATATTGTTCACGATTTAGTTTGCCATCATGAGTATGTGTTAATGCTTTACTGTATTTTTTTAGTAGATTTTAGCCCTCACCAATTCTCACCTCCAATATATTGCACCTTACAAATATTCTGTTTACTACTACTCATTTCTATAGCGCTACTAGACGTACACAGCGCTGTACACTTGAACATGAAGAGACAGTCCCTGCTCGACAGAGCTTACAATCTAATTAGTGTTTATTACTACTACTCCTCATTTCTATAGCACTACTAGACGTACGCAGCGCTGTACACTTGAACATGAAGAGACAGTCCCTGCTCGACAGAGCTTACAATCTAATTAGGACAAACAGGACAAATAAGAGATAAGGGAATATTAAGGTGAGGGTACTGAACAATTGAATAAGGGTTAGAACTTATGTATGATATGAACTTTTATTCCGTCTAATTTTTTTTAAATCCATGAAAATTACTAAAGGCCTAAACATAACGAGATTGAATTAAATCTAAATGAAAAAGAAAGCCACTGCAACTGAATCCATCCCTTTAATACAATGCTTAAGAAATAAACATATATAATAAATATGGCACTAACAAAATGTTCCTGAACAAAGTTTGTGTTTTGGAAGACAAGAACTATATAGTGGATGAAATGTTGTCCATGTTTCCATCTGCCATTACTCTGTGTATGGAGACAAACTGATCAAAACTAGACTCAATGATGAAGCGCAGGTATATTGCCTGGCATTCAGGCAGCATAAATTCTTCAGTTTGAAGTTGTCCTTCTGAATTTTCAAGCTCTTTCTCTGCACATTTTCCAAAATTGACTGGGTCCTTGGCTATGCTTTTTTTCAATTTTTTAACTCTGTATTAAGTAAGACTGCATTGTAAGTGTGTTGATTTTTGCAGGCCCACTGAAGCCAATAATGAATTCCTGGGGGGAATATTCCAGTTGTTGTCCAAAAGGTTTCTGATTTCCCATCCAGGATGTTTTCAGGCGGGTAGCGCTCATTGCAGGATGTAGCTAAAACCACGGTAGCTCCGCACGAGCTCAGGCACATAACTTTGTATCTTCTGTATTGCCAATTGCTAAGGTATGTATCCAGTTATAGTTTGATGTTCAAATGGATTTTTTTTTATTTGTTCCTATATTTGTTTAAAAGCACTCAGCCATTAGTTTACATTTGCATTTGATCATTTTGTTTGAATGACTAGTCTATGTATATTTATATATATTTTCACCTGTCTCACCATATACGTTTTTATATATTCTTTCAAATTATGTTTTCATGAGGTCTAGTGTTTGGTTTTATATGCCCTTTATGAATGTTAACTTGTTTTAATTTATAATATTGCACACCATTTTATCATCAACTTATTTACTAATAGCAAAACTGCAGATATGTGTAATTTTTAACATTGTAAGGGAATAAGGCTCCTGATGAAGGCTACTAGCCAAAACACCGCCATGTTCAGTCTTCCCACAATAGGCCTTCAGGACCAATTTGAATTAAAGAGCTTTGACATTCACAAGCTTGGTTTCCTCATGTTTGGTCACCTTATTTCTGTTTCCTGTTGCTGTCACACAACTGATATGCTTTTCAAAGGAAGACTACTGGCTTCTGCCAATGATTTGGCACCTAACACTATCCATCCCACTTACTGAATACAATATCATGCCCATCCTTCAAATCCACCAAAGACTGATCAAACACTCCATACTCCACCAACCTGATAATCACCAAAGTGAAGGAAAATTATTCAATTATGGTCACCACCATAGCAATGGAAGGAAATATTACAACAGACACCATCCAACAAATGACAACTTACAAGAATCCACACAACACCTAACCTATCAACCCAATACCAAAATATCCAAGTGGGTTACATTAATGTTAGGTCCGTAGTTAACAAAACACCACCAGACTGGATTAAATCAGAAAACCTCGATCTTATCTTCATCAGCGAAACATGGATCCACAAATCAAAAGGACCCTATAATCCTCGAACTATGCCCCCCAGATTACAAAATCACTCACTGGACCAGAGTGGAAAAGAGAGCTGGAGGCATCGCGTCAATCTACTGAGAACAATTCACTACCGAAACCATCGCCAAGTCCATAACACCCCACTAGAAATTGCTTCATTCAGAATCCAAAACGAATCCCTGATCAACTGACCTGCGTCCTATTTTACAGACCGCCCGGTAACTGGAACGAAAGCTGGCCTATCTTCATGGATTTGATCTCAAAACACTTGCGTAAACAACTCCAATACACTAATACTAGGCGACATAAACCTTCACCTAGAAGATCCCAAGTCAGCCAATGCACGCGAATGCAAAGACTTCCTACAGTCTTGGGATCTCACATGGCCTCACATGCAAGCTACCCACACCAAGGGTCACACACTGGACCTTTCATCACACAAACTGTCCACAGATCAAAACCTATCAATAACAGATATCAAATGGTCAGAAGCACCCTGGACTGATCATTACAAACTGAACCCATCCCTACATTGGCGAAAGGACGACTCAAATCGTACACTAGAACAAACAACTTATACTACGAGAGGGCAAATAGATCCACAAATATTCTGGCATCAGATATATGGCAACGAATGGACAACACGAACGGACTTCATACACTACCTCAAACACTGGGAGGCTAGATGCAGAAGCGTACTAAACGAAATAGAACCCTTAAAGACAAGAATATCAAAAAGACAAAACTCGGTACCATGGTTCAATGATGAACTAAAAAAAACTCAAAACACAATCCAGAAAACTTGAACGAGCATGGAAAAAAACAAAAAACGAAAATACACTCAAAGCATGGAAACAAATACACAGAAAATACAAAAACGCAATTAGACAAACCAAAAGGTCCTACTATAAGACTAACCTTGGACCGGATAATGATCTTAAGAAACTATTTCAACTCTTAAATAAGTTACTAGACACCACCCCGGTCACTACATCCAACACAGACATCCCATTCGCAGATAAACTGGCTACCTACTTCAAGGACAAAATAACAAAACTACGCAGCACTCTTCCTCATCACAACACTGACATCAAAAACTTCAATGACCTAGACCTAATCTCGGGTGGATATCCAGCCGACCGTATCTGGTCTACATTCAATCTACTCAACACTAAATCAGTTACACAAGCAACCCACAGATTCGCCAACACCCACTGCAAACTGGACACGTCCCAGTCATCTACTTAAATCCGCCCCAAGCCGATTCACAGAAGACCTCACACTACACCTAAACTTCACGCTATAACAAGGTCTCTTCCCTGAGGAATATGGTAACATACTACTTACTCAAATACCAAAAGACACCAAGAAAAAGACAAACGACATCACCAACTACGCCCAGTTGCGTCCATCCCTCTAGTAGTAAAATTGCTGGAGAGTTTGGTGACCAAACAGCTTACGGAATACCTGGACAAGCACTCAATAATACACGACTCACAATCAGGATTCCGCTCCCAACATACTACCAAAACTGTCCTTAGTCACTCTCCTGGCCAAATTCAAACAGGAAATAGCCATAGGTAAAAGCATACGACATGGCAAACCATAATATACTACTAAGACTCCTCGGCCACTTGGGGATTGTTGGAAATGTACACAATTGGATCAAGGGCTTTCTAACCACCAGAACATATCAAGTAAAATCAAATTCAAACATATCACCACCGTGGAAAGCAGCCTGTAGAGCACCCCAAGGATCACCATTATCACCAATACTCTTCAACATGATGACGATCCCATTGGCAAAGTCCTTATCCAAACGAGGCCTTAACCCATTCATCTATGCAGATGATGTTACGATCTACATTCCATTCAGACATGACTGAAATAACCAATGAAATAAATGATGGCCTGAACATCATGAACTCCTGAGCAAACTCATTCCAACTGAAACTGAACACAGAAAGAACACACTGCCTTATCCTCTCATCTCAACATAACAACTACAAACCCGCAACCTTAAACACCCCAGGACACACACTCCCTATTTCAGATTGCCTAAAAATACTCTGAGTAACTATCGACCGCAACCTCACTCTCGAGAGCCAAGTAAAAACCGTAATAAAGAAAACGTTCGACTCAATGTGGAAACTCAAATGAATAAAACCTTTCTTCCCGAGGGATACCTTTCGTAAACTAATACAATCAATGGTCCTAAGCCATGCAGATTACTGCAATGGAATCAATGCGGGATGCAAACAACAACTTACAAAAAAACTCCAGACCGCCCAAAACACAGCAGCCAGACTGATATATGGTAAAACACGATTCGAAAGCGCTAAACCCCTTTGAGAAAAGCTGCACTGGCTCCCAATCAAAGAACGGATCATCTTCAAAATCTGCACTTTAGTCCACAAAATCATTTACGGCATAGTCCCAAGATACATGACAGACCTCATTGATCTACCAACTAGAAACAGACTCGGATCAGCATGATCATACCTAAACCTACATTACCCAAACTGTAAAGGGCTAAAATACAAAACAACTTGCGCATCTAGCTTCTCCTACATAAGCGCACGACTATGGAATGGACTCCCATATGCAGTGAAAACAATACATGATCACCTAAACTTCAGGAAATCATTGAAAACCTACCTCTTCAAAAAAGCTTATCCCACTGATCCAACATAAATCCTCTCACCCTGCAACACAACATAATCAATGATCGTACTGGACAATTTACTATCCTCTTCCCCCTTGACCCCATGATGCCTGATACACTTCTACCTCATGTGACCACAACACAATCTTGTATTTGTTATCAACCGTAATGGCAAACGCCTTTACGATACTTTGTAAGCCACACTGAGCCTGCAAATAGGTGGAAAATGTGGGGTATAAATGTAACAAATAAATAAATTTGTCAATGGGCAAAGAAACATTAGTTAAACAGAAAAAGAGCCTTAAGTTGATTTCTAAAAGAGCTACTGCTAATCTGGGAGGGGATTCCCCCCAACCCCCCCCCCCCCCTACACACACTTCACTGGAGACAATGTTGGAAGGATAGGGGAGGAAAAGCAAGAAGTTTCAGCCTCAGCTGCTGGCTTCTAGATTTAGTGAAAGTTTTTTGAGCCCACTTTCCTGTGGTGCAATCATAACTGTTTACATATTACATACAGGTACATTCTCTATCCCTAGTGAGCTCACAATATAAGTTTTGTACCTGGGCAATGGAGGGTTAAGAGACTTGCCCAGGGTCACAAGGAGCCACAGTGAGAAAAACTCAATTCCCCTGGTTCTCAGCCCACATCACCATGCAAAGGAAGACAGCATACAGCAACATCTAGGACGGGGAGTTGAAAGTTCCTCCAACAAAGAAGAATACTACGCCAGATGAACAGAGAAGGGGTCCAGGCGAGGTGCTGAGGCCTCATTGTCTACAGTTTGAAATGACGCACCTCCTATCACCATACTGCGAAAGCACACACTATAGTAGAAAGCTGTGGTGGAGGTAAGAGGGGAGGGAGGCGGAGGTCAGCTCAGACATCAGCTTTCACAGGTTTTTCAAGCTAATTTCATATTACACTGTACTTCTTGAAAACTTCTATTATATACGAGTCCACAGCTTTCATAATGAAAAATACAATTATGCTTGATTTATCTTAAAAATAGCCTAACTTGTATCTACCTTTCCATATGCAGTATACATCAAGATTAAGTGTTTGTCTACTTTATCTTAACATAAGATCTTTATAATGGGTTAACCAAATCTAACAGTGCCAATCTATAATTTTGCTAAAGTGAAGTGGTCACCTGTATCAGTAGTGCTCAACCTTTTTTTTTTCCTGCTATGACACACTTGACAACATTTATGTATGTGACACAATGAACACATTCACGGTGAACAAAAATTTCACCATTCAAAATGATGTAAGAGAAATATAAAATATTAAATGGAATTTTTAATAAGTACTCAAAATTAAAGTTATTAAATATTTTTTTATTAAAAAGAAGCTTTAATCTTCAATTTATCAATAAGAAATCTAGAACGGATGTGTTGTATACAGTTTTTCAACACATATATAAATGGTAGGCACACTAAACTTACTGTCATCAAGAAACTTTTACCCATTTGAGTATATACAAACCACAAAGCTAGGATGTTTTTCCTTACACCTTGTTATATAAATATACTAATACTGTATATTCAAATTCTGGTGTCACTTGACTAACAGCAACACAAAATCCCTCTGCTGCCAGAAACTGTAAAACATAAAATCATGTAGTAAACAGAGCCAATGGACAGCAGACCTGTAAACTTCCAGTTGAGGCTGGTGGCAGCAGTTATCAATAGGGATAGTGGAGAAAAACAAACAGCGACCAGTTATGGTATATTCAATTAACCAATTCTCTACTCTCCCCGGCTTGCAGGCACAGATAGCTGTTAAGGAAAGCATAGGCTTGCTATATATGCTAAAATTTTGGGCAATACACCTCCCACTTCTTGGCAACACACCAGCATGTTCCACACAATAAACGTAATCAATAGAAATAAAACATAGAAAAGAAAATATGATACCTTTTTTATTGGCCATAACTTAATACATTTCTTGATTAGCTTTCAAAGGTTGCCCTTCTTCCTCAGATCGGAAATAAGCAAATGTACGTAGATGACAGTATATATAAGTGAAACATCAAAGCATTCCAGTGACAGTCTAACAGGATGAGGGTGGATAGGTGAGAGACAGGAAGAGGGACAGGTGAGATATGTATGGAGACAGGAGGGTCAGTTTTGCAGGCTGTTCCACTGCAGTTATTTTTGCTGTTGGGGAAGGAGGCTATAAAAGCTAAAACCTATTACCTGTATCCCAATATCTTGCTCTGTTGAACCATGTGAAGGATGTAGGATTCCCCGCTGGTACCTGTGAGACCAGGTAGCAAGATGATAGTAGGTCTAGTGCCGATATCAGGGTACAAGGTGTTGACATCATTATTAAACCAATCTAGGGAAATCTGTCCTCCATCTGCTGTTTTAATGCGCTCACTGTAAAGAAGTGGTTCAAAATCTGAATTTAGCTACAACAATAAAGAAGGAAAAAAAAAACACTACAAGCTATTTTATAGTCTTGTTTTACTACGATGAGCTCTACCTTCTTTTTTAAAAGACATCAAACAATTCCACAAAAGATTGTTGTTTTTATTTTAATGAACAGCAATATAACTAAGCTGCATCACGCTATGGGCAGATTAGGAAATTATTCTGTAATCGTCCCATACTAGTTCTCATCTTTTTTTTTCTAGCACACACACTAACTCAGACTCTCAAATCACACTATTCTGTGTCGCTCATAAATCAATAAGATTCTGGCAAACGACTCGTGACTGGGCCTACGAAAAAAAAAAAATACATGGCAAATATATGAGCAGAAATATATGGGGCAGAAAGAGTCCGAGAAACAAATCGACCCCCCACCCCCCGAAGGTTCCTAGTTGCTGCTACAGTGCAGGACCGGACACTTTTTGAACACTTAAATATCAGGATAGGGTCCCTAAGGCGCATAATGAGAGTGGATGCGGTCAGTCGATCGAGATCCGGCAGATCCTCTCAGCCTCCTCTTCCTCTACTCCCCCCCCCCCCCCCCCATCAGCAACCGGCACCTCTTCTTGTTCTTCCTCCCCCCTCCAACTTACTTGGTATATTGAACAATGGGCTTGTGGGCGATGAAGGGCCGCAGCAGCGTCTGAGCTCTGCCCTCCCAGCACCAGATCGTCGGGTAATAAGTATCTGTTACGGCGGGGCAGTGCTGCTCGAGGAAGGTGCGGAAAGCCTCGCCTGCCGCCACCAGCCGCGGTTTCTGTGAACAAACCAGAAGAGGAAAGTGAGCGGGGTGACACACAGAGCGGCTACTGCTGGCACCCCCCGATTCCCCACCCCCCTTCTCACCTTGGCGATACTACTCAGGTAGTAGCACAAATAGGCAGCGCTGACACCCAGTACCAGCGACAAACCCACGCCGGAGCCGAAGAGCCCCACTCGCACTTGGCTCTCCAGGTAGATGGACAATTCCCTGGTCAGCACCTGCAGGTTGATCATATTCTCTCTCCCCCGTGCTACGCCTGGCGGGAACGGGAGGGAAAGACACTGCTGCTGCTCAGCTCACACCTGGCCACGTGCCGAACCGAAGTAGAGGTGACGGTCCCTCAAGCGCACTAATCCCCTCTCACTCTTACTCCTAGCTTGCCTTGCGCAGACCCACTTGCTACAGTTCGAACGAGTAAGTGGCGGAAGGTTCCTTCCAACCAAGATACACACCTTTCAGAACCCGGTATTGTCCTTCTCGTGCACTCATTCCGCCTCCTGCCCCGCCCACTTCCTTCCCGTCTACGCCTTCCTTGTCACTGTTTTTTCAAGCAGAGGCCGCTTTGGCATTCAAATAACAAAAGCAAACAAGAAGCAAAGGAATAAAACTAAACTTTCATTCAAGAGGCAAAGACCTTGGAGGGAAAATTGTCCGGCTCACCGGCAGAGGGGAAGGGGAGGGGATGGAGTCCACCTCTAGTGACTGCCGGACGGTGGGGAAAGGGTGGGGGACGGGGTGGATCTGGTGATGATGATGATAAGGGGGCGGGGATGGAGTGAGTCCCTTTCCCGTGACATAGCTGGCGTAGGGGCGGGCCTTCTGATATTGAAGATGATGAGAGGACGGGGGTGGAGTCCTCATCCAAGTGACTCATCCGGCCCTGGGGGCGGGTCCTCCGATGATGACGTGAACGGTGCTGTTCGGACTTATTATTCAGAGTGACTGTGTCAGTGCCACACAGCGTAGGTTAGTGCTTCTTCAACTCCGTTTTACCTAGTCAGGAGGAGCACAACTGAATAAGTATGCAGCAGATAATTCATATAATTACCGGCTCTGATTATTATTATTACTATGTTGAATCATACTATATTGGAATTCATCGAAAATAGTTAGAGCCAGTCATTACATGATTTATCTGCACACTTATTCAGTTGAGGTCCTGACTAGGTAAAATACAGCATTTCATGCTAGATAATTTTTAGGGAGCTGTATTGCAATTTTGTAACATCATTTGTACCATTTTCTAATTTCTACTTCTACTACTTATCACAGGACATGAACAGACAGTCCCAACTCGACAGACAAACAGGACAAATAAGGGAATTACTAAGGTGGGAATGATAAAACATGGGTAATGAACAAGTGATTAAGGGTTAGGAGTTAAAAGCAGCATCAAAAATGTGGGCTTTTAGCCTAGATTTTAAGACGGGCAGAGATGGAGCTTGACGTACCTGCTCAGGAAGTCTATTCCAGGCATATGGTGCAGCATGATAAAAGGAACGGAGTCTGGAGTTAGCAGTGGAGGAGAAGGGTGCAGATAAGAGAGATTTACCCAGTGAACGGAGTTCCTGGGGAGAAGTGTAGGGAGAGATGAATAGAGAGGTACTGAGGAGCTGCAGAGTGAATGCATTCTTTCTGTGAGGGCTGGACACTGAGAAGGAAGGAAAGGGCAGGCTGGAGCCGAGCCAAGTCTGCCGCTTTCACTGCCGCCGCTGAGGCTTCAGGTACAATAAAAGTTTTAAAGGCAGGGCAGCAGGAAGGAGAGGAGGGCTGTTGTGGGAGAAGAGGGTGGGCAGGTGAGGGCTGGGGTTGAACTGGAACTCAGAGGCTTAAAAGGAGGGCAGGTGGGGGCTGGGGTAAGTCACTGGACATGAATGGGATGAGAGGAGAGAGCAGAGGAGAAATGCTGGACATGGATGGGAGGGGAGAATTGCTGGTCATGGATGGAATGGGAGGGGAGGGCAGGGGAGAAAGGAGAAATCGCTGGACATGGATGGGAGGAGAGAGCAGAGGAGAATCGCTGGACATGGATGGAAGGAGCGGGTAGAGGAGAATTGTTGGACATGGATGGGAGGGCAGGAGAGAAAGGAGAAATCTCTGGACATGGAGGGAAGGGCAGGGGAGAGAGGAGAATTGCTGGATATGGATGGAGGAGAAGGCAGGGAAGAGAGAAGAGTTGCTGGGCATGGATGGATGGAGGGGAGGGCAGGGAGAGTGGAGAATTGCTGAACATGGATAGATGGAGGGAAGAGAGGAGAAATGCTGGATATGGATGGAGTGGAGGGCAGGGAAGAGAGGAGAAATGTTGGACAGGGATGGAGGGAAGGAAAGACAGAAAGGAGAGGCATTTGGATGGAGGGGAAGGGAGAGAGGAGAAATGCTGGACATGGAGGGGAGGGAAGACAGAGGAAGTAGATGCACATGGATGGAGGAGAGAGGAGAAATGTTGGATATGGATGGAGGGGAGAGAAGACAGAGGAGGAGATGCACATGGATGGAGGGGAGGAGAGAGAGGAGAAATGCTGGACATTTTGCTGATGTTATAGAGAAAGAAGCGACAGGTCTTGGGTATCTGCTGGATATGTGCGGAGAAGGAGAGGGAGGAGTCGAAGATAACTCCGAGGTTGCGGGCAGATGAGACGGGGAGGATGAGGGTGCCATCGACTGAGATAGAGATTGGAGGGAGAGGAGAGGTGGGTTTGGGTGGAAAGACAATAAGCTCTGTCTTGGACATGTTCAGTTTCAGGTGGCGGTTGGACATCCAGGCAGCAATGTTGGATAAGCAGGCCGATACTTTGGCTTGGGTTTCCGCAGTGATGTCTGGTGTGGAGAGATAACGCTGGGTGTCGTCGGCATAGAGATGATATTGGAAACCATGAGATAAGATCAGCGAGCCCAGGGAAGAGGTGTAGATTGAAAAAAGAAGGGGTCCAAGGACAGATCCCTGAGGAACTCCAAAAGAGAGCGGGATGGGGTGGAAGAAGATCCATGAGAGTGTACTCTGAAGGTACGGTGGGAGAGATAAGAGGAGAACCAGGAGAGGACAGAGCCCTGGAACCCAAATGAAGACAGTGTGGCAAGAAGTAAATTATGATTGACAGTGTCAAAAGCGGCGGATAGGTCGCGGAGGATGAGGATGGAGTAGTGACCTTTGGATCTGGCAAGGAACAGGTCATTACAGACTTTAGCGAGTGCCGTTTCTGTTGTGTGTAGAGGGCGAAAGCCAGATTGAAGCGGATCGAGGATGGCAAGAGAGGAGAGAAAATCGAGGCAGCAGCTGTGAACGGCGCGTTCAAGTTTCTTGGAGAGGAAGGGTAGGAGGGAGATGGGGCGATAATTGGAGGGACAGGTAGGGTCAAGTGATGGTTTTTTGAGGAGTGGTGTGACTACAGCATGCTTGAAGGTGTCAGGGATGGTTGCAGTGGAGAGAGAGAGGTTGAGGATATGGCAGATGGAGGGGGTGACGGTAGGAGAGATGGTGTTAAGTAGGTTGGTGGGGATAGGATCAGAGGAACAGGTGGTGCATTTCGAGGAGGAAAGAAGGTGGGCGGTTTCCTCTTCGGTGATATTAGGAAAAGAGGAGAAGGAGGCCTGGGTTGGTTGGTTGAGGGAGTGGGTTAAAGGAGGAGGTGGTTTGGTAGTAAATTCGATGTTGATTTTCTGTACCTTATCGCGGAAGTAGTCAGCCAGTGATTGAGGAAAGGAGGGATGTTTGTGCAGCGCTGCGTACGCCTTGTAGCGCTATAAAAATGCTAAATAGTAGTAGTAGTAGTAGTTAAGGGTGGCGAAGAGACGACGAGGGTTGGAGCTGAGGGAATTAGTTAGTTGGGTGTAATAGTCCTGTTTGGCAAGGAATTGGGATGACTGGAAGGAGGATAGCATGAATTTGTAATGGATGAAGTCTGAATGGGTGCGAGATTTCCTCAGAGGCGTTCAGCAGATCGGGTGCAGGATCGAAGGTATCGGATGCAGGGGGTTAGCCAGGGCTGGGGATTAGTTCGCCTTGTGGGACGGGAGATGGATGGTGCAAGGGTATCCAGAGCAGATGAGAGAGTGGCATTGTAAGCGGAGAAAGCCTTATCGACAGACTCGGAGGACATGATGGAGGGGAGGAGATTAGAGATACTAGAGGATAAGGTGGGAGGGTCAACGGCCTGGAGATTCCTGAAAGTAGTGGTTAGTGTAGGGCGGGACTGAGGGAGAGGGTGATGAAGTGTGAAGGTGATCAGGTGATGATCTGAGAGAGGAAGATCTGAGGTGCAGAAATTGGAGGGTGAGCAGGTAGAGGAGAGGATGAGGTCAAGACAGTGGCCAGTTCGGTGAGTGGGGGTGGTGGAGCTCAGCTGGAGGTTGAAGGAGGATGTCAGAGTGAGGAACTGAGAGGCGTAAGAGTCTGACGGGTCATCAGCGTGTATGTTAAAGTCTCCAAGAATGAGGGATGGAGATGAGGGTTCAAGAAAAACGGAGAGCCATGCATCGAAGTCGGTAAGGAAGGAGGGGAGGGACTTATCAGGGGGGCGGTAAATGACTGCAACTCTGAGTGGCAGCGGGTAGAATAGATGGATGGAGTGAACTTCAAAGGATGAGAAGCAGTGAGATTGCGGTAGTAGGAGGGGTTGAAAACTACAAGCGGGCAAAAATAGTAACCCGACACCTCCTCCGCAGCCGACTGGGCAGGGAGTGTGGGAGAAAAGATAACCTCCATGGCATAGGGCAGCGACTGAGGCCGAGTCGTCGGGGGTGAGCCAGGTTTCAGTTAGGGCGAGCAGTTGAAGGGAACGGGAGATGAAGAGATTATGGGTGAGGAAAGTTTGTTGCAGACAGAGCGGGCATTCCACAGGGCACACGAGAAGGGGAGGGAAGAGGGGGGAGGAGGGGAATAGAAATGAGATTGGAGACATCCCGGAATCAATTGCATGGGGAGGACAGGTGTGGGGGACTTGGATTGGGATTGATGTCTCCGGCGGATAGCAGGAGAAGGAGTCAGCTCTAGGCGTGTCCTGGGAATGCTGGTTCAAACCTATGAGAAACTTATGAACTGTCGGACTCAAACTGAAAGTCTGGTGCAGGAAGAAAAGTTAAACCTCTTCCTGTGCAATTGTGCACAAATCCTTTTGCTGGCAAAGCTTAGAGAAAGCAGAAGTGATGTGCTAGATAATGAACTTTCTGTATGAACCATTTTGGTTTGTTTTTCCTTTTGAATCCTGAGCCCCATATTGCACGGCTTTATGCTGTGTTTTGAGACTCCAGGGTGAGTGCTGATTATCTACACCTGATTCTTGAAGAGGCAAAACCTCAGAGACTGGGCTTGATGATTTTCCTTTGTATCCTCAACTCTGGTTATTGAGATTGATTCTTTTTGCTGAACAAAGGTCTTCATATTTTAGAATTTGGGTTGCTTTGTGAGTGCCAGAACTGGAGAGCTGAAAATCACAGACCACGGAGTCAATCCAGATTTGTGGATTTTTCCTGCTTTCTTCAAAGGGAAGTGTAAGAATGGGCAGACCCGGTGGTATTTTCACAAACTTGATCATAGTTACAGGCTAGGACTGCCAGGAGCTGTCTGCACCCTCCACATGGCTAAAACTGAAGATATGGGTTGCAGTGGCGTTCCTAGGGGGGCTGACACCTGGGGCGGATCGCCGATGCGCCCCGCCCCCCCCAGGTGCAGCGCGACCCTCCCCCTGGCGAAAGGACACCCCCTCGGCGAAGGTACCCCCCCTCCCCCGGGTGCACGCAGCTGGGGGGGGGGTGCCGCGCGCCTGTCCGCTTCGTTCATTTCCATGCTCCCTCTGTCCCGGAACAGGAAGTAACCTGTTCCGGGGCAGAGGGAGCACAGAACGAACGTAGCGGACAGGCTCGTGGCACCCCCCCAGCAGCGTGCACCCGGGGCAGACCGCACCCACCGCCCCCCCATGGGAACGCCACTGATGGGTTGTACAGGAGAAATTCCCATATTCTCCTCCACTGGCAACTGCTCCCCTTTCTAGAGCAAACTCCATTTGTTCAGGCAGTCACCCCCACTCTCTCTCTCTGCAGGCAGGTCAGTCTCTGTCTCATGATAGCGTTTCATTGGTGAGAACCAGGCTCCAGTTCCTTCCATTTCCCCCACTTCCTGGCACTGTATTAACTCTGGGGTGGTCCTCCCCCTGGGTTGGGTAGCCCGTTTACCACTGCAGCCAGTTTAGGGTTACCATATTTGCGGAGACAAAAAAAGAGGACAGAAAAAAATTAAAATGTTTGCTACCTTTGCTAAAGAAATATTTAATTGTAGTTAATGAACACACATCAAACAATGACTTACAGCACAGCAGTAGATGTTCTACTTTTCAAGAACTTCTGGATTTGAGTTTGACAGAGTCTGAGCCTAAGCATACTTATCATTTGAAGAGAAAACCCTCCCTCCCTCTTTGGCCCATTGTAGGCACTTCCCCAGGCTTACCTTACAGTTCTGGTGGTCCAGTGGTGAGCAGTGGTGTGCTGGAGCTGGCTCACCAGAACCGTTTGTTAGATTTTTAAGAATTTTGGGAGCCGGCTCCAAAAATTTGGGTTCGGATACCCTCCTGATGTTGGCATTCCCTGTGGTTTAGGGATCTTCTCATCTCCCCCCCCCCCCCCACGCTTCCCGCTTCAAACCCACAGCCCGCTTCAAATCCGCAACCTGTACCCCACAGCCCGGCCCGCCCCACCTTCAAACCCACAGCTCCTTTCCATAGTGTTTCACTAAAGACAAAAGGAGCTGCCAGAACAGAGCCGCGTGCTGCAACATTCACAGCCAGGCTTTGCCAGCTCAGAACTTTCCCCTGTGACACACTTCCTGCTGCCGTGTGGGAGGTTCTCTGGCAGAGCCTGGCTGTGACTGTTGCAGTATGCGGCTCTGTTCTGGCAGCTCCTTTTATCTTTAGTGCTCAGAACCACTGTGGAAAGGAGCTGTGGGTTTGAAGGTGGGGTGGGCCAGGCTGTGGGGTATAGGTTGCGGATTTGAAGCGGGCTGTGGGTTTGAAGCGGGAAGCATGGGGCTGGGGGCGGTCCATGGGAGGAGGGAACAGGAGACCTATGAGTTGCTCTATCCACATTGTTCTTCGCTTATATTTTTAAATATACCAGTTTGTGCAGCATACGGATGCACACAGAGGAAGTATTGGTTTCATTAGTTAGAGTAGTAATTCTAAATTTTAAATGATTGTGTCATTTTAGGGGCTGGTTATAGGGACTCCCTGTATTTATGTAGAGATGTTTTCATCTAATAAAGGGCCACCAAAACAGACAACATGATATGAGAATCAGGTGCTTAACAATCAGACTTGCTATTTATAAGTACAATTTTAAAAAATTAATTAGCTTGAAACCTGGGAGCATTTAACATCTTTTTTTTTCCTGTGCCTGTGCCTGTGCCTACATCAAAAGAAAAAGATGGCATGTGGGAACTTGCTCCTTTTGTTTTGTGGATTGCAGGGGTATGTTATAAAAATACACTTGCCTTTTTTTATTACTACTATTTCACAGAGGTATTGAATAATGAGGGAAGGGCTTCCTTCATGCAGAAGTTCTGTCCAGAGTCAGTCTAAATGTGCCAACATTGTCCAGTTCAGCACAGTACTAGCCACCAAGTTCATGCAAAGGTAATGTTCAATGGAAAATAAATCTGTTGGCTCACTGTTTCATTATTGCTACCAATAATTACATATTTGCTTTAAGCTTTGTTTTAATTCATTTATCTAGCCCTTGCATGCACATGGTTTTGCTTTTTAAACCCGAAGGTGAATCCTAAGGGTGGTTGAATAATTAGGTATAAACTGTGTTTGAGACTTGTTTTGGATTGCTTTGGGTCTTGCTGATCTGTACATCTGCTGTCTGGAATTTTGGAAGATGGAAATGATAAAATAATTAAGTTCTGGATTTACTCTGTAGAATTTGTTTATTTTGCAATATGTGTACAGATGCCCACAAGAAAAACCTCACTCATTGGCCTTCAATCTCCAGAATAGCAGTCGTAAATCTCCAGCTTTGAGATAGGCCACCCTTGGCATCTCTGAACACCTTTACCTTTGCTGGCAGGAATACCAAGCCCCACCAGCTGAATGAATGGGCTGCTGCTGCTCCTCACTGCTTGTTTTTGGCTCTGAGCAGCATGTCAGGGTTTCTTGAGCAAGTATGTGTGAGAATTCCTGGCTTGCTGCTCAGAGCTATAAAGAAGCAGCGGGGAGTGGCAGTAGTCAATTTATTTGGCTGGTGGGGCTTAGTATCCCTGCCAGCAAAGGTATGTCTAGAGTGCCCACATGGGAGGAGGGAGGAGAGAGAGGAATGCGTTGCCCCTCTAGTCCACCTCGGGGTCCCCCAACTTGCAGGGCTGACTATGCCTGCAGAGAGACAGCCTGTTGTTATAAACTTCCCAGCACACCACTGTGCAGGAGCGACTGTCCTACTCGCCTGCCCATGCGTCTCCATATTGAAAATGGCTGCTGCTAGTTCTCGTGGCACTCTCGTGACACTGATGCGAGTTCCCACAGCAATCTTAAGAGACTGCTGCTGAAACTTGTCTTTATTACCTGCAGAAATAAAGAAACTCCATGAATCATTTAAACAGTACTGTTGTACATTTTTCTACTTCTGGAGTGGCTATGCCATTGTATTAATTTGTGGACATAAGAAGTACTTCTAGCCCCAGGACACTGTTTTGTTAATTTATTATGCATATTTGTGAATCACACCATGTTTATTTAAAGGATATGCATTTCAATAGTATGATCTAATTTACAACCTCTTAATTCTTTGTTTTTCATTTGTTAGTCTGTCACTTTTGTCTCCCCCCCCCCCCCCAATTTTGTGGGTAATACAATCAGTACTTATAAAAAATTTCTCTTCTGAATACAAATTAGTTGTGTATGCACTATAACAAAAGATTTATTTTCTGCATTCCATAGTAGATATGTTAACTACTTATATTCTGTCTCTTATCAACATTTTTAATGCATTAGTTACAGCTAAAGTGTAATGTTTTTACATTCAGTACAGAATTTAGGGTCTTTCTTTCTTGTCTGATCTATGTGAATCAAGGATACAGCTTTTGTCTGCTTCATTAGGATTTTTAAATTTGATTTTTGTTGCATTGCATTCAAAATTTTACATTAACTGTGAAGGTTCCTGCCTGTATTAGATTCATCAACACAGGATTTAACACAGTCCTGCTGAACTTTTTGTCTTGCTAACCGTGATTTGTGCAAGGAAATGTTAGTCTGCTGAAGTACTTAATCTGTTTAGTTCATCACTCTTATGATAAATGTTATTGTACCCCAGATAATTGAGATTCCAGAGAAATTACCCCACAGGAAAAGTGAATTTAAATGAATGTTTAGATTAAGAAGTTAAGATATTTTGTGTACCTTGAAAGAAAATGTTTTATACTGCCTCAGAACAAAGACAGTGTCTTTTTCAGCGATTGCCTAGTTTGCCCCTAATTTGTTTAAATTGCTTTCTCTTTCACCATATTTCAGAAACAAGAGGGATGCTTCAAAATAACATATAATGACCTTTGTTTAGTATAAATGGAGAAATTGTGCTCCTAACTACTTGATGCCCTAATCTTCTTTGTTATGCAAGCTATGAATTAGTTTTCTTACTACACATATAGAACTGTATTTTCCCTAATCCTAATTTGTTTTTCCCTAAATGACATGTGCCTATCTAATGCTTTTAAGAAGCTTGTTTGTAATAGCCCAGTGATAAAGATTTAAAAATTAGGTCTTGAATTTTATGGAATACACTTGTGCAGAACTTATAAGTATTCTCCCATTCAATTTTGGAAATTTTATGTATAAAATTACAGAAATATTTAAACAAATGAGGAAGTCTACTTGTAATGAGAGCCGAAAATATACACGTGTAAACTGAATCTAAGTAGAAATGTTTGTACATGGACATGTATATGACTTCTGACATCTTTTTTTGATCAGACCAGTATGGCCATTGATTTTTATTATATCCTACATATACCTTGAACTGTGCAAAGAATGAAATCTGAGAACACCATTAAGTTAATGACATGTTCCTCATGAATTGGATAACTATTATATGGACTATTTACCTTGCTGGACATCATGCGGCCCTCTAAATGGAAGTCTTCTAGATGCAACATGATGCCTGCCTGTGTGAGCCTCCCCACGGCATAATCCCTACACTGCACTGTAACTTTCTAATTACATTTCTGTCTTGCATTTAACAGGAACTGCCAGACAGAAGGGGGGGAAACCCCAAAGCATTGAAAATAGGAGACCTAGAGGGGCATAATCGAACGTCGCCGGCAAAATAGATCGCTGGCGATCTATTTTGGCGGCGGCGCAACAGCTGGCTGGAACCGTATTATCGAAAAAGATGGCTGGCCATCTTTTTTTCGATAATACGGTTTAGCTCGGCCCAGTGGCGTAGCAAGGGCGGGGCGGTCCGCCCCGGGTGTCATCGGGTGGGGGGGTGCTCTGCTCCCGCTGCTCCGCCTTTAAATGTTTTTTTTCGAAGCACCGGAGAGTGGCAGGCAGCGCGCCTCGCATCTGCCCTGCTAGTAAAGAAGATCTCGCTGACGTCGTAGCCCTTCCCACATTGAGTCCCACCCCCCTATGAGGCAACTTACTGCGAGGGCGGGCGGGACTCAGTGAGGGAAGGACGACGACGTCGACGAGATCTTCTTTACTAGCAGGGCAGACGCGAGGCGCGCTACCTGCCACTCTCCGGGGCTTCAAAATAATTTTTTAAGGCAGGACAGGGTAGGAGCAGCAGGAGAACGGATCTCAGCTGTCAGGTCAGGGGGGGGGGACTCAGAGGGGAGAAGGGGATTGGGGAGGGGTGGGGGAGCTCAGAGGGGTGCTTAAAGGAGATTAGGGAGGGTGGGGGAACTCAGAGAGGGGAGAAGGGGATTGGGGAAGGGTGGGGGAGCTCAGAGGGGTGCTTAAAGGGGATTAGGGAGGGTGGGGGAGCTCAGAGAGGGGAGAAGGGGATTGGGGAAGGGTGGGGGAGCTCAGAGGGGTGCTTAAAGGAGATTAGGGAGGGGGGGAGCTCAGAGAGGGGTGAAGGGGATTGGGGAAGAGTGGGGGAGCTCAGAGGGGTGCTTAAAGGGGATTAGGGAGGGTGGGAGAGCATCAAGGAGGGGAGAAGGGGATTGGGGCGGGGTGGGGGAGCACAGAAGGGTGCTTAAAGGGGATTAGGGAGGGTGGGGGAGCTCAGATGGGTGCTCAGAAAGGGGCGAAGGGGATTGGGGAGGGTGGGGGTGCTCAGAGGGGGGAGGGGAGTGCTCAAATGGGAGAAGGGGTCTGAAGCTGGAACTGGGGTCTGACAAGGGGGCAGGAGGGAAAATGGGTCCATGCCTGGGGCAGGTGGGAGAATGGGTCTGGGGCTGAAAAGGGGGGATGCAAGGCATGTGGTGGATGAAGGGGGCTGAAACTGTGGGGATTAGGGGCTTTAAAGGGGACAGGGAGAACTGGCTGGGGCTGAAGCTCGGGACTGGTGAGAGAAAAGGGCTGGGGTTGAAACTAGGGGCTGAAAAGAGGACAGGGAGAAGTGGCTGGGGGCTGAAGCTCGGGACTGATGGGAGAAAAGGGCTGGGGACTGGTGGGATAGTGGGGCTGAAAAGGGGGGCAGGTGGGAGATGTGGGCTGAGGCTGGAACTAGGGGCAGGTGGAATAAGGGGGCTGGAACTGGGGGCTGAAAAGAGGGGGCAGAGAGAGAGGGGATAGAAGGGGGGAGCGTGAGGGAGGGCAGACCCTGGATGGATGGTAGAGGGAGGGCAGACGGATTGAAGGGGCAGAGAGAAAGGGCAGATGGTGGGTGGAAGGGGAAAGAGAAAGAGGGCAGACTGGGGCAAATGGTGGATGGAAGGGGCAGAGATAGAGGGCAGATGCTGATGGAAGGGGGAGAGAGAGATGGCAGACTGGGGCAGATGGTGCATGGAAGGGGCAGAAGTGGATGGAAGGGAGAGAGGGCAGACAGTGGATGGAAGGGGCAGAGAGAGGGCAGACACTGGATGGCAGAGAGAGAGCGAAGACAGATGCTGGATAGAAGGAAGACAGTGAAAAGATGAGGAAAGCAGAAACCAGAGACAACGAACTGTAAATATATATTTTTATTTTTTTGCTTTAGGATAAAGTAGTATTGTAGCTGTGTTAATAAATGTTTATAATAGAACATGTAAATAAGGTAATCTTTTTATTGGACTAATTTTAATACATTTTACTTTCGGAGAACAAAACCCCCTTCCTCAGGTCAGGATAGGACACTATAACAGTACTATACTGAATTGACCTGAGGAAGGAGGTTTTGGCCTCTGAAAGCTAAATGTATTAGTCCAATAAAATGATATTATTTGTTTTATTTCTATTTCTTAATTTGTAAAGTGGTGATTGGTATTTGTTAGTTTTTTCAAATTTACATCTGCTGTTTTTATATTTTGCACAGTACTAGAGGACATTTTCTGTTTCTGTGGTGTTGCATTGTATGCAGAGTCTGGCATCGGGGGTTCAGTTTAATTTTTGTCTAAATAGAAAGTTTATGATTACTTAGTCTATAGTGGATTAGGGTGTATCTGTATTTGTGAAAAAGACATGGCTTTCGGTTGGCATTGACTGTGCAGGATTGACGATCTGTACTAATCTGTCTGTTTTCGTTTTACAATAGGTGAATTGATGTTCTAGTGCTCACTGTAGTGTTTAAGATGCTTTCCTTTTCCTTGTGTGACTCGTACAAATTACTGCTTATGGTATGGTAGAATTGCTCTACAGATCCTGAGTGTTTTGTATTCTCGGTATGCCTAGTACTGGATTTGGGGGGGGGGGGGGGGGGGGCTGTTAAAAAATGACCGGCCCCGGATGTCAACTACCCTAGCTACGCCACTGGCTCGGCCAAATGCCAGAGTTTGCCGGGTTTGAGATGGCCGGTTTTGTTTTTCAGCGATAATGGAAAAAAATGCCGACGATCTCAAACCCGGCAAAATCCAAGGCATTTGGTCATGGGAGGAGCCAGCATTTGTAGTGCACTGGTCCCCCTGACATGCCAGGACAGCAACCGGGCACCCTAGGGGGCAGTTCTAAAAATTAAAAAATATATATACAAATACCTCCCAGGTGCATAGCTCCCTTACCTTGGGTGCTGAGCCCCCCAAATCCCCCCCAAAACCCACTCCCCACAAATCTACACCACTACCATAGTCCTTATGGGTGAAGGGGGCACCTACATGTGGGTACAGTGGGGTTTGGGGGGGGGGGGTTGGAGGGCTCAACACTTACCACCACAAGTGTAACAGGTAGGGGGGGATGGGCCTGGGTCTGCCTGCCTGAAGTGCACTGCACCCATTAAAAACTGCTCCAGGGACCTGCATACTGCTGTCAGGCAGCTGGGTATGACATTTGAGGCTGGCATACAGGCTGGAAAAAAGGTTTTTATTTTTATTTTTTTTAGTGTGGGAGGGGGTTGGTGACCACTGGGGGAGTATGGGGAGGTCATTCCCCATTTCCTCCGGTGGTCATCTGGTGAGTTGGGCACCTTTTTGAGGCTTGGTCATGAAAATAAAAGGACCAAGTAAACCTGGCAAAATACTGATTAATGCCGCTTTTTTTTCCACTATCCGGGAAAGCTGGCCATCTGGTAGCCAAGCCCATGCCCGCCCATGTCCCACCTTCACTACACTGCCGTCACGCCCTCTTGAACTTTCGTCGGCTTGGCAACGGGAAAGAGGCGATGCTGTCAAAAAAGCAGCTTTTGATTATATGGATTTCGCTGCTTTTGAGAGATCGCCAGCCATCTCCCGATTTATGTCGGAAGATGCCCGGCGATCACTTTCGAAAATAAGCCTGCTAGTCTATAGGAAACATTATACCCATAAAACTTGTAAGGATCCTGTTTATGTTGGACCTTTCCGAATTGAGGCCCTGAGTGTTCCACAGTTCTAACTCAGCTGACAACCAGACTCCTACACAGACATCCTTGCCTCATGCAGCCCACAACCCTGAAACAACAGTGCCTGGAGCCACAGACCCTTTATTATCTGGGGACTACTGTTTGTGGGCATAGCTGTGTTCGCGCTGGTATTAATACTGCTAGAAAAACATTGTATTATCTTTTGTTAATTTTTCACATTGTATTATCTGTTGTTAATTTTTCTTTCTGTTTATGATTAGGGATTCACTGTTATAGGATTTATTATTAACCTTCACCTTCCTATTAGCCATAATATTACTGTTATTAGAAAGGAACTGTATTATTTTTGTTAAGCATAACTATTAATATGTATACCATCTATTGGCTTTCCATTATTCTTACTTTTACTTCTATCAGCACACATGTCTTCAATCTCCAGGACTTTTTTGGCAATAATAACTTAGATTCCTAAGGCGTGGGAAGATATCTGGTCAAGACCACAATAAAGTTAAATTTAACTGATCAGATAGTCACATTACAATTGGATGTTTGTAACATAGCCAATTGTGGATCTTTAGACTGGCAACG
Organism: Microcaecilia unicolor; assembly: GCF_901765095.1. NCBI lineage: Eukaryota > Metazoa > Chordata > Amphibia > Gymnophiona > Siphonopidae > Microcaecilia > Microcaecilia unicolor. The sequence goes on along the minus strand of NC_044031.1, from coordinate 450,314,922 downwards.
ATGGTATTGTCAATATCATGTTTATTTGTGTACTTATATTGAAATGAGTCATCATGCATCCCCTTGTTTTAACTGGGCTAATGTATGGTGGTATACTGGACCGAACTATCCCAAAAAAACCAAATACTAATTGGCTTGGAATAATTTCTTACATCATAATATAACCCTTGTCTGACAATCAGTAGACTGTACAAATTGTGAAGAGGGGAAATGTAACCCCGTACTTATTACCTTTAAAGAGGCATATGAAGGGATTAATCATACCTTCGGTATTGGAATAGATGCCACCAACACGGATCCTGTTGGTCGCTTTCGTGTGATGGTCACTTCCCCTCAAATATCCAATACTGGTTCACTTAATCCCTTACTACCTCAAATTTCAGAAGCAAGGATTCCCATTAAGCTCCTCAATGTAACCAGCCTTAGGGGAAACTTTTGTTCTTCAGACTGGTTTTGGTGAAGCTAATGTGTGGCTAGATTGGATTCGGTATACTATCCGGAGTTTAAACATATCTGATTGTTATGTTTGTTCTGCTTCTCGCCCTGAGCCTCAGGCAGTCCCTTTTGCCTTAAATTTTGTAAATGATTAAAATGGAACCATGTGCATGTTAAAACTGCTTCAGGGTTCCAGTAAAACTATCGAACCACACTGCCTTTCCCTCAGTCTACTGTTCCCTGATTTACCCAAGGGAGCAAAAACACCCCCGGTATTCAGACCACCAGTCCCTGGGACAATTTTTGGGATCTGTCTAACCTGAGAAAAAAATCCTGAATCCTTACTCAGTTGGTAATCTTTCACTATGTAACTCTAACTTAACCTCTACTATTCACCTTGACTTCTCTGACTTTTCTCGTCCTCGGGTGGACATATGGTGGTATTGTAGAACTCAATGCTGCCTACCAACTGGCAGGGCAAATGTGGTCTAGTCTAATTAGTGATTCCACTTAGCAACCCAATCAGTCGATAATCCAGTTCTTTCTAGAAAGAAGCGAGAAATCCCTGGTTCCTTTGATGATAGAATTTATATTGACTCTATAGGTATGAATTCAAGGCCCGCAACCAAATTGCTGCAGGTTTTGAATCCTCTTTGTTTTGGTGGTTCACTATTAACAAGAATGTTGATTGGATTAATTACATTTATTATAATCAACAATGCTTCATTAATTATACTTGAGATGCAGTTAAAGATATTGCTGCTCAATTAGATGAACTTGCTGAGAATTCTGGTGTAGATACCACCTGGATAGGGTGGATGGACAATATGTTTGGGAAATGGAAAACTTTCATATTATCTGGTTTGACTACCTTGATAATTGGTATTGCTATATTTATACTATTTGGCTGTTGTGTAATACCCTGTATTAGGAGTTTAGTGCAACAATTAATTGAAACTGCTTTAAGTAAGAAAGAATCTAAAGCACATGAATATGTTCTATATGAAAGACTACATATTAACGCAGAGATTTAAAATGTTGAAGACAATGCTTAAATTTTTTGTGATCTCTTTTTCCGTATTATTGTCCTTCTCTAGGATTATTTAGATGGGAAGGCATTGTAAGTAACATAAGGCCTAGGGAAGGTTAACGAGGGGCAATATATATATATATATATATATATATATATATATATATATATATATATATATATATATATATATATATATATTTCACTATAACCACCTTATCCTGTTACCCATAGCCCAATACCTGTAAAAAAAAAAGGTTTTGACATTGTAACTCACATCTACAATCTCCCTAATCTTAATATACACCTGAGAAAGGACGTAGTTCCCTTCTGGAGCAAATGGGATTATAGCTGAAGTTCTAAATAAGTGAAGCCCTTGCTTTCAAGGTCTTCAAGGGGGGAGATGTAGAACTATGAGCACAGTCATGCACTATGGAATGGGTCAAAAGGCCAGAGATTGATAAGGCTGTGTGACTTTGGAATTTATGATCTACTAGTAAAAAAGCCCCGTTTCTGATGCAAATGAAACGGGGGCTAGCAAGGTTTTCTTCAGAGTGTGCATGTGGGAGTGTCCCTGCCCTCTGCCCTCTCTCCCTCCCCCCTCCCCCCTCCGAGTCCAGTCCTTCAGTGTTACGTTTCCTGCTGTGCTGTGTTTGTATTACCGAGAGAGTGAGGGCGTCTCTCTCCCCTCCCCCCTCTGAGTCCTTCACTGTTACAGAGAGAGGGATTTCGTGCTCTGCTGTTTTCCTTCGCTCATGGGGAAACCGGATATCTCTGGCGCTTCACACTTCCGGCTGGAGGCTTCATAGAACGTTGGGGTTGCCTTTTATATATATAGATTATGATACCCTTACGGGCAAACAGGCTAGGGAAAGAAACTAGTGTAAACAAAAGGAAGAATGTGGTTTAACAGGTTTAGTAAATCAGATGGTGAGAACCAGATAATCTATGAGAAGGATAATTTGCAGAAAAAGTCATGCAAATCATTGTCTGAAATAAATGATATAAGCCGCCGTGTCAGAACAGTATTTCAGAGACGCAGTCACAGTGAACATCTTTTTATGTAACTGTACTGATCTCTCATGAGAAACTATAATTGTAGCTGTATTTGGTAATTGAATAAACAATTGACTTTCTCATATGCACATAGCCCTGGTTTCTTTTATCCCCCCCCCCCCCCCTCACACACACACATGGCCAGGCGCATAGGAGGGTCACTCCTGCCCTAGCTCACCACTGGACCACCAGAGCTGTAAGATAAACCTGGGGAGGGGGCTACGCACACTGTTCCCTCTAAGCTGTGTACCTTTTGGTAAGAGACCATGCAGCCATTCAGCCCCACCGTGCAGCCGGCACACCAGGACCTACTGTACCACTCTGCCTCTCCCCACTGCTGCTGCTGCTTTCCTGAACCAGCAGTAGCAGTGACAAACCAAAATACAGCAGTCAAGGGAGTGGTAGTATTTTCCTTCACTCTACTCCATCTTGAGCAGGGAAAAGCCCGCAAAGGTCTTAAGTATTTAAAATCTGAACAGCTCGCATATTTATTTGCATCCGTGTAACAGGCTCCGAAAATGGCGGGAGATGCAGATGGGAAGGCCAGAGTGAGTTGTATTTTTGTACTCTTGCTGTACCTTTTTTAAATGATAATAGTCAGGAAGCCCTCTTGACATTCAGAATAAGGTCTGTATCTAGCTGTGTGTCTTTGGGGAATGATTCCAGTGCAGGGCAGCTTGTGGCGGGTGCTTTGACAAAGTGCTTTCCCCAGGGCCGCCGAGAGACTGGGCCGGGCCCAGGGCCCCGCACCTCCACCCCCCCCCCCCGAGGTCACCACCACCACTCCTCCCTCCATCCACCACCAGGCCGGGCCCCCTGCTTTGAAATCACAGTGCCTCTCACTTTCGTGTGAAAGCGCTGCAGTCAGCAGGGCAGCAGATCACTTCCCTTCGGCCCTCCTTCCCTCCTTGTGTCACGCCCTCGCGGAAGTTACGTCAGACGAGGGCGGGACACAGGGAGGGAAGGAGGCCTGAAGGGAGGTGATCTACTGCCCTGCTGCCTGCAGCGCTTTCACACGGAGGTGACAGGTGCTGTGATTTCAATGCAGGGGGCCCGGCCCAGTGGCAGACGGTCGGAGAGCGGGTGGGACTGCGGCGCCGGGCCCCCTTTGGAGGCCCGGGCCCAGGGAATTTTGTCCCCCCTGCCCCCCCTCTCGGTGGCCCTGGCTTTCCCTGCTTTAGAACGCATTAGCCCAAACTCGAGTAGGTCGTATGTTCATCCAGACCAACATCCTGCCTCTTTTTAGAGGAAATGAATGAGAAAGAGGGCATATATAAAACTGTCCATCCATTGATACAGTTTGCAGCCACCATCCTATCCTGGCCATTGAACTAGTGCAACACCCTGACCTTCATGGTAAACATTTGAGTAGGCAGCTGAGATATGGTCCATGTCCAATAATAGCATTTTCTTGCCCACCACTAGAGTTGCAATCCCAAATGGTGCTCCTGCTATGGCCAGCTCTCCAGTGATACTCCCACTGCTGGGGCACCATTAAGTAATTAACTGACAAGCACCAGAAAGGTTAGAAGTTTGCAGCAGGCACCTTCATTTTCCCAATGGTTTGTTTTATCAGTGGATTGCTAGCTTTCAGTTCAGGGGCTCACCTGCTTGTTTGTGGTAACTTCCAGCATGATCCACTCCTCACAATTAGAAAAGAATCACAGACCTTGTAATCTGGGAGCTTTTTTTTTTTTGGACTGTGCTGCTTTTTTGGGTCCAGTAAGCTCAGAGGCCTGAATGTGACGATCAATTGGCACTTCTACAGCATTGAGGCAATGCTCCTGCATGACTTAGATTAGAGAAGAGTTGATAGTCATGCAATCTGGTTGCTTTTTGTTCTGGACTGTGCTGCTATTCATATTAATTGTTGCAGTGTGCAGTTTTTCACCTTCAGGTCTAAAAAAAGCTCCAAGGCCTGAACGTGATGTCTTCATCAATTGATGCCCCTAGAGGATTAAAGTGATGCTTTTGCATCTGTGAAGGGTTGCTCGACCCAACGTGCTAACTTTATTTAAGCTGCAAAATTTGTAACAGTTTAAGATTTGCTTGTGAATGATAAGAGTTTGCTGTCTAAAATAGCTGATATTGATTTGGTATATCAGGCATAGTATATTTTCCTGCTGAGGTGCTATGTGGTAATGGCCAATACAAATCTTATACCAGAAAGAAAACTTTGAAGAAAGTTAATTTTTTTTCTGGAACATATTCAATTATGACATCACTGATTATTCATTTTTTAGCAGCATTGGTTCTTATATTACCCTGTTATAATATGATAATTCCTATACTCATTTGAGAAAAATGCCATAGTTTGTGTTGTTGTAGTACCCTTTTAAAGTTTGGCTATTTCCCCACGTAAGCTTTTGAGTTCTGGCGCTATTTCTCCTTCTGTGTATTTTTTTCTGTTTTTTCTTCTTCTCTTTTCTCCTTCTTTTCCTACATGCTCAGGATTTCAGTATCTTTTTTTTATATTCCTATTATAGATTTTCTCATGACTAAGAAATATTATTTTGAACTCTCTTTAGTATCATTTTCATACTGAAAGGTAGCTATTGGTACACTGCTCAAGAGCGTATGCTGCCTTTCTATACCAGCTGACTATGTGATAGGTTGTGTCCTGCTTTTCACTCTGCAATGCATATTCAAAAGCATGAATTAATGAGACAAAACCAACATGGATTTAGTGAAGGGAAATCTTTCCTCACCTATCTATTACATTTCTTGGAAGAGGTGAACAAACATGTGGATAAAAGTGAGCTAGTCAATATTATGTATCTGGATTTTCAAAAGGCGTTTGACAAAGTACCTCATGAAAGACTCCAGAGGAAATTGGAGAGTCATGGGATAGGAGGTTGTGTCCTATTATGGATTAAAAACTGGTCAAAAGATAGAAAACAGAGTAGGGTTACATGGTCAGTATTGTCAATGGAGAAGGGAAGGATAGTGGGGTTCCCCAGGAGTCTATGCTGGAACCGCTGCTTTTTAACATATTTATAAGTAATCTAGAGATGGGAGTAACTAGTGAGGTAATTAAATTTGCTGATGACACAAAGTTATTCAAAGTTGTTAAATCGCAAGAGGATTGTGAAAAATTACAAGAGGACCTTACAAGACTGGGAGACTGGGCATCTAAATAGCAGATGACGTTTAATGTGACCAAGTGCAAAGTGATGCATGTGGGAAATAGAAACCCAAATGATAGCTATGTAATGCAAGATTCCACATTAGGAGTCACCGTTGGGTAAACACCAGAGCTATAAAAATATTTTTGTCATGCCAGAAATGGCGTGCACTGGAGGTGGGAACTACTGCTGGGCTGCTGCGGTAGACCGACTGTACTTCCAGTTTAGCAAGCAATAAGCCCGCATTGGGCTTACTGTCGCTTAGTAAAAGACCCCCCTCAATGTGATCTGAATAAAAAATGTAACAACTGCTCAGTTCTGCAGGGCTATTTTAACATTCTGTGGTTGAAATTGTTTTAAAACCCAGCATGTTATCAACCAACACCAGTAGATGGCACTTTAATACTATTCCTTTGTCAAAATACATATTAAAGGTAAAAAGGCAAGAGAGCAAAAAGGAAGTCAGAGCAAAGAAAGGAAGAACTAGGAAAAAAGTGCAGAAAAGGGAAGGAAAGAAGAGGAAGCAAAAGATTAAAAAGGAATGGAAGAGTGCCTAATGATTACAGTAGCCAGCTAAGAACTATGGAAGCCAAAGTTCAAATCACACTGTGGCTACTTGTAATCTTGGGCAAGTCACTTAATCTTCCATTGCTTTAGTTACAAACTTAAGCTGTAATACCTACTGTACCTGAATGTTACTCACCTTGATCTGCTACTGAGAAGTCGTAAGCTAAATTCAAATAAATGGGAAAGGGATAAAGGGGACAAGAAAAACGCTGAGAAAGAGCAATAGATAGCACTCTTGCAGAGCAGAGAGGAAGAAGAGCACAAGCAGTCCTAAGAGAAATTTTGGCAGAGGGAAAAAAAGGGAGGATGGGAGAGAAGGGAGAATAGAGAATAAGGACAGAAATCAGAGGAGAGTTCTATTTTCTAAGACAGCCATAAACCACGGTGTGAAGATCTTTGGGTTGCTTCCTGTTACTTTCTTGGTGGTACCTGCCTATGAAAGGCCAATTGACAGAAGTCCAACAAGGGCTTCAACTAAGGTCAAGCCTGGCATTCAGGACAGGAGTCCTAACCATTAACATAGTAACGTGGTAACATAGTAGATGACGGCAGAAAAAGACCTGCACGGTCCATCCAGTCTGCCCAACAAGATAACTCATATATGCCACTTTTTGTGTGTACCTTACTTTGATTTGTACCTGTCTTTTTCAGGGCACAAACCGTATAAGTCTGCCCAGCACTATCCCCGCCCCCCCAACCACCTGCCCCGCCTCCTACCACCGGCTCTGGCACAGACCGTATAAGTCTGCCCAGCACTATCCCCGCCCCCCAACCACCTGCCCCGCCTCCCACTACCGGCTCTTGCCACCCAATCTCGGCTAAGCTCCTGAGGATCCATTCCTTCTGAACAGGATTCCTTTATGTTTATCCCACGCATGTTTGATTTCCGTTACCGTTTTCATCTCCACCACCTCCCGCAGGAGGGCATTCCAAGCATCCACTATTCTCTCCGTGAAAAAATACTTCCTGACATTTTTCTTGAGTCTGCGGAAAAGGTTCGGTTACGGATTAATACCTTTCAAATATTTGAACATCTGTATCATATCACCCCTGTTTCTCCTTTCCTCCAGAGTATACATGTTCAGGTCAGCAAGTCTCTCCTCATAACACAAATCCCATACCATTCTCGTAGCTTTTCTTTTCACAGCTTCAATTCTTTTTACATCCTTAGCAAGATATGGCCTCCAAAACTGAACACAATACTCTAGGTGGGGCCTCCCCAATGACTTATACAGGGGCATCAACACCCCCTTTCTTCTGCTGGTCACACCTCTCTCTATACAGCCTAACAACCTTCTAGCTACAGCCACCACCTTGTCACACTGTTTCGTCACCTTCAAATCCTCAGATACTATCACCCCAAGATCCCTCTCCCCGTCCTTACCTATCAGACTCTCCCCGCCTAACACATACGTCTCCCATGGATTTCTATTCCCTAAGTGCATCACTTTGCATTTCTTCGCATTGAATTTTAATTGCCAAACCTTAGACCATTCTTCCAGCTTCCTCAGATCCTTTTTCATGTTTTCCACTCCCTCCGGGGTGTCCACTGTGTTACAGATCTTAGTATCATCCGCAAATAGGCAAACTTTACCTTCTAACCCTTCGGCAATGTCACTCACAAATATATTGAACAGAATCGGCCCCAGCACCGATCCTTGAGGCACTCCACTACTCACCTTTCCTTCCTCCGAACGAATTCCATTAACCACCACCTTCTGGCGTCTGTCCGTCAACCAGTTCCTAATTCAGTTCACCACTTCAGGTCCTATCTTCAGCCCATCCAGTTTATTTAAAAGCCTCCTGTGGGGAACCGTGTCAAAAGCTTTGCTGAAATCTAAGTAGATTACGTCTATAGCTCGTCCCTGATTCAATTCTCCTGTCACCCAATCAAAGAATTCAATGAGATTCGTTTGGCACAATTTCCCTTTGGTAAAACCATGTTGTCTCGGATCTTGCAACTTATTGGCTTCCAGGAAATTCACTATCTTTTCCTTCAGCATCACTTCCATTACTTTTCCTTTTTTTGTTGTTGTTTTTTTATTTATTTATTTAATCTTTATTAATATTTTCAATAACTCACAAACCAATGTGACTTAGCAATCCATCATCAATTCAAAAGAAAAACTTATTAACGCAAAGAGGGTAAGGAAACAATACAAACAATATTTTCCGTCCACAATTAAAGAAAAAATGATTCCAAGAAAAGGAAATAAATTTTTAAACAAAGTTACAAATAAATACACAATTGCCACCTCTGTGCTCAAACTCCAGCCTACTATGTGGGAGGACATACAACTGTCACTTTAACTCTAGCTTCCAAGAAATCTTTAAGCTGTTTAGGGTCCACAAATTGAAATTGTTTACCCTCAAGTATTACTTGACATATACAAGGAAAACGTAATACAAAGTTTGCTCTCAAGGCCTCGACTCTGGGGCGCAGTTCCAAAAAGGCCTTGCGCCTCATTTGTGTTGGCCTAGAGAGGTCAGGATAAATTCAGTTTCCATTACTTTTCCAATAACCGAAGTGAGGCTAACCGGCCTGTAGGTTCCAGATTCTTCCCTATCACCATTTTTGTGAAGAGGGACCACATCCGCCGTTCTCCAATCCCTCGGAACCTCTCCCGTCTCCAAGGATTTGTTAAACAAATCTTTAAGAGGACCCGCCAGAACCTCTCTGAGCTCCCTCAATATCCTGGGGTGGATCTCGTCCGGTCCCATGGCTTTGTCCACCTTTAGCTTTTCAAGTTGTTCATACACACTCTCTTCCGTGAGCGGTGCTGTATCTACTCCATTCTCATTTGTACTTTTTCCAGTCCATCGCGGTCCTTCTCCAGGATTTTCTAAAAAGTATCTATTTAGCAAATTTGCTTTTTCTACATCACTATCTACATAGTGGTTCACAGTATCTTTTAGTCTCACAATTCCCTTTTTAGTCATTCTCCTATCACTAATATACCTGAAGAAATTTTTGTCACCCCTCCTTACCTTTCTAGCCATTTGTTTTTCCGCTTGCGCTTTCGCCAGACATATCTCTGTTTTGGCTTCTTTCAGTTTCATCCGGTCTTCCTCCCCGTGTTCCTCTTCTTCAGTTTTTCTGTATTTCTGGAATGCCAACTCTTTAGCCTTTATTTTCTCGGCCACTTGCGTCATTCTGTTTAGAAAGTTTCAGTAAATTGCCTCAGATATTCAAGACCTTTCTCTGCACCCCATTTGACCTCTTCCAGCACCATTAGAGCAGGGGTTCTTAACCAGGGGTGCTGGAAGAGGTCAAATGAGGTGCAGAGAAAGGTCTTGTATATCTGAGGCAATTTACTGAAACTTTCTAAACAGAATGAAGGCAAGCTATTAGGGCAGTAATATACCTGTTTACTATTGTAATTTTAGCGACATGTTAGCAATAAGCATTGTTCGTGGGTAACAGTGACATATCCACGGGGTACTGCCAGGTTTGTAATCCACAGGATACCGCCATTCCCTGGATCTCTCAGCTGAACTATCCTCTTACAAGGAGAAACCAGGTCAGTCACTTATGCTTTCTCCCCCTTCTGGCCCCGGTGTCCAGTTTCTACCCAAATGAGCACATTCAGCTCAGACCTAGGCGGCAGCCTAGGGCTGCAGCTAAGACGCTAGATTTTCCACTGGGGTTCCTCTATCCGCCCCTTTCTAGCTTCCGTCCCCCTCACTCGTACTGCAGCTCATCCAGCTGCTCGGGTCTCTGAGCACTCTTACAAAGTTCGCCCTTAATGCCAGGGCAATAGCCACTCTCAGGCTGAAGGGCAAACCCACTTCAGCCTTATGGGGCGGAGGCCGCTTGTATCTGTTCCCCACTCCTCAGGTCCTGTTACCTTTTAGTATCATCAAAGTTCCCCTTATTTACAAACTCAGGTTAAACAGTTCTTTTCCTTTCCTATCTATCACTCAAGCACAGTCCTTGGTACACACAATCAACTGGTTCAGTTTCAACTAGAGAGTTGCACGGGGACAGAAATGCGACCCATCCCCGCCAGAATCTAACCCGTCCCCACCCGTCCCCGTGAGTAATCTCCTCTGTCCCCGCCCGTCCCCGTGAGTGATCTCCTCCATCCCCGCCCATCCCCATAAAAAAGGAAGTATAAAGTACTGAGTGGAGTGGACAGGGGGCACACAATGCAGAGTAATACATTTAAAATGAATCAGAGAAAATATTTATTCACTCATTAATATACTGAATCTTAGAAAAAGGGCAATAAATACATAAAACAAACTGATTTTTTTTCCACACTAAAATAGAGAGAATTATTGGTCACTCAAACAGCACAATGCCCTCAATAAAAGAAACAAGTGGGTATTGTAATATATGGTAACATATATTAAATGGGTTTTTTTCTGGGGCTCTGGGGGGGCTGTTCCAGGGTTTAGGTAGATGCTGCTGGCTGGAAAATGTTTAAAGTTGGTTTGGAAATTATTAATGGAGTTAGGTGAAGTGTCAGATGTTTCTTAAATATGGTTTTATTTTTCAAGGAATAAACCATGATTAAGTAGGGATTGTACTATAAAATGTTCCTTGGTGTTTTGGGTACAAGTCAGGTTAAAATTGACTTTGAAATTCTCTGTATAGGAAGTTTTGCATTTACTTCTATGGGGGGAAGGGTCAGCCAAGATTCTAAACAGATCAGAGAAAAAAAAACCTGTCTTTCTCTGACAAGCTGATTGGTTGAGTGATGTCAGATGTTCCTCTAGGGGGAGTGAGTTGCCAGGGAGACTGAGTGAACTGAAGACTAGAGCAGGGAATGACTGGGAGAGAAACATGTGCTGAGTGTGTGAAATGTAAGAAATAAACGTATATTTTATGAGTTTAAAGTGAAATGTGACATTGAAAAAAGGTATTTTGATATTGAAAGTGAGCTGAGGTGAGTGTGAAGGGTGTTTCAGAGATAGAACTGGGTTCCAAGAGATAAAAAGTGAGTTACAATTTTGTGGAATGAGAGTCTGTATGCTGAGGTACTAAGAGGACACATGGCTGCCTACCCTGGTAAGAGTGAGGGAGGGAGGCTGTGCTTTATGCTGGAAATTGTACTAAATGAGAAAGCCTATAAGGGTGTCAGGAAAAAGTGTGTAAGGATTTTAACTGTGACACAGGGGAAGGACTGAGAGGTGAATCTGTTATTTGGAGAAAGTTGCTAGTGGGAAATGTCTGGGTGGAAGGTGGGTTGTTTGTGAGTGTTCTGAGTTCAGTGCAAGGTTTGTCAGGTGGCAGATTAAGCCCTGCTTTTGTATGATTGCTGTATTCTCCAGATTGATCTGATAGCTGTGCAGGGAAATGTTATGTTTTTATGTGAAGTCTGTTAGATGGAATGTTGTATTACTATTTGAATATGGAATGTGTTACTGTGTGATGGATCTGAATGCAGTGCTGAAGCCTGCTGGACAAGGTTGCCAGATTGAAAATTTTTTTCCCCGCCCAAAGGAGCCCAAAATCCAGCCCAAAACCCGCCCAAACTCAAACCCCGCCCCTGACACCCCCGCCCCTGCGTCATCACCCCGCCCCCGCCATCATCAACCCCGCCCCCGCCGTCATCGGCCCCGCCTCCCCCGTCATCGGCCCCACCTCCCCCGTCATCGGCCCCGCCTCCCCCGTCATCGGCCCCGCCTCCCACGTCACTAACCCGCCCAAAAACGTCACTAACCCCGCCCAAAAACGTCACTAACCCCGCCCACCGCGGCCGAAAAAGCCGCCCAAAAAACCGCCCTGAAGCCAAAAAGCAGCCCAAAAAACCGCAACCCGCCGCGGGCAAAAATTTCCTGCGGCGGGTCGCGGAAAACCGTCCAATTGGGCGGTAAAACCGCCCACCTGGCAACACTGCTGCTGGATCATTATAGAATAGGGAATTAACAGTGAGAAATAGGTTTTGTAGTGAGAAAACCTTTAACTTATTTTATTTCAATTAGGGAGTGTGGCCACAGTATTGAGAACTGATTAATTGTCACCAGAGTGGAGTCAGTTCCTCGACAAGCAGGGAGTTTTGAGGTTTTGCACCCAGTTATTTTCTTTATAAGTGAGGTTTAGGGAGAAGAGATCAGTGAATTATCCTCAGCCGGATTTCCAGCTGAGCTCCAATGCAAGAAAGACCTCACCTAAATCAATTCAAACACAGCTAAGTGACATTTGCAAAGGGTGTTGAAGGACATTGTTTTTTTTGGTTTACAACATTTTAAGGGAAAACTAAAGAACAGAACAACATCAAATATAAAAAAAATCCATGTTTTCCTGACTTGCCTAAGTGTTCTGGGTTCAAGTGAGATCCTTGCACAAACATCCATAATACCCATAAAGACTCAAATTCTGACATCAATAGCAAGGAAAGAGTATTAAAGCAACTATCTGATTTTGATATAAAGACAATTTAAATATTTATATGAAAAGGTTCTTTTCTGCCTTTTTAGGTGATTTTGTTGAAAGAAACAGAAAAAGTTAAGGGTGTACATGTAGTTCTACATTTGAATGTTGAATATGTTATTGCAGTTCTATTAAGCCACACACTAATTGTGAATTTGAGTTTATTTGAATGAAAATTTGCTTGCATTTGTATTCAATAAAGAAAAAGATCATTTGCAAATCTGAAGGTGCGGCTCTACCATTTCAGGAACAAATCCTAAATTTAGCTTCTTTTCCTCCTTTATTCTTTGAGAGTAAAGGACGAGGTTAGTTTATTTGTTCCACTCCCTCGGCTGTGAGTGTGTGTTCCCTGGATATTCGCCACGACTACAACAATCAGGTATCTGGGAGCACATCACTACAGTCCAGCCGAGAGGGGTGGTAACAATATGCTAATGCTTTAGCTGCAGTAAAACAGCTCACAAACAGCCAGTTCCCACCATGAGAGAAATAAACTGCCAATACACATATAAAAAAATAAAATTAGTCAGCTGAGCTCACCTCTGTGCAGTTCTCTTCTGTGGATACTGAGGTCTGGCAGTGCCTGGAAGACTCACTACATACAACTTGAGCAAATCTCCTGCACGTGTTGAACTTGAGTTGAGACAGAGAGAGATCCGGGTGAAAACGTGCAAGTGCTCATCAGGGACATCCTTTTTTTTTTTTAGATTATGGATAGAGGACGTCTAAGTGTTAGGCGCTCAAGTCCCACCTTTGCTATGCCTCCAACACCCCGCTGAAATTTGGCCGTCCCTGTGATGGAGCAGTTAAGGACGCCCAAAATGGACGTTTATTTGAGAAGGACATCCATGCGCCTTTGCTATGCCTGCCACCCCCTTGAAATATTTGGCCATCCCTGCGACGGAGCAGTTGAGGACACCCAAAATGGACGTTTCTTTGAGAAGGACATCCATGCGCCTTTGCTATGCCCGGCACCCCCTTGAACTATTTGGCCATCCCTGCGACGGAGCAGTTGAGGACGAGGGCGGGACACAGGGAGGGAAAGCCCGAAGGGAGGCGATCTGCAGACTGCCGCTGCTGCGCTTCTTTCACATGGAGTGAGGTCGAGGTGAGGCGCTATGATTTGAATTCAGGGGGGGGGTCCGGCCCGGTGGTGGACTTAGGGGGGGTGGGTGGAGGCAGTGGTGTGCTGGTAAATGTTTAACAATAGGCTCTCTCCTCGGTCCACCTCTGTGCCCCCCTGTCCACCTCTGCGCCCCCCCCCCCAAATTGCAGATCTGACTATAGCCGGGGAGAGAGCCCTGGGGGGGGGGGGCAATGGATTACTCCGGGAAAAAAAAATTAAATGATCCCAGGTTCCAATCTAATTCATGTTTAATGTGGGATAAAATGCCATATATAAGTAAATAAATATAAACTTTTAATGTTGAGCACCTGGTTCTCAAAGTGGACATATTCCAAACACTATAATGAAAATAAAATGATTTTTTCTACCTTTGTTGTCTGGTGACTTTGTTTTTCTGATCATGCTGGCCCAGTATCCGATTCTGCTGCTATCTGTCCTGTTAACTCCATTTCCAGGGCTTCCTTTCCATTTATTTCTTTACTTTCCGCCTTTCTTCTTCATTTCTTGCCCTACATCCGTAAGTGAAAGCTGGGTCCTCCACAGACTTGACTGTCCAGTGGATCCAGCTTCTGCCTATTTTCTTCATCCATGTGCAGTTTTTCTCCTCTCTTCCTTTTCCCTCATCTCATCTCCTTCCTCACTCTTCCCTCCCCTCCATCCATGTCCAGCAACCCTCCTCTCCCCTCTCCTCCAGCCACCCATGCCCAGTGATTCTCCTCTCTCCCCTGCCCATGTCCAGCATATCTCCTCTCCCCCCCTGCCCTCCCCTCCATGTCCAGCGATTCTCTCTCCCCTCCCCTCCATGCCCAGCATGTCACCTCCCTCCCCTGCCCTCCATGCCCAGCATGTCGCTTCTCTCCCCTGCTCCCCCTCCAGCCACCCATGCCCAGCGATTCTCCTCTCTCCCCTCCCCCCCTCCAGCCACCCATGTCCAGCGATTCTCTTCTCTCCCCTGCCCCCCCCTCCAGCCACCCATGCCCAGCGATTCTCCTCTCTCCCCTGCTCCCCCTCCAGCCACCCATGCCCAGCGATTCTCCTCTCTCCCCTCCCCTCCTCCAGCCACCCAGGCTGTTCAGTGGACTCTTCAGGGCAGGCAGGAAAGATCCTCAGTCTTTCCTGCCCGCTGCCGGCACTGATTCTCCCGCGGCGCTACTGCATCGCTCTTCAAAATGGCCACCAAAAACCAGTACATCCTAGATGAATTTTGAGCTTGTGGGCTAATCAGAGCCCAGAACAACAAGTTTTAAAAATAGCTGGCCACATCACTGCAGGCAGGCACTTCCTATCTGTGTTAACTAAAGAAGGAACAGTCAGTTCTTCTCTGTAACAGCTTTAAACATAAACATGCACCATCTGCTGGTCAAACTAGATTTGATCTGATTTGATCATGTTATGATCATTAGGCAAAGTACCTCTGACACCTTTACCTCTTGCACCAAGTCCTGTATTCCACTAAGGATTAGATCTAGAATTGCTGCCCATCTTCCTGGTTCTTGAAACAGTCATTTATTTCATCTAGGAATACTTCCCTAGTATTTCATGACCTGACATTTATCCAATCAATTTTAAGTAATTGAAATCATATATTATTATAGGGTTACCAAAGTTATTAATTTCTCTCAACATTTCATCATCTGTTTATCCACTCTGGACAGCTGGAATGTAGTATGGCTCTGCCAGTGTTCTCTTTCCCTTCACACATGGAGGGGTCGATATTCAGTTGGTGGCACTCAGTGTTTTGCTCACCGCCACCGGCATTATGCCTGGAAACTCAGTTCTGGGCCATGTGCGGGCTTCGGCATTGAATTTTTGGGTTTGCGGAGCCGGCTAAATTCCATATTTAGCACTCTGCTGCCCGTCTCATCTTCCGCCAGGGTCGCTTTACTCATACTACCCCTCTCCTCAAGACCCTTCACTGGCTCCCTATCCGTTTTCGCATCCTGTTCAAACTTCTTCTACTAACCTATAAATGTATTCACTCTGCTGCTCCCCAGTATCTCTCCACACTTGTCCTTCCCTACACCCCTTCCCGTGCACTCTGCTCCATGGATAAATCCTTCTTATCTGTTCCCTTCTCCACTACTGCCAACTCCAGACTTCGCGCCTTCTGTCTCGCTGCACCCTACGCCTGGAATAAACTTCCTGAGCCCCTACGTCTTGCCCCATCCATGGCCACCTTTAAATCTAGACTGAAAGCCCACCTCTTTAACATTGCTTTTGACTCGTAACCACTTGTAACCACTCGCCTCCACCTACCCTCCTCTCTTCCTTCCCGTTCACATTAATTGATTTGATTTGCTTACTTTATTTATTTTTTGTCTATTAGATTGTAAGCTCTTTGAGCAGGGACTGTCTTTCTTCTATGTTTGTACAGCGCTGTGTATGCCTTGTAGCGCTATAGAAATGCTAAATAGTAGTAGTAGTAGTAGTAGTAGTACTTAACCTGCTATGGGGCATTGCATAAAGATAGGACTGACTTTTATGCAGTTACTTATTTATTTGTTACATTTGAATCTCACATTTTCCCCAAATAAGTTCGGGTTCAATGTGGCTAACATTAAACATTAATAATAGCACATTACAATTAATAAAGTTACTATAGCCATAGATATAATACAATGCATTAACTATGAAGTAACAAGAATAAGAGAGCGAGTTTATCAGAGTTATCAGTTACAGATGTTGGTAAGGGATTTACTGAATAAAAATGCTTTCAACAGTTTACAAAATTGTAGGTAATCAGGAACATATCTCATTTGTTTTGGAAGAGAATTCCATTTCTTTGGACCTAGATAAGTAAAGCCTGCATTGTGAATTGATTTATGATGGAGTGTCTTACTACTCGGGACATATGAGAAGCATTTCGTAAAAGTAATTCTAACAGGTTTTGCATATAGCGAGGAGATAAACCTGTATAAAATTTGATAAACAAATACACATAGTTTGAAGGTAATTCAAGCTACCTTGGCCGGTTAAGTGCTGAATATCTGCATTTAACCAGACAAGTGTTGACTCCTCCCCAGGAACCCCAAAATGGCTGGTTTTGACATAGGCACTAACTGGATATTTTAAGCAGTACTAACCAGTTAAGTTCTGCTGAAAATGACCGGTTAGTCCTGAACAACTGATCTAACCAGTCAGGAGCAATTTCTGGCTGTTTAAATCACTTTGAATATTGACCTGGGAATTTCTGTTTATAAGGCTTCCACATTGCAATCTATTTCCTGCTGAGTTTTGATTCTGATTGATCCAAGTCTCTCTGTAACTTGTGGAGGGGCATTTTCGATAGGACGTTTAAATCCCATTTTGGTCGTTTTGCTGTACACTTCTAAAAATCAAGTGGTGAACATTTTCAAACCAAAAAAAAAGTCTGTCTTTTTGTTTGAAAATAGCCATTTCCTAGATGTTTTCTGCTCAGTGCATTTTTCTTTTATGACCATTATCAAAAACAAAAAAAAAACGCCTAAGGGAAAAATACACAAAAACAAGCCATTGGGATGTTTTGTGTGTGTGTGTGTGTGGGGGGGGGGGGGGGGCATTAGTCTCACTAGAGTGGAGGAGTGTCCTAGTGGTTAGAGCACCGTTCTTGACATCCAGAGGTGCCCAGTTCACATCCCACTGCTGCTCCTTGTGATCTTGGACAAGTCACTTAACTCTCTATTGCCTCAGATACACAGTTAGATTGTGAACCCTTCATGGACAGGGAAATACCCAGTGTACATGAATGTAACTCACCTTGAGCTACTACTGAAAAGGTGTGACCAAAATACAAATAAATAAAAAGCACAGACATTCCAGCAGAGCAATGAGGCCGGCAGCCTGGGGGGGGGGGGGGGGGGGGGCACTGCAGTGGATTTCACATAAAAGGTCCCAGGTACACATTTCATTATTACCTCCTTATATTGTATAGGGAGCCCACCAAAAACCTACTATATATCACTACATTAGCCCTTATGGCTGCAGGTGTCACTTATATGTGGGTACAGTAAGTTTTTGGTGGGTTTGGGGGCACTCACACTCTCCACCACCAGTGTAGCAGTAAGAGTGGGATATGGACCTGGGTCTCCTTCAGTGCACTGCACCAACAACTAGGCTACTCCAGGAACCTGCTTGTTGCTCTGAGAGGACTGGCTATAACGTGTGAAGCTGTCATAGAGGCTGGTATTTACTGTTTCTTTCACAAATCCTGTCCCTACATGGCCCCTTGTGATATGGACGCACTGTAGATAAGCTGCATAGAAAATTAAGAAAAATGTCCTAAAATGGGTTTCAAAAATAGCGTTTTGGACTTTTGGCAAAAAACAACAAAAATAATTGTCCATCTGCTGCTTTGTGCAGCTTTTTGGATGTTTTTCTGTTTTCAAAATGAGCCCCATAGTGCTCTCTCCAGTTTGATCCCCCTATTACTGTAATATGATTTGCACTCTTTTTGTATGTGAAGGATGGAAGCTGGAGACTCCTAAGAACATCCACACTGAACCATCAATACTCACCAGAAACTATTACAAAATTAATCAAATTTATTTTAACTCACAACTACTTCTGCTTTAACAATGATATCTACAGTATCTACAAATAATGGGCACTGCGATGGGCACCAGGACAGCACCCCAATATGCCAACCTTTTTATGGCTGAGCTGGAAGAGACATTTCTGAATACACACCAGACCAAACCTCTAAAATACTACCGGTACATCGATGACATTTTTATGATTTGGACGGAGGGTGAAGAAACTCTGAAACAATTTTATTCTTCCTTCAATACATACCATCCTACAATCAGATTCAAAATTGACTACTCCCCAGAAAAAGTCAATTTTTTGGACACCACGGTCTCAATCAGTGATGGCTGTATACAAACATCTATATACAAGAAACCCACAGACAGATGCAGCTACCTCCACAACTCCAGCTTCCATCCTTCACATACAAAAAGATCCATCATTTACAGCCAAGCCACAAGATACCACCGTATCTGCTCTGACCCAGGGGACAGAGACAGACACCTTAAAAGCCTGACTGCATCCTTCAAACAGAAAGGCTACAACCCCAAAATAATCTCCAAGAATATTGCCTCCTCCCTCAAAACACCCAGGGAGAATCTACTACAGTACAAGGAGAAAAAAGCCACAGACAGAATCCCCCTTGTAGTGACATACAATCCAGAGCTGGAAAAACTGAGGAAAATCATAAGAGATCTACAACCTCTACTCCAGGAGGATGAATTACTGAAAGAGATATTCCCATCCCCACCAGTACTGGCCTTCTGACAGCCACCCAACTTAAAACACAAGCTAATCAGAAGTAAACTTCCATCACAGACTGAAAAGGAACAGAAGGGCACAGTTCCCTGTAATTTATCCAGTTGCAAACTATGCCAAAACATTTCACAGGACCCCACAGTCATCCACAAAGGAAAGATATTCAACATAAAGGAATCTTTCACTTGCTCATCTTCTAATGTGGTATATATCATTCAGTGTAAAAAATGTAACGAAGGATGCTATATTGGAGAAACAGGCCAGATGCTTAAAACAAGATTCAATTTACATAGACATCACATGAACAATACTGGTGCCAGTAGGGCTCCCACCCCTGTTGGTCAGCATTTTACAGGACCAGGACACTGTACCAGTGACTTCACAGTGAGAATCCTGAAAGGTAACTTTAAAACCATACAAGAACGTAAGACCTTTGAAGTCAGAATGATTGAATATTTTAACACCCAACAGAAAGGACTTAACAAGGATCTGGGTTCCTAGCCCATTATAAACCATAAAGCTGTAATTCTCTGTTGATCACCCCTCCCCTCACCTATTCACACCCATCCTGTTAGAATATCAATGATATGCTTTGATGTCCCCATGCATACCTCCTACCCACCCCCATCCTCCCACCCTGTCAGACTGTTATAGTAATGCTTGAATGTTTTCACTTATATACACTGTCAGCTAGCACATTTGCTTATATCCGATCTGACGAAGAAGGGCAACCTTCAAAAGCTAATCAAGAAATGTATTAAGTTATGTCCAATAAAAAAGGTATCATCTTATTTTCTTTTCCATGTTTTATTTTGTTAAATTTCTATTGATAACCTTAAGAGTGGACTAACACGGCTACCACACTCCTCTACTGCCTTTTTGAAGGAATTCACTTAAGGCTGTGTACAGTAAGAATAGATCAAACATGAGCAATAGGCAATTACAGCAGTAAAAATATTCAAGAACAATACAAAGTATGGCATGGTATACTACTTGTGTTTCACCAAAGTGTGTTTAAATTAAGGGCCACTGTTTTTTTATTCAGATTCTTATTGTATTTACCAAGTGGTGTTAAAAATATCCTGCCCCTTGCATGTGAATCCAATTGTATACAAATTTTATTAATTTTATTAAATGGACCTCAGAACTTCCCAGCTTGGCAGTTCTATTCAGATCACAGTTTGCAGTATATTTTCATATGTGTGCTCAAGCTGCACCATGGAGGTAATTTTATCACTGGTCCAGTATTTACTATATATATATTTTCAGGCTCAGTTATTCTCTCGTCAGTTGGAAAAAAAACTCCCTGTGAGAGAAAAACCAATGACTCCTTATCCCTGAAATTGTATGTTTCACAATGCAAAGAGCAAGGTATTTACTGCAATCGATTCTGTCTTTCACTTATTCATAGCCTCTTGCAGTACTTAATCTTGGCGTTACTGGTCCGTACTTCATTCCTCAGTATATCACAGCTCTCCCTCTGCCAAGCCCAACAAAACTTCCCTGTGGTTACATCACCTCATCCCATTCATTCAGATTACCAATACACCATTCTTATGACATCCTTTTCATGTAAAGAAATGCCTGTACTTAATGATCAGTAAACCATTCTCTTTTGTTTTCTTGGGGCTTTCTGTGGTCTCTAATTCCTGCTGTCCTGCTCCGTTGAAATCACAGCTGTGGCCACGTCCTAAACTGCAGCTTCTATGCTCTTTTCTTCCTCCTTCAACAAGAACGTCTCGTTTCGCTGTTCACTCAGCTGCTTCAGGAGGATGTCAGAAAAAATGTTTCCTTCCTGAAGCAGCTGAGTGAACAGCGAAACGAGACGTTCTTGTTGAAGGAGGAAGAAAAGAGCATAGAAGCTGCAGTTTAGGACGTGGCCACAGCTGTGATTTCAACGGAGCAGGACAGCAGGAATTAGAGACCGCAGAAAGCCCCAAGAAAACAAAAGAGAATGGTTTACTGATCATTAAGTTAAGTACAGGCATTTCCATAGGCGGGCGGTGGCCCAAATGTTTGGGGAGGCTAAAGGGGGTGGGGTCAGGGGTGGAGCTTACATTCATAATTGTCTAACACACAGAAAAAAAAGGTAAAAATAAAAGTCACAATTAATACCTTTTATTAAATTTAGATATTAGATATGTAACATATGTCAAAGAATAAAGTGGTTGCTCAAAGCACATACTAACCACAATCACTCAACTGGAAAACACTATGCACAACTTTGTGCAAAAACACACTCAGAACCTTAATATACCATAAATATTACACTGTGCAGACCCTAATACACCAATATACCACCCAAACGGACAACATCACAGACCGTCAACAATATGAAACAAGGGATCATATCACAATTCTCATGTACGGCCACAAAACATCCTTTTAGGGTGGATTGTATTCACAATGAGCTCCTTTTATTAACGACCAGATAGAGATAATTTTCAAATTTCAATTTTGGCACAGTATAAGTCATCACAAACAAAATGTAAGAAAACCAAAAGCATTAGGGGCTTAGAGCCTATTTAGTTATGATTAAACAAAAGTGATCTGCATGAAACAAAATATTTATTTTTTTATTTTGACTTATAATATAAAACCTGCCTCAAAGTCAGCACCTCTCCTGAAATCCAATGTGCAGCATGCCACAACTTAGGTCTGGGAACACTAGTATTCAAGCTCAACAGCCACACTGGGTGGATTAGTATTCACAACAATGAGCTCCTTCAGAGTCAGCACCTACCAAATCGTGCCACAATTTCCTTTTCTGGTTTGCGAAGGAAGTGGGAACACCTCAGACAGCCATTCTTAGCCAGCCTTAAGCCTTCCCTACTCAGTAATGGCCCCGCTCGTGTGTTCCCGCCTTTGCAGGAAGTTGCATCATGATGACGGGTCGGGAGCCCTGGTAGGGAAGGCTGGCTCTGACTGGCTGAGGCGAAGCAGATGACGATGATCGCTATTCACTACAGCACCACTAGCAGCGTTGTCAGGTGGGCGGTTTTACCGCCCAATTGGGCGGTTTTCCGCGACCCGCCATGGGAAATTTTTGCCCGCGGCGGGTCGTGGTTTTTTGGGCTTCTTTTTTTTCTTTTCCGCGGTTTTCGGGCGGTTTTTTCGGCCATGGGGGCGGGGTTAGTGACGTTTTGGGCGGGGTTAGTGACGTTCTGGGCGGGGCCGATGATGGGGGAGGCGGGGCCGGTGATGGGGGAGGCGGGGCCGATGACGGCGGGGGCGGGGTTGATGATGGCGGGGGCGGGGTGATGACGCGGGGGTGGGGGTGTCAGGGGCGGGGTTTGAGTTTGGGCAGGTTTTGGGCTGTTTTTAGGCTGGATTGGGTGGGAAAAAAAATTTCCACCTGGCAACCCTGACCGTTAGCAATTAAGGCGGGACTCGGGAGCACTCAGCAGGACTCGATCATGCAGCACATCCCTGAAAGCTGAAGTGAGTGTGACAGTGGCGCGTTGGCGCGGGGGAGGGAAAGAGGAGAAACCGCGGCGGGGCGCAAGCAGCAAGAACGGAAAAGAACAAAGACAGCGATGGTTGGAGAATGAGAAACTGCGGATCCAAGAGCCATCCTGCTGCTGTTTGTAACTTGTGGCTGGGGAGGCTTAGCCTCCCCAAGCCTCTTATACCGGGCACCTATGGAGTTGGTGCAGGCCCTTTATAGTCAGACCATTGTATAGTGCATTGCAGTAATCCAGTCTTGATGTTACCATGGCATGCACAAGTGGAATAAGATTTACCTTCTCGATGTAAGGAGAGAGGCAGCGTAGCTGTCGCAAATAGAAGCAGCTCTTGAAGGTTGTTTGGATTTGGGGAATCAGAGTAAGTGTTGAATCTAACTGAATTCCAAGGTTCCTGACTTGTAATTTGAGCGGGAGTTCATACTTCCCAAAAGGGATTTTGATTTCAGGTATGTATCCACTTGTGTTAGGGACCCAGAGAAGCTCAGTTTTACTTGGGTTCAGGCAAGGTTTGTTGTGGTTAGCTCATTCTTGAACTGATGCTAGACAGGTAATCAGTTTATTCAAGGCAGTAGGTAAGTCAGGCTCATACATAAGTACATAAGTATTGCCATACTGGGAAAGACCAAAGGTCCATCAAGCCCAGCATCCTGTTTCCAACAGTGGCCAATCCAGGTCGCAAATACCTGGCAAGATCCCCAAAAAGTACTGCTTATCCCAGAAATAGTGGGTTCATATGAAGTCCCGCCTCCTTCACACCAGGCAGGCAACTGATCCTCATGCCTAACAGTCACCCACCTATCTACACGCCTAATAATCAAATCTCCAACTAAAATGGTCATCCTAATCCTTCCCTCTAGGCAGAAACTCCTGAAGACACCTGGCTGTTTGAAGTGTTCCATGGGTCTGAAGAGTTCCCAATTATAATTTTGCTAGGCATGGTATTATTTTTGTTATTTTAAATATTATATGTTATGGTTGTATTTTTTTTTATATCTTATTTTTCCCAATAAAAACCTCCTGAATTCCTAGATGGCATTCAGCATTTTGCAAAACTTTCCGGAAAGGACTTCATTGACTGAGGTCTGAATTTAAATGCTGGATCTTTGAAATGTTTCAGGCAGTCCCCTACATTAAAAGATTTGTCAAACCAGTTCTAACTGGGGATTCAAAACCCCCTTTATTCAGCGTGTGAACTTTCAAGGAAAAAAAGGAAGGTTAGAAAAAGAGAAGCTGCTTAGTAAGCAGGAGGGCTGGTTGACATTGGAGACAGCAGACAAAAGAAGGCGGAACTATTGGACGTGGTTTAAATTCAGAAAGAGATCTTAGTCTTATTGCAAAAGCATGAGAGAGAGAGAGAGAGTTGCATGCTGAGCACTGTGTGGAAGTGAGTCACATGGGAAAGCACTGCACACCGTCAAGATGCTGCACAAAGAGGGAACCCCTAAAACAAGTTATTGCATTTGGGCAGCTAAGATGAAAAGCTGAGAAACGAGCCCTGTTTGTTTCTGGAAAGTCTAATTGCAGGAGGGAAATGATGCTGATTGGACATTAACTCCACGGTTTGCCCCAGCCCAAGGTCTTGGATTGTGAAGCTCGGACAGGATTTACCATGACAGCCTCTCTTTTCAAGAGGCTGAGGTTCAGGATCTGTAGGAGAACCACCTTCTGGTTTCTACTGCTATGGGTTGCCTGCTGGATTTTTGTCAGCACATTTCTGCTGGTTCACAGGAACGTCTTCTCAGAGCATTGCACTGATGAGAAAAGTAAGAGGATTCTAGCCAGGCTGGTATGTCACATAACACTGTTCCTGAAATGCCACTGAATCAATAAAATATCCAAGCAATAAGCTGACAGCTGAAATGGAATTGTACTGTTATGACTTTCATTTCTTCTCTAGAATTCATCCCTTTTCCTGTTTCTGCAGTAGCAATATATATGCAAATATGTATTCATCCAAGTACAGGTTTTCTAATAGCTTTTGTTGAAGCTGGAAAGACTTTACTGAAGTATTTGAAAGAAATCTGATATTTTAGATCTCCCCATCTTTCCTAAACTTAAGCATGTTAATAGTTTGGATTGGGGGGTAGGGGAGGGAGAGTAGGTAGGGAAGGAGCAGTGAATTTTGCCTGCAAATACAGAATGCTTAGCTCACTTCACACAGAGCAAAAGGCACAAGAAAACCGTGAAAGGATTCCAAGAACTTTGATTATCATTGTGATGTTTGTCAAGATATGGCTCTGCCTTTTAAATAGCTTTTCCTGTTTAAGTGTAGGGTGCAAGTGGAAACACCCTCTGCCCCAGATACTTTGTGCATTGTGGCTCACAGGATAAGGGACCCCCCCTTCCTGGCAGCCAATGAGTGTGTCTGCTCTGGAGGTGTGGTGATGGTTTAATCGAGATACATTGCAAGTGAGGATGGAGCTGCTTCACTCACTAAGTTCTGCTTCACAGCAGTGCTAGGCGACTCAATCAGAATATTTTAATTATTTATACAGAGTAATATCTGCCAGCTACTGTAAATGTCTGTTTCAGTGATCCATTTTGAGAACTTCTATAACTGGCATAATACCCCTTATCACCCCAATGAACAGTTCTTTTCTCATCCACTCCTGTATAATATGATTAATGGACACTTGATGTTTAAGCCTGTCATGAAGTTTAAATAGAATATGGATGGGAAATCAAATATTGTTTTTATTTTTTGATTTTTATTGTGAATGTTATATTGCTCTCCGCTTAGAATGTCTAGATAATGCGGAATATAAATAGCTAAGTAAATAAATGGTGTCTCGATCAGGGCTGGAGTTCCCATTAGGCAAAGTAAACAGCCTCCCATGGATGTCCATCATGTACATGACACTAAATTGTATGTTAGTTGGGAGTAGGTAAGTTTATTTTAATGTTGCATGAGAATCCATAGTAAGGGCTTTTTTTTGGGGGGGGGGGGGGGTATGCTTTGATGTTGCACCTGTCTAAACCTCTTGTGTGTGTCCCCGTCCCACTGGGTTTCGAAAATAGGAATTTTGGACTTTTGGCAAAAAAAATGTCCATCTGCTGCTTTGTGCAACTTTTTGGATGTTTTTCTGTTTTGAAAATGAGCCCCATAGTGCTCTCTTCTCTCCAGTTTGATCCTCCTATTACTGTAATATAATTTGCATCCTGCTATCACAGTGTCCCTTTGGTTATCTTCCTTCCACCAGGTCTCTGAGATGCTAATAGATCTATCCCTTCATTTAGTGCTGTATACTCTAGCTCTCTTACCCCTCTGCCATGTGCTAATGCCCAGAGAGCAGGCATGGAAGATCCTGTACCTAAGAGTGTAGGAGACGTTAATCTGTCTCTGGATAAATGACTTCTTTTGTGACTTTGCCACTTTAAATATACTCTTTCAGCCTGAAAGTTTCAGGAAGCAGTAGATAGTAGCTGGAGTATCTTGTGGCCCCTTTTCATGGTCAGTTATATAAACATAGGTGATAACAATTTACACGAGCAAATGTTTACAATACTAGTATATATGCGTGTATCTGCCAATATTTTGCGTAAGCGCTAGTCTGAAAATACTCATGTATCTTGGCTAGCCCATATTTGCAAGGAAGGCATAGGCAATGTGGTAGGGCTCACATTTACACGTGTAATGTATAGAATGCTCTATGTTACATGCGTATCTCTTGCATTTATGTATTATTTATTTATTTATTAGTTATTAGGATTTATTTACTGCCTTTTTGAGGAATTCACTCAAGATGGTGCACAATAAGAATAAATCAAACATGAGCAATAGACAATTATAGCAGGAAAAATATTCAAATAACAATACAAAGTATGGCGTGGAGGGGCATAATCGAATGCGAACGCTTATCTCCATGGGTGTCTATCTCCGAGAACGGGTACGTGAAGGGGTGGGCCGAACCGTATTTTCGAAAAAGATGGACGTCTATCTTTAGTTTCAAAAATACGTTTTGTGCCAGGCAAATGCATTGGATGTGGGCGTTTTTTGAGCTGGGCGTTTTCGTTTTTAAGCGATAATCGAAAACGAACAAATCCAAGGCATTTGGTCATGGGAGGGGCCAGGATTCGTAGTGCACTGGTCCCCCTCACATGCCAGGACACCAACCGGGCACCCTAGGGGGCACTTTTAAAAAATAGAAAAAAACATAAAATTACCTCCCAGGTGCATAGCTCCCTTCCCTTGGGTGCTGAGCCCCCCAAAACCCACTCCCCACATCTCAACACCATTACCATAGCACTTAATGGTGAAGGGGGGCACCTAGATGTGGGTACAGTGGGTTTTTTTTTGGGGGGGGGTTTAGAGGGCTCCCATTTACCACCACAAGTGTAACAGGTAGGGGGGGATGGGCATGGGTCCACCTGCCTGAAGTCCACTGCACCCAATAAAAACTTCTCCAGGGACCTGCATACTGCTGTGATGGAGCTGGGGATGACATTTGAGGCTGGCATACAGGCTGGAAAAAAGTTTTTTAAGTTCTTTTTTTTTGGTGGGAGGGGGTTAGTGACCACTGGAGGAGTCAGGGGAGATCATACCCTATTTCCTCCGGTGGTCATCTGGTCATTTAGGGCACTTTTTTGGGACCTGTTCGTGATAAAAAAGGGTCCAAAAAAAGTGACCTAAATTCTCGCTAAAAACGCCTTTCTTCTTTCCATTATCGGCCGAGCGCGCCCATCTCTGTTTGGCCGATAACCACGCCCCAGTTCCACCTTCACCACGCCTCCGACACGCCCCCATTAACTTTATTCGTTCCCACGATGGAGTGCAGTTGAAGACGCCCAAAATTGGCTTTTGATTATACAGATTTGGGCACCCATGCGAGAAAAACGCCCATCTCCCGATTTGGGTCGAAATATGGGCGTCTTTAACTTTCGATTATGAGGTGGATAGTATACTAAGAAAGTCAGCACAATACATAATAGAACATTATAATAGCATAGGGTATAAGCAAAGATGGGACATATAGATAGATTTGACTTGTAACCACTCGCCCCACCTACCCTCCTCTCCTCTTTTCTCTACACATTAATTGATTTGCTTGCTTTATTTTTGTCTATTAGATTGTAAGCTCTTTGGGCAGGGACTGTCTTTCTTCTATGTTTGTGCAGCGCTGCATATGCTTTGTAGCGCTATAGAAATGCTAAATAGTAGTAGTAGTAGATAGGTAAGAGAGTAAGAGGAGTTAGGAAATAAGGTGACTAATTTAACAAAAGGTGCAGATGAGGTCAGAGAGATGGTAATATCTCATCTAGGACAGGAGTGGATAAACATGTCCTGCTGCAGTATGTGCAGCTTATGTCACTCCTTGTGTGTTTGAGTGAGACTAACAAGTTAGTTATTTCTTCCGAAAATGTAGTTTAACATAAGAAAGTACATAGAAAAATGAGTCCTATTAGGTTTCAGTTTGCTGTTTTCAGGTTTTCTTGTTGGGCAGACTGGATCCTGGTTGAAGAGCCATTTCACTTGTTTAAGCGGTCGCACATATATGCCCGATAAAGCTAGCTCTCTATGAAGGATAGAAGCTGGCTACTTTCCTTTATAGAAAAGGCACCTACCAGGCACCTTCTGGGTGCCTAATTCTGTTACAGAATTGCCCTGTTTATGCCCATGATGAATAGGTAGGACCACAGGGCAATATGCAAATAAGAAAAAAATAGTGTTTATGAATAAAGATATCTACCTTAAGTTAGTCGGGGCCTCTTTTACTAAGGTGTGCTAGCGTTTTTAGTGCATGCTAATATTTAGGGCTTGCTAAACGATGGAGACTTCCATAGGAATATGTGAACATTTATAACATTTAGCGCACCCTAAATATTAGCGTGTGTTAAAAACGCTAGCGCGCCTTAGTAAAAGACCCCCCTTGGTTTTTGAAAAAAATAATCAATGTTTCTAATTTGCAGTGCACTTCTTTACTGGAATCCTCTGTTCCCCCCTCCCTTTAGCTTTCTCTGTGAGTTCGATGCTCTCTGTCATGTTTTCATTGTGAATGGGAATTCCAGGCATGCTGGGGGGGAAAGAGATAATGTTACCCTAGAGCTTCATTACATTTCTGAACATGTGATCTTGAAACAATGTATGAAAAAAACAGAAATCATCAGCCCCCTCAGCAATGATCTTTGGGTGAGGGTAAAGAAGGGGAGAACGCTTGCACTATAGTTAAAAACAGAATTGTACTGTACCATCTGAATAGTGTAAACTCATGTTTCTCATCAATAGAATAAGAGATGGGTACTCTTTTGTTTTCATAGTGTCAGTACAAGAATCCATTCAGATAGTTATACATCTATCTATCTATCTATCTATCTATCTATCTATCTATCTATCTATCTATCTATCTATCTATCTATCTATCTATCTATCTATCTATCTATCTATCTATCTATCTATCTATCTATATGTAAATGCACTAGTTCAGTAGTAACAATCACCTCCCCTCTGTACTGATGACCACTGCTGTGTCTTTGCTCTTATTCTTAAGTCTTGGGTTTTGTTGCTATTTCACATTTTGTCTTTTCAGGCTGTGTTGATGTTAAAATGTGTATGTTTTTCATTGTGGGGATAAGAAAGCCTCTCTTCCTTCATTGACGTCATTCTTCAGCTGCTTCTGCTTGAATCCTACTTTACAGTGTCCATGAGACTTGCACATGAAGTTCTGACTCATAAAAACCCACTTTAAGCAAGTTCAAGTATTAATACTTCCCTGGGGATAAAATACAGTTCAGACAAAAAAGAGGAAAACCATTATGATTTTGCTTAAGTAGAAACTGAGTTATTGGCAAAGCTAAATTCACATACTGTGGTATCCAAAAAAACAAAAAAAAAAGTACAAAAAGCACATCAGATAGCAAGTTCAAACCAAACCATCTACATAGCTATGGACATAGATATCACATGTGTAATTATTGGAAAAGGCTGAAATCATCCAGTGGAAACACAGGGGCCATTTCCACTGAGTAAAAATCTTACATAATTTATCATATTGATGTATGAACCAACATAAATAAATACACACACACACACATAGATAGATAGAAACTGTGAAAATTAC
The DNA here is from genome assembly GCF_901765095.1 of Microcaecilia unicolor. NCBI lineage: Eukaryota > Metazoa > Chordata > Amphibia > Gymnophiona > Siphonopidae > Microcaecilia > Microcaecilia unicolor. The sequence goes on along the minus strand of NC_044031.1, from coordinate 450,285,420 downwards.
TCTGTTACATTTAGGTGCTTGTTAAAAAAATTGCCATTCATGTTTTTAGCCATCTGCCCAATCTTCACTTTTAGATGCGTATATCCTGGATTTTTACAATGTTTATCTTGCATAAACATTTAAGTTCTGATTGTAAAAATCCAGGATATACGCATCTAAAAGTGAAGATTGGGCAGATGGCAAGGGGCCATGGTCTGGGTGTGCTTTGGGTGGTACTAAGGAGGACCTAAAAATGAAAGTTGATTCCTCATTTTAGATGGAGGAAAGCATGGCTGTATCTTAACAGACTGATGTCAGGATTTACATCTGCTACCTAGGATGTGTGGTTTCAGAAAAGTGCAGTGCTCCACTACAGGGATTAGGGGAGGTCACCTCCTTAATGCCTTAGGGGTCCTTTTACTAAGCCGCGGTAGGCTCTACATGCATGCAGCACACGCCCAAATGAGACTACCGCCAGGCCCCCTGGTGGTAATTTCAGATATGGCATGCGCCCATAACACCGTGTGGAGTATGTGTGAGCCTGTACCGCTAGATCAATAGGTGGTGTTAAGGGCTCAGGCTGGTTTTAGATGTGTGCTGGTTTTAGTTTTACCACATGCCTTTTCCCATCACATTCAAACCCCCCCTTTTTTGCAGACATGGTAAAAACTAGCCCAGAGCACGCCTAGTACACATGCCTACATTGCCGCAGGACACTTTTTACCGTTGCATAGTAAAAGGGTCCCTTAGTGCTTGATATCTTCCAGGAAAGTCAAGCTGGCAAGGGATTCCAGGGTCTGTGACAATGTCAGGAAAAATAAACGTCTGTGATTGTGCTGGAAAAAATTGTCACTAAGCACTGTTCTATAAAAGGTGGTCCGGGATGAGCGTCCTTTATAGAATAGCGCTTGGAGCCGATTCCCCTGTCAATCAAAGAACGCATTGCATTCAAAATCTGCACCATGGTTCATAAAATCATCTACGGAGATACCCCGGGATACATGACAGACCTCATAGACCTACCAACCAGAAACACATCAAGATCAACACGAACATACCTAAATCTCCACCACCCAAGCTGCAAAGGACTCAAATACAAATCAACCTACTCATCCAGCTTTTCCTATATAAGCACACAACTATGGAACGCATTACCAAGCACCGTGAAAACAACAAACAACCACCTAAAATTCCGGAAATTACTAAAAACTAACTTGTTCAAAAAGGCATTCCCTAACGATCCAACTTAAATGCCTTAACCCTGCAACACAACAAAACCAAATTTCGTACTGGACATAACTCTTCGCCCTTATGATTCCCTAATGTGTCTAACACATGAACTGTACTTTACTACAAAATCACCCGTATGGTGCTATGTAAGCCACATTGAGCTTGCAAATAGGCGGGAAAATGTGGGATACAAATGTAACAAATAAAATAAATGAATAAATAAAATAAATAACTTCAGGCACCAGCCTTTACGCCTGCTAAAATCTGGTATAAATGCTGGCACCTAATTTTCGGGAGTTCAGCACGTAAACCATATTATTCCAAAACATCACACCTAACTTCTAGGAACACCTCCTGATGTGCCCATACTCCTACCTTAGCCACACCCCTTTTGAATAGCAAGCTAGAAAAGTTAGGTGCGGGCAGTGACTTACCAAGGGGGGGGGGGGGGGTGGGGGCGGTCCACCTCGGGTGCATGACGCTGGGGGGTGCCGTGGCGCACGCCTGGCTCCGAGTTCGCTATCTTCGCTCGTTCGCTGCAGCTCCCTCTGCCCCGGAACAGGTTATTTCCTGTTCCAGGGCAGAGGGAGCTGCAGCGAACGAACGAAGTTAGCGAACTTTTCAGAGCCAACAGGCGCGCGCCGCGGCACCCCCCCCAGCGGCGTGCACCCCGGGGGGTGTCATTTTGCCGGGGGGGGGAGGTGTCATTTCGCCGGGGGGGGGGGGGGCGCTGCACCCAGGGGGGCCGCATCGGCGATCCGCCCCGGGTGCCATCCTGGCTAGGAACGCCACTGGGTGCGGGTGTTATAAAATAGCGCCTAGGGCAGATGCATGCACAATTCCATATCGGTGACAATTATTGTTTACTAGTATAAAAGGCCCGTTTCAGTAGGCAATGAAATGGGTGTTAGCAAGGTAATCCCCCCCCTGCAGCGTCCTTCCTGTCTCCCCCCCTGCAGCCACCCATCTGGTCTCAGGACCCCCTCCCCACCAACCCTTCTCTGCCCCTGCAGCCACGCATGTGCAGCGGCCCTCCTCTCTCCCCTGCTCCCCTGCAGCCACCCATGTCCAGCGACCCTCCTCTCCCCTGCCCCCCTGCAGCCACCCATGTCCAACGACCCTCCTCTCCTTTCCCCTTGCCCCCCCTGTAGCCACCCATGTCCAGCGACCCACATCTCTCCCCTGCCCCCCCTGCAGCCACCCATGTCCAGTGACCCTCCTCTCCCCCTGCCCCCCCTGCAGCATCCCTTCTGTCTCCCCTGCCCTCCCCTGCAGCCACCCATCTGGTCTCAGGACCCCCTCCCCACCTCCCTCTTCCCTGCCCCCCCTGCAGCCATCCGTGTCCAGCGACCCTCCTCTCCCCCTGCAGCCACCCATGTCCAGCGACCCTCCCCTCCCCCTGCCCCCCTCCAGCCACCCATATCCAGCGACCCTCCCCTCCCCCCTCGGTGCATCACCCAAACCCCTACCCCCCCAGCGCATCACCCCCCCCTCGGGCACATCAACCCCCTCACCAACTGCAGCCGCCAATACTAATGCTGTCCGGCCACTGCTGCGTCTCCTGTTGACCTCTGACCTCTGACGTCGCTGCGCTCCTCCGGGGTCTTCCTGCAGGGGCAGTGACGTACAGGGGAGAGGAGGAGCGGCTGCAGTGACGACAGCCAATGCCAGATGGCTGTCTGCGGAGCCACGTTTCAGGTTAAAAATCTTTTTTTGGCTTTTTTCTTTTTGTACCGGCCGCTGCTGCTCCACAGGAGAAGCAGCAGCGGCTGGACAGCGTTAGTATTGGCGGCTGCGGGTGGTGAGGGAGTTGATGTGCCCGAGAGGGGGGGGGGGGTAGGAGCTTTGGTGATGCACCAGGGGGGAGGGTCTTGGATGATGCGTCGAGGGGGGGGGGTAGGGGCTTGGGTGCTGCGCCGGGGCGGAGGGGCTTGGGTGTTGCGTCGAGGGGAGGGGCACTGAGAGCTGATTGGTAGGCAGGGGGAGGAGTAGAGAAACATGCTCCACGTGTTTCCCTACTTCTCCCCTTGCCTTGGAATCAGCTGTTAGTGACATCACTGACGTCAGTGCATTCTAAATTGCCTAGCAGACCACCTCCGAGGGAGCCACAGTACCAGGCACATTAGAACGTTGGAGGTGAGAAATATTATATAGGATGCCTCATTAAATAATTGATTTGCATGCGTATCTGCCCCAAATTTGTGCATCTGTTTTGGCAACCTATATAGAATCTGGGGTATTTTTCTAAAATGGAAGTTCATGTTGCATGTAACTGGTGCTTAAACAACCATTTTGTCATATGTTTTAGAACAGGCTCTACATCAGCAGATCCTGTTCTAAAATACTAACAGAACTTGAAATACCTTGATCTGGACATCTCCATTCCAATTTGAATGTGTGTTCTAAAATGCTGCTCTTAGCATTATATACAAGACCAGCTTGCAAACAACAAATATGGAAATCTGGAAATGACCAATAAAAATGTTTTAAAGAACAAAAGAAATGAAACTGATTTTCAGAATTTCACCTTCTTGCAAATTTACAATCATATTATTTGAGCTTTGTGGCCTCAACTTTTTGGATGATCTTACCATTTTCCTCTATGTAGGGGCCCTTTTACTAAATTGTGATATTTGCAATTACCCTGTGTTAAGTGCAGGCTTAAAGCAAAGCCTGTGTGGTAATTGGTGGAACGTGCCCAGCATCTGCCTCCAGCAATCGCCCACAGCAGACATTTACCATACAGTAAATGTATCTGTGCTATCCGCTGATGCATGTACTGCAGCTTGCTGCACTAAAAAATAAAACACCTGATCCCCCATCTGCACCCAAACCCCTCTAATCAAAATAGGATTTTGCTCGGGGGGGGGGGGGGGGGGGGAGGGGGAAATAGGTCGAGTTGCAACTTGAGAGGGTATTGATCTTAGGATTGAGGATGCTGAGGGGAGCTATCGGGATTTTTTTTTTTGATTATGAGAAGTTAAGTGAACCTATTCTAATGGCAGGCTTGACAGTCAGTGTATGGTAAAGTACCCCACAGTAACTGACTGAAAAATCTAAGTTCATTCTCCACTCATAACCCACCCAGTTTCTGCCCCACAAAGTGTGAAACAGCACAGACTTTTTACCATGGGTGTAGTTTGGGGGGGGGGGGCGAGTGGGGCATTTCCCCTCTAAACGCAGGCCCGGCGCAACGCTGCAGGAGGCTCTCGGACAGTCCCTCCTTTCTGCCTTCAGCTCCCCGACCGACAACCCTCCTCTCCGTTCCTCCCCCCCCCCACGCATTTAACCCTTTTACTTTCAGTCGCAGTGACGGCAGTGAAGAAGACAGCACAGCGGGCTCGCCTCCAGCTTCTCCCTTCCCTCACACAGTGTCCCGCCCTCGCGGAAACAGGAACTACATCATCGCAGAAGGCGGAACACTGAGTGAGGGAAGGGAGAAACTGGAGGCGAGCCCGCTGTGCTGTCTTCTTCACTGCCGTCGCTGCGACTGAGAATAAAAAGGTTAAATGTGTGGGGGGGGGGGGGGAGGAAAGAATGGAGAGGAGGGCTGTCAGGGAGCTGAGGGAGGGCAGGGAGAATTGCTGGACATGGATGGGAGGGGAGGGCAGGGGGAGAGAAATCACTGGACATGGATGGATGGAGGGGAGGGCAGGGGAGAGAGAAGAATTGCTGGACATGGATGGATGGAGGGGGCAGGAGAAAGAGGAAATTTGCTGGATATGGGTGGATGGAGGAGAGGGCAGGGGAGAATGGAGAGTTGCTGGGCATGGATGGATGGAGGGAAAGGGAGAGAGGAAATTTGCTGGATATGGGTGGATGGAGGAGAGGGCAGGGGAGAATGGAGAATTGCTAGACATGGATGGATGGAGGGGAGGGCAGGGGAGAATGGAGAGTTGCTGGACATGGATGGATGGAGGGGTGAGGGGAAATTTGCTGGATATGGGTGGATGGAGGAGAGGGCAGGGGAGATTGGAGAGTTGCTGGACATGGATGGATGGAGGAGAGGGAAGTCAGGAAGGAGATGCACATGGATGGAGGGGAGGGAATAGAGGAGAAATGCTGGACATGGATGGAGTGGAGGGCAGGGAACAGAGGAGAAATGTTGGACAAGGATGGAGGGAAGGAAAGACAAAGGAAGGAGATGCACACATGGATGGGAAGGGAGAGAGGAGAAATGCTGGACATGGATGGAGGGAAGGGAAGACAGAGGAAGTAGATGCACATGGATGGAGGGGAGGGGAGTGAAGAGAAATGATGGATATGGATGGAGGGAAACTGCTGAATTTAAGGGCTGGATCGGAATACTTTGAGAGCACACGCTGAAACTGGAGGAAGGTTAGGGATAGGGCTATAGATGGTAGACAGGACGCATAAGGACACAGGAGGATGGTGGACACGGTGAGTGAAAAAATATCAAATGGAAAGAAGACACTGCATAAAACAGAAGACACTGGGACCAAAGCGAATAGAAAAACTAAATGATCAGACAACAAAGGTAGAAAAAATTATTTTATTCAGAATTTATTAATTGGAATATGTCAGCTTTTGGAAATGTGCATCTGTGATATTTTGCATTTAAATTTCAATTTTTCTAGTATTGCTGCATGCTGAGTCTGACTTCTTGAGGTAACTTTCCAGTTCAGTATTTTGCCTTCATATCTGTTGTGTCATGTGTTTTTCATGTGTGATCAAGATGCAGTATTCTGCTAGTGTGTAGTATTTGCAGCCCTTTTTGTTTTTATTTTTTTGTTTCACTAGGTTGTGTACTGGTGTTTTAGAGCCCGGTGTAATTATAGTGCTGCCTGTCCACGCATAAGGTTATAGCTCATCCTGTCCTTGGAATTAGTGCTGTTATGGTTTGGTAAGGTTATGAGTGGGTTTTTGCACAAGTTTGTGTATAGTGTTTTGCAGTGGAGAGATTGTGTGTTGACCTTACTGAGGTGGCACCAAAACATCAGAAAGGGTGTAGAGCCTAAGTCATGACACACTACCTCTTGAAGGATCTACATATAGAACTTATGCATTTCTAAGGTCTACACTGTCATGGTAAGGGAAAGAGGGTGGGGGAAATACTACTGGGGAGAAAGAGGGAGTTCTGGATAATATGCCGCCCCCCCCCCCCGTCCTTTGCCCCCCCTCCCCCAAATGAAACAAACTACGACAATGCTTTTTACCATGCTGGCTATTTTGGCTCATAGTAGCTGATACCAATTGCCTGTGCTAACAGTTGTACATTAAATCCTATGCTAACTGCTTAGTGAACCTTAATCAACAGGCCCCATGGTTCTTTGCCTTTATTCTTTTTTGTCATTTATCTTTCTTACTTTAATTAGATTTCCCATCTTTCATTTCTTCCTTTTCTGTTTGGACTCTAGAAGGAGAGATTTTGTTTGAGCTCTGTTTCTGGGGATAGTTAAAACCATGCTAATTATTTTAGAAAGCTGTTTGCCTTTTATCCTTTCACTCTGGAAACATGGAGATCTCTGACAGTTGATTGTGTGTGTGCCACTTTTCCACTAATGTTAGGTATTATTAGGAAAGGAATGGAAAACAAAAATGAGGTTGTTATAATGCCTTTGTATCGCACCATGGTGCGACTGCACCTCGAATATTGTGTTCAATTCTGGTCTCCGTATCTCAAAAAAGATATAGTGGAATTAGAAAAGGTGTAGAGAAGGGCGACGAAAATGATAAAGGGGATGGGTCGACTTCCCTATGAGGAAAGGCTAAAGCGGCTAGGGCTCTTCAGCTTGGGGAAAAGGCGGCTGAGGGGAGATATGATAGAGGTCTGTAAAATAATGAGTGGAGTGGAATGGGTAGATGTGAAGCATCTGTTTACGCTTTCCAAAAATACTAGGACTAGGGGGCATGCGATGAAGCTACAATGTAGTAAATTTAAAATGAATTGGAGAAAAGTTTTCTTCACTCAACATGTAGTTGGACTCTGGAATTCATTGCCAGAGAATGTGGTAAAGGCGGTTAGCTTAGCCTAGTTTAAAAAAGGTTTGGATGGCTTCCTAAAGAAAAAGTCCACAGACCATTATTAAATGGACTTGGGGAAAATCCACTATTTCTGGGATAAGCAATATAAAATGTTTTGTACTTTTTGGGGATCTTGCCAGGTATTTGTGACCTGGATTGGCCACTGTTGGAAACAGGATGCTGGGCTTGATGGACCTTTGGTCTTTTCCAGTATGGCAATACTTATGTACTTATGTACACTATGTTCAGATATGGATTGACTTGCTTAGTGCAGATGTCTGATCATTTTGCACGGTCTGCAGCCTATGTATTTCTCCTGGTTTTAAAAATTCATGTGGTGCATATAGATACTCAAATGAGAACAAGTAACGTCTCTCAGATTTAGTATGTTCAAAGATTTTGTGTCAATTGATGAAATAAAAACAACAAAATTATATAAGCTGAAATCTTTTTATTGGACTAATTGAATGGAGAAGCTTAATAATAATTTTTAAAAACTTATCAATCCATGACTTCATTAACATGTGCTGTTTACCATGCCTCACATTTTTTGTGATGAGGCTGTTCACAAGGAGCCCCCATAATCTCCAAGACTGTGGAGTGGGGAGTGTATCTGGATGAAGCGATCAGGATAATTTTATGATGGTCAGCTAGACACATCGGGATGATTTCAGTAAAGGATGCCAAAAATTGGGTTCCGGAAAGCTCTAAACTCATATTCTGAAAGGGCACTCTGCACCAAGTGCCTTTTCTAGAAGTGCTTAGTGTCGATTTCTGTACCCAACTTTGGGTGTGAGGACTTACACCTGCTGAAACATGGCATAAATCCGGGCACGCAAGTTGGGCATGCAATCCAGAAATTCTATAACACAGCTTAAATTTTTGGAACGCCCCTGACTCGCCCATACATCTCCAATGGCCATGCCCCTTTTTGGGTTGCACACGCAGGGCTGCTGAGAGGCCGGGCCCGGGGCAGGATCGGACCACCGCACCCCCCCCCCCCCACTCAGGCCGCTGCTGTGCCGCCCCCCACACTTGGGCTGCCGCCACACCAACTTGCACCACCCACCCTCTTACTGACTGCTGCTGTCCTTTCCTGCTCCTGCTGTGCATGCCGCCCAGGACTCGGATGATTACATTAACACGATATCGCGTTAATACAATCATCCAGGCCCTGGGTGGCACGCATCAGGAACAGGAGAGAGACCAAGAGAAGACAGACCCGTCCCGGAAGTAGGCAGGAAGAAGCTTGCCAGGCCCGGTCCCCCCTTGGAGGCCAGGCCCGGGGAATTTTGCCCCCCTGTCCCCCCTCTTGGTAGCCCTCTGCACGGGAGACACTTTGGGCAGGCAGCGTTATAGAATAACGTATAGGCAGATGCATGTGTAAGTCCAAATTAATGCCAATTAATCAATAATTGATTGTTAAACTCTCGTTAGCTAATTAGTTTGCACGCAGATCTCAGGATTCTTTCCAAATTCTGGTGCACAGATCTAGGTGATTATGATTTGTCTTTTGGGAATATATCCAGATAAACTAATTTGGATAACAATATTGTGATGTTTAATGAGATTTATCCTGATAAGTCCATCAGGGAATATGTCCATATAAAGTTATTTGGAAACTTTTAGGGCAGCCTTTTAGTCTGGCTAGATTTACACACAAAACAATAGCCGCATGATGCTGAGTATCAGCGCTGTTCAGCTGTGCTTTACCATTTCTTTGGAACAATTCACCTGATAAAAGTTTTATGAAGCAAGGAGATATTTTAAGTACTTGAGACTTCTCTGGCTAACTCCAAAATTTAGCTAGATCAACCCTTTGAATACTGAGCCTTGTTAAAAAGGATCAATGCACAATGAGGATTGAGAAAAAGATCTCAGTGTGTGCTATATTAAAAGCTACTGGCCATCAAATAATCTATCATAATAGCAAAAAGTGAGAGTCATTGCTTCTATATAATTCTTACTTGCTGAAGATTAATTATACATAGAGATGTTGCCAATTCATTTCAAAAGTAAAGAGTATTGATTTTGTTTTAATCACTGACAGACACAATGGCTTGTCATTCCCATTCAGACACGGACTATGGTACTTTGGAATACAATGGTTTTCACAAATTTTTAGTCAGAGCCACTTTGGATCCAAATGAATTGAAAGACAGTTGACAAATATCTTCCCATGTGGGGCTGTGGCATTAAGAACATTAGAATCCTGTTTCTATATTTCAATTGTGGTCTAAAGAATTGTTTAACTTGATTTAAGATTTGATTTCCTTAAAGTTACCTTATCATTAATATTCAATGTTACGCAATGTGTTTCTAATACATGTTAATCGTGTAAGAAAGTATAAATTTATTTAAAAAAAAAGAACATAAGCATTGCCATTCTAGGACAGACTGAAGGTCCATCAAGCCCAGTATTCTGTTTCCAGAAGTGGCCAAGCCAGGTCACAAGTACCTGGCAAGATCCTAAAACAGTAAAACAGATTTTATGCTACTTATCCTAGAAATAAGCAGTGGCTTTTCCCAAGTCCATCTTTAATAATGGCTTGTGGACTTTTCTTATGGGAAAATATCCAAACATTTTTTAAACCCTGCTAAGCTAACTGCTTTTACCACATTCTCTGACAACGAATTCCAGAGTTTAATTACATGGTGAGTAAAGAAATATTTTCTCTGGTTTGTTTTAAATTTACTACTTAATAGCTTCACTGTGTGCCTCCAAGTCCTAGTATTTTTGGAAAGACCAAACAAGTGATTCACGTCTACCTGTTCCACTCCACTCAGTATTTTATAGACCTCTACCGTATCTCCCCTCAGCTGTCTCTTCTCCAACTGAAGAGACCTAGCTTCTTTAGCCTTTCCCCATAGAGAAGTCATCCCATCCACGTTATCATTTTCCTCACCCTTCTCTGTACCTTTTCTAATTCCACTATTTTTTTTTGAGATACGGTGACCAGAATTGCATACAGTGTTTGAGGTGTGGTTGCACCATGGAGCGATACAAAGGCATAATAACATACTCATTTTAATTTTCCACTCCTTTCCTAATGATTCATAACATTCTATTTGCTATCTTAGCTGCTGCTGTACACTGAGCAGAGGGTTTCAACGTATCATCAACAATGACACCTAGATCCTTTTTCTGGGTGGTGACTCCTAATGTGGAACCTTGCTATATATCACGTAGCTATAGTATGGGTTCCTCTTTCCCACATGCATCACTTTGCATTTGCTTAAATTAAATATTAATCTGCCATTTGGATGCCTAGTCTCCCAAACTTGAAAGGTCCTCTTGCAATTTTTCACAATCCTCTTGTAATTTAACAACTTTGAATAACTTTCAGGCTTATTTTCAAAAGAGAAGGGCGCCCATCTTTCGACACAAATCGGGAGATGGGCGTCCTTTTCTCAGCTTTGCTCAAATCGGCATAATCGAAAGCCAATTTTGGGCATCCCCAACTGCTTCCCGTCGCGGGGACGACCAAAGTTCCCAGGGGCGTGTCAGAGGCATAGCGAAGGCAGGACTGGGGCGTGCCTAACAGATGGTTGTCCTCGAGCGATAATGGAAAAAAGAAAGGCATCCCTGAGGAGCACTTGGGCAACTTTACTTGGTCCATTTTTTCTTACGACCAAATCTCAAAAGGTGCCCGAACTGACCAGATGACCACCGGAGGGAATCAGGGATGACCTCCCCTGACTCCCCCAGTGGTCACTAACCCCCTCCCACCCTAAAAAAAACAACTTTAAAAACTTTTTTTTGCCAGCCTGAAATGTCATACTCAGGTCCATCGCAGCCATATGCAGGTCAGCGGAGGCATAGCGAAGGCATGGACATCCTTCTTTCAAACATTTTGGACGTCCTGAACTGCTCCCCCCACAGGGACAGCCAAATTTCAAGGGTGTGGGGGAGTGGCCTAGTGGTTAGCACACTGGTTTTGCAATCCAGAGGTGGTCGGTTCAAATCCCACTGCTGCTACAAATCCAAATAAATAAAGGGGATGTCAGAGGCATTACAAAGGCATGGACATTCTTCTCACAGAAACATCCACATTTTGGATGTCATCAACTACCGTCGCAGGGACGGAGGCACAGCAAAGGATGTCCTTCACCCATACTCTTAAAACAAAAAAAAAGACGTCCCTGACAAGCACTTGGACGTTTTCACCTGGACTTGTGTTTTTCTAAGGGTGTAGACTGCAATTTATTTAAGGTTGTAGACGGCTATTATACACGCATCTTGTCTGCATGTATGAAGCCATCTATGGCATGCGCAGAGCAGCCACGCATAATGCTTGGCTGCTCTGCACTGGCTTCCTCTCCTTAGGAAGGAAATCGTGTGCAAATGAGCTAATAGTGAGCAGCTCATTTGCATGCGATTTCCTTCATGCATGCCCGTTCCTTTCCGAATCACTAAGGGATCAGTAAGGGAAGGGCTTTTTCCGTTCAGTTAGTGCATCTGGCTGAAGGTAAGGGAACTATGTACCTGGGAACAATTTGTGAAGTCCACTGCAGTGCCCCCTAGGGTGCCCAGTTGGTGTCCTGGCATGCCAGGGGGACCAGTGCACTACAAATGCTGGCTCCTTCCACAACCAAATGGCTTGGATTTGGTTGTTTCTGAGATGGGCATCCTCGCTTTCCATTATCGCTGAAAATCAGAAACAACTAAGTCCTGAGGACGACCATCTCTAAGGTCGACCTAAATTTGCTGATTTGGGCGTCCCCGACCATATTATCGAAACGAAAGATGGACGCCCATCTTGTTTCGATAATACGGGTTTCCCTGCCCCTTGCATTTGCCACAATCCTTGTGTTCCTTTATAGTTACTAAATTTCTGTTGATTTGTTTTATTTGCAAAGAATCTCTTAGACTAGCTCCCCGTGAATAGGCTATTCTAAGTTCTTGGGCTCGGAACATGGGGTGAGATTGCAAAATCCTCTGTGATTGTACAAATCAACAGAAATTTAGTAACTATAAAGGAACACAAGGATTGTGGCAAATGCATTTTTGGTGTAAACATGATAAGAACAGACATCTTTATTAATCCAGGTGTTAAAAAAGGATATAAATTGAAGCATAACACAGACTGTGAAACAACCTATGTAGTATATATTCTTATATGTCCCTGCGAGAAACTATATGTGGGGAAGACAACCCGTTCTTTAAAACAACGTCTTAGTGTCCATAAATTCGATCTATGCCATCAGAGATTAGAGGCTCCACTGGTTGCTCAAAGTAAGCCTATTCCGCATGTATTTGAGGACTTTAAATGTATTGTAATTGACCATGTAGTACAATCCATGAGAGGAAGGGATAGAGATCGTAAACTCCATCAGATTGACCAATGCTGGATATACAGGCTGAAATCTCTATCCCCTTCAGGACTGAACAATCAAATTGAGTGGAATGCCTTTATTTAAGAAGCTTTCCTTGCTCCTTTGTGTTTCCTATTAAAATAGTCAATCCAGTACTGTCACTTTAAGAATACATGTTCAAATATCAATTTTAGAAAGATGCTATCAGCCTATGTATATCCCTGGGATGTAGAAATTTAAAGGGGGCGTGACAGGGGTTTGGTTTGAAAGTACTTCTAAATTACAAGGGTACTTCCCATTTTACAATGGGAAGCCAGGTCTAAATTTCAAAATATCCTAAGTCATGTGTGATTGGCAACTCCTAGTTTATACCTGTGATCTAACTTGAGGCACATGTGCAGAAGTTGATGACACTGATACTTCTACTATCTGGGTTGCTATAGATAAACATCTAGATGATCTTGGCTGCATCATCACTTGTTGAAAATCATGGGATATTTTTTTCCATAGGGTTTTAAAATTTTGCAGCTTCCTCTGGACATACAGCAAATAAACATGCCTGCCTGCATGTATGTATATGTATTTTATAAGAGGTTGTGCATTTGTTATGATCTCACTCTCTCAGTTCCATTCTCCATGACCTATGTAAAATGGCCATTTAAGCCTATCAAAATAGATGTGGCAATAACTTAAAGGATTTGGATTGCCATGCTGGGATACCACTTGGGTCCATTGTAGGGATTTTCTTATGGCCCTGTGCATTTGTGGATTGTACAGTTAGTTAATTTTAGGGGTTGGCAATTAACGCGATAACATGATTAACGAGTTAAAATGTTAACGCTGGAAGTATTTTTTTAAACTCTGGCCAGCTTTTTTAACGCTGCCCTACCCCTCACCCCCTGCTTTTACCTTATATTCTCTTCAGAGTCTGGGGCAGCGGCACTGATTGCCATACTGCCGACCCGGATGATGTGCCTCTGCCTTATCCTGCCCCCCTCCCGACGCAACTTCCTATGTGCTGCCAACAAGGCTTACAGGTCAGTGCTTAACAGTGTCTTGCAGGCGGTTGAGGGAAGCATGTAGACGCTGCGCCATTTTAGTAACCCATTCTCTGGACTGTCCGCATCCTTCCGAGGTAAGGCCCGTTTTAGTCTCCTTTTCATCTCCTTAAGTTTACTTCCTTTTATTTTACCTGCTTACATTGGGATTTGTGGGGGGGGGGGGGGGGGGAGGGGAGGAGAGGAGGTAAAGCTTAAAAACGTCATCCTGTCAGCTTGGGAAAGGGAGACCAATTCTGTAGTAGCATTTATTATATTGGTTGGGGGGTGGGGGGGAGGTTGATTCTGCCTACCCAATGGTCATCCCAAACTATGCCTATGTATTTTCGGTTAGACAGTAGGTAAATGTTCGTTATGAAATGGGTCCTATAAGACTGCTGGTCGGAAATGTCCCGAGTCTGCCAAACACTGTTAACTTACACTGTGCTTTCTGACGCAAAGGCAAAAACCTTCACAGCTGCATACCCACCTCACTCTCATCCTACTGAGCACTCTGCCTTCATGGTAATACTAAATCATGAAAAGTGGATATAAATTCTGAATCATCACTGCATGATCACATAGTGTGGATCAGATCTAGCCTGCAATGTTGCAGGTATGTTGTATCTGTGGAACAGCAAACTTATTTTCAAACAGAAACGTAACACTTTTCTCTTTAAAAACAAAAGCTGACCGGGAACTTCAGTTTCAGTATTACAGTTTGTTGAAAGTGCACGTGGAGGGGCATAATCGAAAGGGGCACCCAAGTTTTCCTGAGGACATCCTTGCAGGATGTCCCGGCGAAGGGGCCGGGAAACCCGTATTATTGAAAGAAAATGGGCGTCCATCTTTCGTTTCGATAATACGGTCGGAGACACCCAAATCGCGAAATTTAGGTGAACCTTAGAGAAGGTTGTCCCCAATTTTCAGCGATAATGGAAACTGAGAACGCCCATCTCAGAAACGACCAAATCTGAGCCCTTTGGTCGAGGGGGGAGTCAGCATTCGTAGTGCACTGGTCCCCCTGACATGCCAAGATACCAACCGGGCACCCTAGGGGCACTGCATTGGACTTCAGAAATTACTCCCAGGTGCACAGCTCCCTTACCTTGTGTGCTGAGCCCCCCAAAACTCACTCCCCACAACTGTACACCACTACCATAGCCCTAAGGGGTGAATGGGGCATCTACATGTGGGTACAGTGGGTTTGTGGTGGGTTTTGAAGGGCTCACAATTACCACCACAACTGTAACAGGTAGGGGGGGGGGCATGGGCCTGGGTTCGCCTGCCTGAAGTGCACTGCACCCACTAAAAACTGCTCCAGGGACCTGCATACTGCTGTCATGGAGCTGGGTATGACATTTGAGGCTGGCATAGAGGCTGGCAAAAAAATGATTTATAATTTTTTTTGGGGTGGGAGGGGTTGGTGACCACTGGGGGAGTAAGGGGAGGTGATCCCCGATTCCCTTCGGTGGTCATCTGCTCAGTTGGGCCACTTTTTTGAGGCTTGGTCCTAAAAATAAATGGACCAAGTGAAGTCGGTGAAGTGCTCGTCAGAGCCGGCCTTCATTATCAGCCGAAGCCAGCCATCTCGTAACCATGCCCCCGTCCTGCCTTCCATATCCTGCCGAAACGCCCCCTTGAACTTTCGCCCGCCCTGCGACGGAAAGCAGTTGAAGCCGGCGAAAATTAGCTTTCGATTATACTGATTTCGCCGGCTTCAGGAGATGGCTGGCCATCTCCTGATTTGTGTCAGAAGATGACCGGCCTTCTCGTTCGAAAATAAGCAAGATAGTAACATAGTAGATGATGGCAGAGAAAGACCTTCATGGTCCATCCAGTCTGCCCAACAAGATAAACTCATATGTTCTACTTTATGTGTATACCTGACCTTAATTAGTATCTGCCATTTTCACGGCATAGACCGTAGAAGTCTGCCCAGCACTAGCCCCGCCTCCCAACCACCAGCCCCACCCCCAGCTCTGCCACCCAATCTCCGCTAAGCTTCTGAGGATCCATTCCTTCTGAACAGGATTCCTTTATGTTTATCCCACGCACTTTTGAATTCTGTTACTGTTTTCATCTCCACCACCTCCCGCGGGAGGGCATTCCAATTATCCACCACTCAGAGAGTGGTCACTTCCTGACATTTTTCTTGAGTCTGGCCCCCTTCAATCTCATTTCATGCCCTCTAGTTCTACCACCTTCCTATCTACGGAAAAGATTTGTTTGCGGATTAATACCTTTCAAATATTTGAACGTCTGTATCATATCACCCCTGTTTCTCCTTTCCTAGAGGGTATACATGTTCAGTCAGCAAGTCTCTCCTCATACGTCTTGTAACGCAAATCCCATACCATTCTCATAGCTTTTCTTTTCACCGCTTCAATTCTTTTTACATCCTTAGCAAGATACGGCCTCCAAACCTGAACACAATACTCCAGGTGGGGCCTCACCAACGACTTATACAGGGGCATCAACACTTCCTTTCTTCTGCTGGTCACACCTCTCTCTATACAGCCTAGCAACCTTCTAGCTATGGCCACTGCCTTGTCATACTTGTAACATTAGGCAGCTGATAATCAAATCAATCACATGCAGTCAACTTGTGTACAGCTGTTTAGAGTACATATGAAACCCTGAGTATGTTTTCAAAAATGTACCCTATGATACCTTCTGCTCATATATGTCTTTAAATCTTAGCTGTAGAACAGTAGTCCCCAAGTTGGTCCTGGAGTACTCCCTTGCCAGTCAGGATTTCAGGATATCCACAATTAATATGGATGAGATTGAGAGAGAAGAGATATGAATAGCCATACTGGGACAGACCAATGATCCACCTAGCCCAGTATCTTGTTTCCAACAGTGGCCAAGCAAGGTCACAAGTACCTGATAAAAACTCAAATAGTAGCAACATTCCATGCTACCAATCCCAGGGAAAGTAGTGGCTTCCCCAAGTCTGTCTCAATAGCAGACTATGGCTTTTTCCTCCAGCAACTTGTCCAAACCTTTTTAAACCCAGATATGCTAACTGCTGTTACTACATCTTCCGGCAAAGAGTTCAAGAGATTGTTGAGTGAAAAAATATTTCCTCCTATTTGTTTTAAAAGTATTTCTATGTAACTTCATTGAGTGTCCCCTAGTCTTTATACTTTTTGAAAGAGTAAAAAATCAATTCCCTTCTACTTGTTCTACACCACTCAAGATTTTGTAGATCTCAATCATATCTCCCCTCAGCCTTCTCTTTTCCAAGCTGAAGATTGATTTGCATATACTGCCTCCATTGTATGCTACTCTCTTTCATGCATATTTATTGTGGATATCCTGAAAACCTGACTGGAAAGGGAGTACTCCAGGACCAACTTGGGAAATACTGCTGTAGAAAACCATAACTTAGAGTATTATTTATTTATTTATTTATAGCACTTGTTATACCGCAATTGCTCCCTGAGGCGACTATGCGGTTTATAATTTCTGTAACAGGTACACCATACACCTGACATAACGCAGATGATGGAGTCCAAATTTTTACACTGTGTTGTAAGTGAATCCGCATTATATCGGGTTTCTGTTACCCGCACTGGCACCCGCACATCAGTTCAATAAAAGGCTGCATGTTTCATTGAAAAATCAAATGGACTTTATTAAACATCATGCCCACACATTAAAAGTGAATGTGGTCACAACACAGAAAACACAGGCTAAAATTAACATCCAGCTTTAGTAAATGAGTCCAGAGTTGACTGGTTTGATGCTTCTCATTTCTTCCATTCTGCAATTTCAATAGTCTATTTCAAATGAAGAATATGAATCATGTCCACATTTTCAGATTGCAGCCATTGAAGAACAGTATCCATTGCTGCTAAAGCCAATGTAATTTTTGGTGGTGGAGGTGGAGAGTCATCTTCATCACTGCTGTCCTGAGATTGATTTTTCAGTATGTACATGACGACTAAAGTATTTGCTGCAATTGTCTGGTCATTTAGACGATCATATGTAGGGCACTCGTCGTTGATATGTCCTCAATACCACACAGCGCGAACAGTTCTTGACACAGAGCTTCCGTCTTGTCTTCAGAGTCCGACTCACCTTCCAGTTCTGTTTCTGGTGCAAATGCTTCATGTAATCCTCTCTCCCAGCACTTTTCAATTGTAGATGGTGTTTAAATCCCATGCCCTTCCTGCTAGATCAAAAACACTGGTGAGTGTTAGTTTTTTTCAAACATTCAGTTATGGTTATTTCCTCATCAATGATCAGTTTTATTAAATTTTTGCAATAATGCATCTTGAATGTTGAAATGACACCTTGATCTAAAGGTTGAATCTTGGAGGTTGTGTTTTTAGGGGTGTAACTGACCTTAATTTTCCCATCACGGCTGATAAGGTATTCTTCCGAAGGATGGGATGGGCAGTTGTCCAGTAGCAAAAATGCTTTAGGTTCCAACTTTCTTCCTTAAATGTGTATGTACAGATGGCACAAAAATTTTGTGAAACCACTCCTCAAGAATGTCAGCAATCATCCATGCATTTTTACTGTGATGATAAGAAAATGCTAGCATTTGTAAGTTTTTGTGGTGTTAACACCAGGGAGACCTCGATTTCCCTATGCATAGCAGTTTTACTTTGTGGGACCAGTCTTATTGACACAAAACAACAAAGTTACTCTGCCTTTCATCAGTTGAAACCCTGTGCCTTTTGTTCCTTGGATTTTCTGGCTAAAGTCTGCTCAGGAAGCATGCGATAGCAAAGCCCTGTCTCGTTGTAATTGTAAATTTGCTCTGGAACATAACCTCCTTCATCAATGATAGCTTTTAACTTTGGTGGATAATCATCAGCCGCCTGACTATCAGCTGATCAAACTTCACCAGAAATTGCAACTTTTTGGATGCCATGCTTCTTTTTAAATCAGGTTAACCAACCCTTACTTGCTTTAAATTCCTTTTCCTCTGCTTGTAGCCCAAGCTGTTGGTCTTGTTCCTTTTTCAGATTTCTGCTTGACTCCTGATTATTTATCTGGAGATAGGTGTTCCTTCTGCTCATTCTTCAGTAAACCAAAGTGAACACGTCTTTATCCAGGGGGCAATTGCTTGCTTTAGCTGTTTTCGTTGGAGACACTCGTCTGCGTCAGAATCACGTATGGCTTGCTGTAAGTTTGGTTCATCATTGATCTACCCCTGTAGAGTGGACTTGCCGATGCCCATGTGTCTGCACATCTCAGCTTGCATTTTTTCTGATTTTAAAAAGTCTAAGTCTTGTAGATTTTCTTGTATTGACCATGCCTTTTTTCCCCTTTTTTATTTTTTAGAAATTTCCATGTTAGCCAGTACTGCCCTGTGCCAAACACATGAAAATTCTGGGATCCAAGCTCTGACCGCATTGTAATTGATCCCATGTTATATCGAGCTGTGTTATAATGAGTCTATGGTGTACCATGCACTGTCTCTAATGGGCTCACGGTCTAAGTTATATATTGTACCTGGGGCAATGGAGGGCCCAGCCCAGCAGAAGTCTCAGGTTTCATTCATAATTATTGGCATAGTTCAGTTTGTTAGCATATTTTCTATACTGCCTTTTGAAGAACAACAAGGCAGTGAACAATTAAAAGGCCAAAGCCTATATCACAAAATAGATAGAAAGTGGAAGCAGCAGGGGAGAGACAAAGCAGAGACGTTGTATAATCCATTATGACTTGGATTGTTAGGTGGAGAGTGTTATAAAGAGTATCTAGAGAAATATACTCTTCATAAAATAATATAAAATAGAAATCTTAAACCCAGAGTGCAAGCATGATCACACCCAGAGCTTGAGGACTGGATTATAACTTCAGACGTATTGACAGCTGTAACTATTTTCTTGTTACTGACTAACTAAAGGTCTGGGTGTGGTGTAGTATTTAAAGATTGTCTCATGATTCCCTACAGCCTTTGATGACACGCACCATTTAGAAAAGATGTTTCCTGGTTTGGCATCAAATGGGTTGGAAGCTGGACTATGGTGTCTTTCAAGGGTCCCCTTTGTCACTTCAACTTTTTAATGTTTAAATGAGCCATTTGGGAGGTTATTTACAGTATTTAAACATTTTTTTCATTATTGTACGCTGATGACATTTTTGTTTTGTGTCCTGTTCAAGATTCTTTGGGGAATACTTTTTCATTACTAAGGCATTATATAAAAATAGTAAAGAATTGGGCTTCAGCTAATATATGGGGGTCTTTTACTAAGCGACAGTAAGCCCAATGCGAGCTTACCGCTCGCTAAACTGGAAGTAGCACCAGGCTACCACAGCAGCCTGGCAGTAGTTCCCACCCCCAGCACGTGCCATTTAACCCGACAGTAATTGGGCAGTCCTCCCCCCCCCCCCCCACAAAGTAGCCAAACAGCAAGCGCTTCACTTGCCTCATAACCATTTATTTTATTTTAAATGTGTTTATTAATTTTTAAATTTAACAAGAATACACTTGTTATTGAAATACAGCCATAGTTTTTCCAACAAAACAAAAGTAATCATTTTAAAATAAACATAAAGTTATATAAACTTCAATGACATAATCTCATCATTCACTAAACATAGTAAGTTTTGCTTCCTTAGACCACAATAAAATTTGGAGGGGGCAATATGAGTTAGAGAAGATTATTACTACAATTAGTCAAAAGAATCATAGTGGCGTAATACTCCCATATTTTTATTGATATTACTTCAGTTGTTTCAAATCATGAAATGACTTTAGATGATCAGGTGAATAAAAAGTGTATTTAACCTACCATTTATTTAAAAAAAAACAGCCTTTTACCCACTGTGGTAAGAGGGGGCCTCAGCGCGCGTCAAAAACATATGCTTATGTCAGTGCAGACCCACCTTTGCCGCAGTTTAGTAAAAGGAGCCCACATAGAGGAATTTTTTCTGGGTTGCAGAAGTTTCTTTTTCAGTGTGATTGGTGGATAATGCTTTATCGCTATAAAAAAAATCAGATGATTTTTCTTGATATATGTGAGTCATAAAATCCCTATGGCTTTCTCATGTGGACATGTGATGTGAGTGATATGTCACTTGCACACTTGCAATGAAAATCTATACAAATAAACCCTTTTTCTCTCTTACATTTATTTTCCTTTTTGCTCTCTTTTTCCCCCCATTTGCTTTCCTCCATATCATGTCAATTGTTACTTTACAGTTTTGCAAAGAAGGACTTTTAGACAGCTATGTGTGGGGTGCAACCTGTAGAAAGTTCAATCTATTATCATACATTAATGATCACTAATATGCATTAATTAGGTCTGTGCATTTAACGCGTTAAACACCTTTTGCTGCTATTTCATTTAGTCCGGGATGTTCAATATGCTACCGTTTTTATATTTCCCACTAATTTTCACTTTCCCATTACAACACAGACAGGCAGAAATCTTTCACACCTACCAGTTAACTCTTAAGCGAGGTATTGGCGTGCATTGTGAGCGCTCTGGGATCAAACCCATCACCATCCTCAGCTTTCTCATCCTTGCCCTTTTCTTCTGTCTCTAAAACAATTTTCTCCAGTCTGGGGAAAAAAATGCATACAGTATGTTGTGCAGTGCGTAGGAGACAATCTTCAGAGATCTTTCTAAGAGTAAACACATGTTTACCTTTGGAAAAAAAAATTCCTTAGAAGATTTCCCAGCCCTTTATGCAAGGAAAGAGTGATGCATTCTGATCACTCTGACACATCAAGGCCCCTTTTCCCTTTTCTCTTCACACTAACACTGGAATGCATTTTATGATTCACTCATATGTTCTGGCAGTATTATATTCTGCTCATTCTATTCAGACCTCAGGAAGGGGATACCAGCTCCCAACAGCTAGTCCAAAAACATATTAAAGTTATTCCAATAATGAAAAAAAAAGGATCACCTTACGTTTTTTATGTTGATCTTTCTTTCTGTGCATTCCAGTGGGCTAACATGGTAACCACACTATTTAGAGACAAAGAAGAAACAACAGAGCAAAATGAGATGAAAGGAAAAGATTGATGTCAGACAGAAAGATAGGGGATGAAGTGATGAAGGCAGAAGGGAGCAGAAAAGTAAAATGGAAAACAGACTCTGGAAAAAGAGGTAGGAGAAGACAAGCAGGAAATCAGATAAAAAGGCAGTGACCAATGTGATTTGTTTTAAAATCCCACCTAGACAACATACATACAAGAAAAAAAACACATTTTCTTTTCTGTAACCTGGGATTCTTGGGGTCCGTTTACTAAGCTATGGTATGCACTAATGCATGCTTACCGCAGATTAAAATTCTCTACTGCGGGGCACACTCAGACATCCTGTGGTAGTTTTGTATTCAGCGCTGGGGGCATATTTGGGGGCAGAGAGTAGCCATGCCCAGTGCTAATCGGTTAGTGCAGCTACATCGCTATGCCAGGACAAAACGAACTGATGAAGAAATGTTTACAGAAATTAGGAAAACTGGCAAATTGGGCAACGGTATAATAATGGGTGATTTCAATTACCCCAATATTGACTGGATAAATGTTACATTAGAGAGCGCTAGGGAGGTAAAATTCCTAGACGTAATAAGTGACTGCTTCTTGGAGCAACTGGTCCAGGAGCCGACAAGAAGGATGCTATTTTAGATCTAGTCCTTAGTGAAATGCAGGGCATAGTATAACAGGTAACGGTGTTGGGTCTGCTGGGAAACAGTGATCTAAACATGATCAAATTTGAGCTAATATCATGAGTACAGTCACTAAGGAAATCTACTGTAGCAGCATTTAATTTTCGAAAGGGCAACTATGATAAAATGAAGAAAATGGTTAAAAAGAAGCTAAAAGGATCAGCTGCAAAGGTTAGGACTCTATATCAGGCATGGGCGTTGTTTAAAAATATCATCTTGGAAGCCCTGACCAGATGCATTCCACATATTTACAAAGGTGGAAAAAAAAATACGACAGCCAGCATGGTTAAAAGGAGAAGTGAAAGAGGCTATTCCAAAAGAACATCCTTCAAAGAATGGAAAAAAGGATCCAAATGAAGAAAATATTAAGCAACATAAGCACTGGCAAGTTAGATGCAAAGCTTTGATAAAGAAGGCTAAAAGAAAATATGAAGAAAAACTTGCCTCTGAGGCAACAACTCACAGTAACAACTTTTTCAGGTACATCAAAAGCAGAAAGCCTGTGAGGGAATCTATGGGACCATTAGATCATGAAGGAGCAAAATGGGCACTCAGGGAGGACAAAGCCATAGCGGAGAGACTGAATGAATTCTTTGGTCTGTACGGAAGAAGATGTAAGAGATCTGCCTAAAAAGGAAGTGTTTTTCAAGGGTGACGATGAGGAGGAACTGAAAAAAGTCTCAGTGAACCTGGAAGGCATACTGAGCCAAATCGACAAATTAAAGAGTAGTAAATCACCAGATGGCATTCACCCTAGGGTACATAATAAACTCTAACATGAAATTGCCAATCTGCTGTTAGTGATCTGTAACCTGTTTTTAAAACTGTCCATAGTATCTGGAGGATGGCCATTGTAATGCTGATTTTTAAAAAGAGTTCCGGGGTGATCCGGGAAATTACAGACAGGTAAGCCTGACGGCAGTGCCGGGCAAAGTAGTGGAAACTATTATAAAAAATAATAAAATTTCTGGACATATAGATAAACATGGTTTAATGGGACAGAGTCTGCATGGGTTCAGCAAGGGAAGTCTTGCCTCACCAGTTTGCTTCATTTCTTTGAAGGTGTGAATAACCATGTTGATAAAGGTGAGGTAGTTGATGTGGAGGGGCATTTTTGATATGATGTCTAAGTCCAATTTTGGATGTTTTTGCAAAAAACATCCAAAATTTGAATAGAAAAGAAGGTCATTTTCAAAAAAGAAGAATATCTATCTTTTTTTTTTTTAAATACTGTTTTGAGCAACGTTTTGTGATTTGGACATTTATTTTTTGGGTCCATTTAAAAAAAAAAAAAAAAGGTCCAAGTGCAAAATGCACAAAATCAAGTCATTGGGATGTAGGAGGAGCCAGCATTTTTAGTAAACTGATCCCCCAGACATCCCAGGAGATTAACGGGATACCCTAGGGAGCACTGCAGTGGACTTCAAAAACATGATCCCAGATATACAGTGGGGGAAATAAGTATTTGATCCCTTGCTGATTTTGTAAGTTTGCCCACTGACAAAGACATGAGCAGCCCATAATTGAAGGGTAGGTTATTGGTAACAGTGAGAGATAGCACATCACAAATTAAATCCGGAAAATCACATTGTGGAAAGTATATGAATTTATTTGCATTCTGCAGAGGGAAATAAGTATTTAATCCCTCTGGCAAACAAGACCTAATACTTGGTGGCAAAACCCTTGTTGGCAAGCACAGCGGTCAGACGTCTTCTGTAGTTGATGATGAGGTTTGCACACATGTCAGGAGGAATTTTGGTCCACTCCTCTTTGCAGATCATCTCTAAATCATTAAGAGTTCTGGGCTGTCGCTTGGCAACTCGCAGCTTCAGCTCCCTCCATAAGTTTTCAATGGGATTAAGGTCTGGTGACTGGCTAGGCCACTCCATGACCCTAATGTGCTTCTTCCTGAGCCACTCCTTTGTTGCCTTGGCTGTATGTTTTGGGTCATTGTCGTGCTGGAAGACCCAGCCACGACCCATTTTTAAGGCCCTGGCGGAGGGAAGGAGGTTGTCACTCAGAATTGTACGGTACATGGCCCCATCCATTCTCCCATTGATGCGGTGAAGTAGTCCTGTGCCCTTAGCAGAGAAACACCCCCAAAACATAACATTTCCACCTCCATGCTTGACAGTGGGGACGGTGTTCTTTGGGTCATAGGCAGCATTTCTCTTCCTCCAAACACGGCGAGTTGAGTTCATGCCAAAGAGCTCAATTTTTGTCTCATCTGACCACAGCACCTTCTCCCAATCACTCTCGGCATCATCCAGGTGTTCACTGGCAAACTTCAGACGGGCCGTCACATGTGCCTTCCGGAGCAGGGGGACCTTGCGGGCACTGCAGGATTGCAATCCGTTATGTCGTAATGTGTTACCAATGGTTTTCGTGGTGACAGTGGTCCCAGCTGCCTTGAGATCATTGACAAGTTCCCCCCTTGTAGTTGTAGGCTGATTTCTAACCTTCCTCATGATCAAGGATACCCCACGAGGTGAGATTTTGCGTGGAGCCCCAGATCTTTGTCGATTGACAGTCATTTTGTACTTCTTCCATTTTCTTACTATGGCACCAACAGTTGTCTCCTTCTCGCCCAGCGTCTTACTGATGGTTTTGTAGCCCATTCCAGCCTTGTGCAGGTGTATGATCTTGTCTCTGACATCCTTAGACAGCTCCTTGCTCTTGGCCATTTTGTAGAGGTTAGAGTCTGACTGATTCACTGAGTCTGTGGACAGGTGTCTTTCATACAGGTGACCATTGCCGACAGCTGTCTGTCATGCAGGTAACGAGTTGATTTGGAGCATCTACCTGGTCTGTAGGGGCCAGATCTCTTACTGGTTTGTGGGGGATCAAATACTTATTTCCCTCTGCAGAATGCAAATAAATTCATATACTTTCCACAATGTGATTTTCCGGATTTAATTTGTGATGTGCTATCTCTCACTGTTACCAATAACCTACCCTTCAATTATGGGCTGCTCATGTCTTTGTCAGTGGGCAAACTTACAAAATCAGCAAGGGATCAAATACTTATTTCCCCCACTGTACATCTCATCGTTGCTTCCTTATTTTGTCTGCTGAGCCCCTCAAAACCCATCCAAAACCCACTACCCCCAACTATACACCACTACAGTAGCCCTTATGGCCGAAAGGGACACTTATATATGGGTACAGTAGGTTTCTGTTGAGTTTTGGAGGGGTCACGGTTTCCCCCACAAATGTGACAGGTAGAGGGAGATAGGGATCTGAGTCCCCCAAGCCATGGTGCACTGCACTGACCACTACACTACTCCAGGGACCTGCATGCTGCTCTAATAGATCTGGCTCTAATATCTGAAGCTGTCATAGAGGCTGGGAAGACATATTTTTATTCACATTTTGGGGGTTGGGAGAGGTCAGTGACCACTGAGGGTTATTGGGGGGTCACCCCTGATTCCCTCCAGTGGTCATCTGGTCATTTAGGGCACCCTTTTGTGCCTTCGGGGCCGGTCTTAGGCAGGAGGCACACAGGACCTCGCACCTCCAGGGGCCCCGTGGCACTTCCTGTCGCTCCCTGCCATATCGTTGCTCAGCTGCTTTCCTTCCAGCCGCCCTGCGTTTAAAAAGTCGCAGCGGCGGCAGCAGCAGCAGTGAAAAAGCAGGCTTTCCTCTAGCCTTTAAGCCTTCCCCTTCTCTCTCAGCATGCTCTCATGCAATTTCCTGTTTCCGCGAAGGCGGCACAGTGCACACTGAGAAAGAAGGGGAAGGCTTAAAGGCTAGAGGCAAGCCTGCTTTTTCAGCACACTATTAGCAGCCAAGTTAATACAAAGTTAATTATGTTCAGTGGAAAATAAATCTGTTGGCTCAGGCTGCTTGCTATCTGAATATTCAATCACTGTTTCATTATTGCTACCAAGTATTAACATATTAAGGGGATTCATTTTAATTAATTTATCTAGTCCTTATGTGCACATGGTTTTGCTTTTTAAACCCAAAGGTTTCCTAGTATAGCATTTTTCATGTTTGAATTAGTTTTTGTATACAAGTTTTGCTTGATTTGTCTTTATTTGAAATAAAAGAAAATGTTTAAAACATATCTTATCAACAAGGGACGGGGCTGGGTGGGGGCGGGGATGGGGGGACTGGTGGGCCCCAGCAAACTGGTCTGCATAGGGCCCCGCAGTTGCTAAGACCGGCTCTGTGTGCCTTATTTCTTTATAAAAACAGGTCTAGCGCAAACCATCTTTATTCTACTCCTGGATGGTTTTGTTTTGTTCCATTATGGCTGTAAAAAGTCTTAGGAATGCCCAAACCCCGCCCTTAACACCCCCCCCCCCCCCCCGACATGCCTCCTTGTGTTTTGAATGCACTTCTGATGGACTTCATTGAAAAATGTCTAAAAATTGGTTTTGAAAATATTAATTTGGACAGCCAATTTTTAGACATTTTTCTCTTTCAAAAATGAGCTCCATAGCAGGGGCGTAGCTACGGGTGGGCCCAGGCCCGCCCACCCAAGCGCCACACAACTGTAGCAGCAGCGCAGCAGACTAACGTGATGGGAGAGACGGCACCTGCGGCGATCTGGCAGTTGATCTCTCCTCTCCACAGGCTCAGATTTCAGGCCCGTCCACCACCCAAGCGCGCACACAGCCTAGCGTACGTCGCATCACGGGCGTGGGCATGGGCACCTGCGCTCAGGCTCAGACATCATCATCGATGATCGATCAGATTCATCCCACCTACCTTCGGGCTTAGAGAGAGTGCGTCGCCGTCGTAGTTATCTACACATCCCTCCTCCTACGCAGTAGCGGACCCGGACGTGGCTGTGCACGGCAGCGTGCTCTCAGCCTCACTCTTGCTCCGCTTGGCTCCTCCGCTTGTTCGTGATGTGGTCTGAGGGAGGGCAGGCTAAAAAAATAGGTGCACATGGCCACATGCACGCTTGCAGGGTTGTGCGAGCCTCAGCTTGGCCCTGCAGGGAGGGAGACAAATATGTATGTGTGTGTGTAAGGAGAAGGAGAGAGATATTGTCTGAGCTTAGGTTGGGAATATAAAGGGTATGCTGTTTGCACTTTAGTTTTGTGTTTTTAAAGTGTCATTAAGGAGGTAGCAGGAAATACGCCACAATTTCTGAGCCTGAAATGCCTCTCCTCAGTACTGAAATGGAGTTCCTCGAACAGCTGAATTGGTTGCTGGACAGTTATAAATATAAGCCACTTCCAGAAGCCAAAGACTGCAAATGTGCCTTTATCATGGTTTCTGTGACTTCTGCCCTTGCACGCCACTGGAGAGGAGTGGGAAATATAACCCAAACGCTATATTACCTGCTGGAATCTGCAGCTGCAGCTTTGTACCTTTCAAATAGCTACATGGTAAGCACACGCTATTTCTGCCAAGTCTTGTTACACTTGTGTAGCTCTCTGATAATTACATGGTAATCACACACTGTCTCTGCCACCTCATGTTACACATATGTATGTAGCTCTCTGGTAACTACATGTAATCATATGCTATCTCTGCCATCTTATGTTGTACATGGCAGTGGCGTAGCCAAGGGCTCAGGCCTACCCAACAGTAGCACACATTTAATGGTAGCTGGTGGGGATGCCAATCTCCGCCAGCTGAAGGCTTCCTCCCGATGGTAACAAAAACGCTACTCTCCATGCTACTGGCACCTGCACATGCTCAGTTTTCAGCGCATGCCTGCTGCAGACTGCCAAGGTGGAAAGAAGCGTTTTCTCACCAGCTGAGATTTTTTTTGGTGTGGAGGGGAGAATACTTGGTGTCCACCCAGTTCTTGTCTAGGCCCACCCAAAATCTGTTTTCTGGCTACGCCCCTGCTTCATAGTATATCTAGATTTTCAGAAAGCTTTTGACAAAGTCCCTCATAAGAGACTTCTGAGAAAATTAGAGTCATGGGGTAGGAGGCAATGTTCTGGTTTGGATTAAGAATTGGTTATTGGACAGAAAACAGAGGGTAGGGTTAAATGGCCATATTTCTCTGTGGAGAAGGGTGAATAGTGGACTGCCACAGGGATCTGTACTGGGACCGATGCTATTTAACACATTTATAAATGATATGAAAGTCGGAATGACAAGTGAGGTGATTAAATTTGCAGATGACCCAAATCTATTCAAAGTTGTGAAAACACATACGGACTGTGAAAAATTGCAGGCAGACTTTAGGAAATTAGAAGTCTGGGCATCTAAATGACAGATGAAATGTAATGTGGACAAATGCAAAGTGAAGCACATTGGGAAGAATAATCTGAATCATAGTTACCTGATGCTAGGATCCACCTTGAGAGTCAGCACCCAAGAAAAAGATCTAGATGTCATTGTAAGCAATATGTTGAAGCTGTCTGTCCAGTGTGTGGCGGCAGCCAAAAAAGCAAACAGGATGCCAGGAATTATTAGGAAAGGGATTCTGTCTATATCACCCAGCCTATCACTTCCCCTCTCTCTTCCCTTACTTAACTTGGCACATTATCAATTGTATCTGATTTAATCTTTGCACATTACAAACTGTATCTGATATCCTATAGACTATGAGAAATGAAATGAAAGTGGGAGGACGACCAAGGATTCCAAAGACTGAAAGGATGTATAATAATAAAGATGTTTATTGAGGTGTAAAGACTCGACACAACGTCGTGTTTCGGCCGTTAGGCCTGCATCAGGAGTCTTAATGCCAAATGCCTTTGAGAACTATTTGATGAAGGCAAATCCTCAACAAAAGGAGGTCTTTAGAAAGACCGTTGTGAAGGTGAGCGTGCTTTGTTGTCTCAGAGGAGACAACGAAGCACGCTCACCTTCACAACGGTCTTTCTAAAGACCTCCTTTTGTTGAGGATTTGCCTTCATCAAATAGTTCTCAAAGGCATTTGGCATTAAGACTCCTGATGCAGGCCTAACGGCCGAAACACGACATTGTGTCGAGTCTTTACACCTCAATAAACATCTTTATTATTATATATCCTTTCAGTCTTTGGAATCCTTGGTCGTCCTCCCACTTTTATTTCATTTCTTGTTGTTGTCCGTGGGGCATCTAGAGTTCTCTGCCCTTTGGCGGATATTTTCTCTCATCCTATAGACTATGTCATAACCACACTCTGTAAGCCACATTGAGCCTGCAAATAGGTGGGGAAATGTGGGATACAAATGCAATAAATAAATAAATAAATAAAAAATAAATAAGACCAAGAATACTAAAATGCCTCTGTATGACTCCATGGTGCAACCTCACCTTGAGTATTGTGTTCAATTCTGGTCGACTTATCTCAAAAAGATACAGCGGAATTAGAAAAGGTTCAAAGAAGAGTGACCAAAATGATAAAGGGAATGGAACTCCTCTCATATGAGGAAAGGCTAAAGAGGTTAGGGATCTTAAGCTTGGAAAAGAAACAGCTGAGGGGGAGATATGATTGAGGTCTACAAAATCCTGAGCGGTGTAGAATGAGTAGAAGTGAATCGATTTTTTACTCTTTCAAAAATTACAAAGACCAGGGGACACAATGAATTACATGGAAAATATTTTTTCACGCAATGAATAGTTAAGCTCTGGAAGTCATTGCCAGAGCATTTGGTATCAACAGCTGTTAGCATATCTGGGTTTAGAAAAAGGTTTGGACAATTCCTGGAGGAAAAGTCCATAGTCTGCTATTGAGATATAAAAGCAACTGCTTGCCCTGGGATTGGTAGCATGGCATATTTCTACTATTTGGGTTTCTGCCAGGTACTTGTGACGTGGCTTGGCCACAGTTGGGAACAGGAGACTTGGCTAGATGGACCATTGGTCTGACCCAGTATGGCTATTCTTATGTTCATACTAAAATTTTTAAAGATGTGCTCATGAACCAATAGCAAATGTGTATCCCTAGCTTTTGGGAGTACAGAAGTCCATGACAGCAGTAGGCAGTAAGGGGGTGAAATAATGAGGTACATGAATCAGGAGTTGGATCTTTGAATAATAATGCCTCTTTGTAGGTCAGTGGTGAGATTTCTGGAGTATTATGACTAGGTCTGCTGGCTGTAATTCACCACTGAGAAAAAGAGAAAGTGAATGTGTGACCGAGCCATTCAAATGCTTACTTGAAAGGAAGTTCTAGGACAAGAGGTATCATAATGCAAAACTTCAAGGGAGGTAGACTCAGAAAGCATGGTGAGTATGGGAAAACCTTCTAGAGAAGCTGGTGGAGGAAAAATAGTAACAGAATTCAAGAAAATGTGGAATTGCAAAGGATCCTCAGTTGTACAAAAAACCCCAAAACAAACAAAAAAAAACAAAGTCAAAGATGAGTTAGTGTTTATGGTTTTGTGAAAGTACATATTGATAGACTAGTTGGGCCTTGTTGTCATTTTAAAAAGTTAATTCTACACATTTTTTTTTGGGGGGGGGGGAGGGTTCTTCATTGTTGTAAATCTGATCAGTGCAATTTAAAAAAATCTATTTCAGCATATAAATTGTATCTGATATGCTCATAAAGTTACATACATAACTTTACCCAAACTAAATGGAGGCGTTCCTTGGAGCAGGGTTGAAAAGGTAATGGCATATACTTTTGAAAATGCACACTGATATGAATAAAGTAATCCAGAAAACATGAGTATGCCACAGAGAAAGTGGAAAGGCAAGTACATACACTCCCTGGGGTAATTTTCAAAATGGAAGTGTGTGCATACATTGTATGAATGCATTCAATTATAAAATTGCCCCCACTATGTGTAATACAAGATATACTGGCACTGTTTTACATTATGCTTTTCCTCCTACTAGACTTACTTTCATGTTTCTGATGGATTTAGGGCATATAAGTGCTTTAGAGAATACCTGAATGAAGCCAGGTGCAGACTGAAGTGTGGGAAACTGTATTCAAAGTATTCCAATCAGTTTGTGCTGGTCATACTGTATGTATGCTCTGTGTTCTTCCTCCATACTATTCCAGATGTTGGGATGCTTAAAATAGCAACTATAGAGGCTGCAGTTGATTCAGAATGCAGAGGCCTGCTGGACTGTATACATCCAGTGCTGGAGTCTTTACAATGACTCTCAATTTGTGAAAGAATAGAATTTAAGATACTACAGCTCCCCAGCGGTATCACATTAGTTATAACTAACAAAAGTGCTTTTTCATATGTAGGGTTGATTTCATGGAATGCCCTACCACTTGATTAAAAAAAAATGCTACAGAATCTGCTTGCCTTTTGAAAATGGTGTGAAGCTTGGCTTTTAGAGCATGCTTTCTGAATTGATTCCTTTCATTTTTTTAATGTTTCCAAGAGGGAGGTGACAAAGGGGCTCATTTTTGAAAGAGAAAATGTTTAAAAAGTGTCATAAAGCAGCATTTGGGCATTTTGCTTGCCAAAACGTTCAAATTGCTATTTTCAAAACCTATTTTGAAGATGTTTATCTAAGCATTTCATCTACAGTGCATCCAAATCACAAGAGGGTATGTTGGGGCATGTTGGGAGCAAGATTAGGGTGTTCCTAACACATGGATGTTTTTCTGCCATAATAGAACAAAACAAAAACATCCAGGAATAAAACTAAGACATGTTGAGCGAGACCTGTTTTAATAATTACTAAGTCACAAAAAAGTGCCCTAACTGACCACTGGAGGAATAGAGGAATGACCCCCTAAACTCTCTCATTGGTCATTAACCACCTCCCACCCCATCCCACCCAAAGATTTGAAAGAAACAGTACATACCTATGTCTATGACACCTTCAGATGTTATGACCAGTCCTATTAGAACAGCAGGTCCTTGAAGAAGCCTAGTGTTCTTTGCAGTGCACTGTGAAGAAGGGAACCCAGGCCCATAATCCACTCAGTTATACTTGTGGTGGAAAGTGTCAGCCCTCAAAAACCTACCAAAAACCTACTGTAACCACATATATGTGACACCTGCAGCTATAAGGGCTATTGTAGTGGTGTATAGTAGGGTTTTGGAGGGCTCCCCATACAATATAAGGGGTGTTTATCTTTCTGCCCTCTCCCAGGTATAAAGGTATTAGTTACCTGTAACCTGGAATGTCCAGCACTCCAGGTATTATGGTCCTAATGCCACAAGGTGGAGAGACAGAAAGACACAGAAGGCTATAGTAATATGAGAATAATCAGTAATTGTTTATTACACTTACCAATCAGGAGTACAATTAGAATATGTAATATAATTCATTAATTTTCATATGAGACAGCAACCGGGACACAAACATGACCTCTGACATTAGCTCTCTGATTGTCTCTGTCCATGATTCTCCTTTTATACCCTTTTCTCTCATAGGCTAGTATTGGAAGTACAAAATCAGCATATTCTAACATATTCCAGCATATTCTAGTAAATTCTATCTTACAGAAGCAAAGTTCTTCATAAGGTCAGTAAGGTTATCCTACTTTACAAAAACCATCTTCCCAGCAACCAAAGTTGTCTCTTCATTATCTGCTTTCATGGTCAGCAGCAATTTCTCCCTTACATTACTACATTCATGTACAGTATTCTCCTGTCACACATATCTCTGTTATGAACCATATCTGCCCATCTCTCCAACAGAAGGGCAAGCTGACATGAGATTCACATTCTGTGTAATTCTTATTATTTAGCTTCTCAGTGACTCTTAACCTGTTCATAGCCTGTTCACAGAGACCTAGCTTTGCTCGTAATTCTCAGTTACTGTTGTAAAGTTATTTTATGGTTCATGACCTGCATGTCCCATATAAACAGGTAGTAACAGTGAGATGTGTACCTGGGAGCTTTTATGTGATGTCCACTGCAGTGCCCCCTAGGGTGCCCCACTCCTCCTACATCCTAATGGCTTCATTTTTTGTGTTTTTCACTTTGGACATTTTTTTTTAATGGACCAAAAAGATAAATGCACAGAGCACAACAACATCTAGCAAGTGGCCATTTTCGAAAATAAAAGATAAGACATTTTTTCTGTTTCAAAAATCACTATATTCTCCATTCGAATTCTGGACGCTTTGAACAAAACATCTAAAGTTGGACGTAGATGTCATATTGAAAAAGCCTCTCAAAGTATAGTGGTAAATGGAG
Source organism: Microcaecilia unicolor (assembly GCF_901765095.1). Lineage (NCBI taxonomy): Eukaryota > Metazoa > Chordata > Amphibia > Gymnophiona > Siphonopidae > Microcaecilia > Microcaecilia unicolor. Next base: position 450,252,200 of record NC_044031.1, on the reverse strand, counting down.
TTCACATGGGGAATAAGGGCATAGCCAGTGGTGTGCCACAGAGATTGCTCCTTGGTCCAGCTCTTTTTAACATTTTTGTAAGTGATATTGTGAAAGGGATGAATGGTAAGGTTTGCTGCTTTGTGGATAATACCTTTATTTGATGAGAAAAGCTCGTTCTCAGTTTAATACTTTAAAGAAATCAGTGATTTGCACACCAGTGTATTGTTTGGAGGATTTTTTTATGCCTATGATAGAAGACATTATAAGCAAAAATTAGAGTTGTTCTGAGGCTTTTTCCTCCCGATTCATGTTGTTGCATATAGTAAAACCCATATTTAATGACTGTGGTTTGAGTTGATGTAGATCCTGTTTGTCTTTTATATTTGATAGCAAAACTGCAACAGTATAGACAACCCAAAATGTGTGGATAATATGAGGAGTAATATAGCAAAGCTTGAAGAATAATCTAAAATTTGACAGCTATGATTTAATGCTAAAAAAAACTGCAGAGTCATGCATTTGGGCTGCAATCCCAAGAGAGAAACACAGTAGTTTCCAAGTTTATTCAATTATTTCATATCCCGCCCACTGAAGACTGTCCAAGCGGCGTACAATATAACAAAATAAACTATAATAACTAAGCATAATTAAAAGAAAAGAATACATTTCCAATGGGACAGAAGATGAAGACAGTAGTTGTGCTGCAGATTCATGATCCACCTATGCATTACCTGAATACCCCAAAGAGACAACCTTTGAAGATAGGGTGTCCAGACCAAAGAACAAATGAGTACAGCAAATTAACCAAAAGCATCACTAAACAGATAAGTTGAAGACAGGTCTTAAAACTTAACAAATGATAACTCTAAAAGAAGATTGTGCTTTGAAAAATGTCTAATTTAATTTGCCGCAAGGAAGGCAATAATCAATTGATTTTGAAGAGAATATCACAGAGCTCGAGAAGGTATATACAGTATCAACAGACAGAAAGAATGAGTGACCAGTATGATCTATTTTCTGAACTAATTCAATAATTTTGTATACTATCCTGTGAGATAAAGGCAGTCAATGCACTTCTTTAAGTAATGGAGTTACATGGTTGAATTTCATTGTTCTAGATGGAAGTCTGATTGTTACATTTGGAGGGGTATAATCGAATGGGGCAAAGCGGCGTCCCACCCGTATTATCGAAACAAGATGGCCGGCCATCTTTCGTTTCGATAATATGGTCGGAGCCGGCCAAATCAGGGATGGCCAAAGTATAGGAAAAAGGCCGCCATTAGACATTCCATTATCGTGGTTGAAACCGGCCAAATCAGGGGCAGCAAACGTATATGAAAAATACGTGTTACTGTACTTTATACTTCTCAATGTTCCTTATATTTTCCCCGTACCTGGATGTCCACAACTACATGCACTGTACTTGCGGAACATGCAGCTATGGGAAATATAAGGAACATACATATTTTATTGTGTATATATGAAGTTCGCACACTTGATAATGATCCATATAAGGAAAACTCCCATATAAGGAAAACTCCACACATAGGCCCCGCACGCGTGACAGCAGTACATGAACATCAATGCGTCACGGCCGTCCATGTGTGGAGCCATTATAGATGCAAAGACGTGCACGTACTGACCTGTCCATATATGGGATGATCCATATATGGAGCTGTGCATGTAAGGACGCCCATCAGCATGGGCGTCCATATAAGGCGATGCACGCTTTCCAACGGTTAAACATGGCTCTCAGACGGGAGCCAAATTTCTGCGAAGCTGAAACTGTCTATTTGGTGCAGCTGTGCCCCAAGCACAGGCATATCCTATTCAGGCGCCACCACCACCTGCCCCCCCAGGACACACTCCATCGAAGCCTGGGGTGAGATAAGGGACAGGTTGGAGAGGTAAGTGTTTGTTCCCCCCCCCCCCCGGGCTATCCGGGACCCCTTCTGTAGCTACACATATAAGAGCTCCCTCAGCAGTGTAAGCACAAACTGGAGTCTGCATTCAAGGGGAACCAGTGATATGTGCACATGCACATTCATTAATAGAATCTATGTACTAGAAAGGAAAACCATTCCCACATCCCTACAATACTGCACACAAACGGTACTCTCTGTCCTCATGTCCACCTCAATGACATCACCTGTACCAATGTAATATCCCCCCCCCCCCAATCAGTGTTGTGTGTCTCTCCTATTTGATTTCAAAATGAATTTGTGTGCTGAAGGCAAGAAGGGCCATCCTCTGACTCCTGGTGTACAAACTTGTATCTTGCAGACGATTTGGCGTCAGAAGGGACCTGGAATCCCTAAAGCGGAGATTCCGCCGCATACGTCGGCAGAGCCCTGACATGATCAGGGCAGCGAGACGGCACCTCAGGGCTCAACGTATTATAAACAGGGCACCTGTACTCATTTGTAAATGTATTTAATAATGCAAATGTCCTGAACAATATCAGTTTCCATGTGGCTAATAGGCAACTAGTAAGTCATAACACATCTGTCCCAGATCAAGGCCTGAGGTTGCATCTACCCTCCCATGAATGTGGCTGCAACTTCCAACTAACCTCCTCTGAGATGAATGAGATGACATGCCTCACTTCTGTGCCCCCCTTTCTGGGGTGGATACTGTTTCATGGTATTCCTGCCTGAGGTCCTACTCTTAGTGGATGTCATTGCCTCATATTAAGGTTATGTGCTTCCCTCCCCCAAAACCCAAAAAAACAGAAACCCAAAATGGTCAGCCAATCATAATGCAAACATGCTGCTGAGCAATGAGTGTGGTCTGCCTGTGTACTCTGTGTCAGACCAGCATCCAGGGTTCCCTGTCATGTGACCTCATGCATCTCACACCCCATGGGTTTAGCCCAGGGCTCACCACACCTTTCCCCATCCTCCACCTCAGGCCAGCCAACTCCTGCACTATGCAAGCCATGTTGGATGTGCTGATCTCAAAGACAATCCTGTTACATACACAGGGCGGCAGCGGTGGCAGGAGGAGGCCCAGGAGGAGGAGGCCGAGGAGGAGGCCAAGGCCGAGCAGGAGAAGGAGGAGGATCCATGGGCTGATATACCTCCCCTTGAGGGGGATGAGGGCCCAATACCGCCCACCCTCTCCACCCCATCCCCACTCCCATCCTCAGCTGCAGCCCCATCCTCACCCCACCCCATCCCCACCCCCAGCACTACACCTCCTTCAGCAACTGGTGAACACCCAGGAGGTGCTAACGAGCAGCACTTCATGGTGCAGAGGCTGCTCCTGGTGCTGCTCGTTAGCCTGCTGCGGAGGGCCATTCAGGAGGCAGAATAACGCCTCCCTGCCCCAAAAATATTGTAGATAGTTAAATTTGTTTGTTTCTTAAATACACATTTTATATTTTTATATATAACAGGGTGTGTGTTTCTGCTTTGTGCACTACATATTATCAAATGCTGGGGTTGATTTGAGAGGAGGCAGCAACCTGGGTTGCATGACAGGTGACCTGTGACAGAGAAACTTTGGTATATATGTGTGATAACTCTGGCCATACAGAAGGCCACCTGTTCCTTCCAAATTGCATGGCTGTATGGTAAGGGGGGGGGGGGGGGGCTGGGGGGGCATTTCTGTTGAGGAACACAAATGCCCATCCAGCCTCTCCCCCCTTACCATACAGCCCCACAGCACAGAGTTGTGTAAATAATAGGTATGTTGTCTAGCACTAGTGATCTGACAAGTAGAAACTTGCAGATAACCATAGGTAACTCATAGACGATGTTTGCTCTCTGATCGCCAGACACCCTTACCCACAACCAAACCTCATTGGTGAGGGCCAGGAAGGAGCTACAAACAGATGGGTCATCTTTTCATATTGAATGTATCAGCAATGGTATATAGTGCCTGGAAGAAAAGGGAAACCAAGGGTAAAAGCATTATATGGATGTTTACTTCATCACAATTGCACTATAATACATCAGGTACAGAAGGGCACAGGCTAGGGGAATTATATAGGCATCAGGCTGTAGCCACCTGCAGGTAATTTAGAATAGGAACTGTAACCAGAACCCCTCTCCCTCACCATGACTTAAAGGCTCAACTTCCATCCTGCAAACTTGAAAATAGTTTGCAGGATGGAATATAGAAATGTTGTTCCAGAACTATGGAGGATTGTAGGACTGTGTTGAATAATATTCAGGGCATATATGCTTCCCCCCTTACCCACCCCCAACAACCCTGAGAATGGGTGGGCACTTCATAACAGGGGACTGGGGTTCACCACATAAAGAAGGATGGAACCTAGCGGGGAGACACATGAGGTACAAAGTGGGAGAAAAACTACCTGCTGTGGATACCCGTGAACCTGGTGAAAATAGAGGTAAGATTTGAATGCAGAGAACAGAGAGAGAATGGGGAACCCTTGACCGTGAAGGATGCACACATCCATTCTCAGGGCCTCTTCCCCTCCCCCATCCAACAGGCAGCCACAACTGAGTGTGTCCAATAAAGAACAAGACATCTGTACAATGAATGGGGTAAAAACAATCATGGCTCTCAAGAGTCCAGTGTATTACAGTCCACTGCTGTCTCTTGCAATCCTCTTGACCAGGTGTCCTGCAAGATGCAAGAAGTGTTTTTTTAGCACCTAAATAGCAGAAAGGGAAGAGGTGGCTGAGATGTATGAGCTTACCTTGAACTTGTGGTGCAAGAATCTGTTGGCTCCAAGGGACCAGAGGCTGCCTGCTTCAACAAAGGAGAGAGAGAATGGGGGGCAGTGAGGGAGCACATCACACACAGCAAGGAGCTCCTGGAGGGTAGAGAATGGAGAGTTGGTCACATGTAGAAAATGCAGAGTATATGCTAAGCTACCAGCTAACACCCAGTCTGAAACAAAACCCACACACCAGTTATCTTTCAAGAACTGGCAAAAAAGTCACCCCCTAAAAAAAAAAGCCCAAAACCACAAACAAACAAGTGTACACAAGCATACAGTGGGAAAAACAAGGTTTACTATAATTGGAGCTAAAATGCTTTCAAATATCACCCCATAATGCAAAGAAATACCTCTGAAGTGCAAGCACAGAGTAAGCTGTTTTAAAGAGGCGTCAATAAAGCAAATGCAAGCTTCCCACTAAAACTGCTCCAGGGACCTGCATACTGCTGTCAAGGAGCTGGGTATGACATTTGAGGCTGGCATAGAGGCTGGCAAAAAAATGTGTTTTAATTTTTTTTTGGGTGGGAGGGGGTTGGTGACCACTGGGGGAATAAGGGGAGGTGATCCCTGATTCCCTCCATTGGCCATCTGGTCAATTGGGGCACTTTTTTGAGGCTTGGTCCTAAAAATAAATGGACCAAGTGAAGCCGGCCAAGTGCTCGTCAGAGCCGGCCTTCTTTTTTCCATTATCGGCCGAAGCCGGCCATCTCATAACCACGCCCCATCCCGCCTTCCGTACCCTGCCGAAACGCCCCCTTTAACTTTGGCTGGCTCTGCGACGGAAAGCAGTTGGAGCTGGTCAAAATCGGCATTCGATTATACCGATTTGGCCGGGTTCAGAAGATGGCCAGCCATCTCCCGATTTGTGTCGGAAGATGGCCGGCCATCTCCTTCGAAAATAAGCAGGATAATTAACATGGATGAGGTACTGATGAGTTTTGATATTCCAAGTACAAGAACAATTGCTGAGCATGACACAAAGACGGTGGCTGTAACAACAGCTGGTCATGAACAAACCAGTTTCACTGTAGTCTTAGCATATACTGCTGATGGCAAGAAGTTGAACCTGGTAGTTACATTCAAGCGTATAACTATGTCACGTGAACAATTCCCAAAGTCCGTTGTTGTCAAGTGCAACAAAAAGGGGTAGATAAACGCATGTTTTCGTGCTCGATTAGGTGGGTTTTTCAAAAAGAAATCATTGTTAATATTCAACTCTATGACAACCCACAAACTGGATTTAGTTAAATTGTTGAATGTCGTTGGAGCCCATATAGAAGTAATCCCTGGTGGACTTATATGCAAACTACAGCCTTTAGGCATAGCTGTTAAACTATGAGTTTTAATGTCTTGTAAGGAAAGAGTGGGATAAATGGATGCATGACCATTTACTCCTTCAGGGAAACAAAAATGTGTTACTTATGCAGAAGTCTGTAGCTGGACCGATACTGCATACAGTAGCAGGCAGTAAAACTGCATTTGATTCTTAATGGATTTCAAAAAGCTTACTTGAAGGAGAGACGTTGTATGATGATGATTCTACTGTTGAGGAGAAATTACTACTACTATTTAACATTTCTAAAGCGCTACCAGGGTTACGCAGTGCTGTACAATTCAAACATAGAAGGACAGTCCCTGCTCAAAGAGCTTACAATCTAAAAGACAGGTGTACAATCTAGAGACAAGTGTCCAGTCAAAGACAAGTGTAGAGTCCGACTAATAGGGCATGCTATATTTCACGGAAGGTTAGGTGCCGAAAGCAGCATTGAAGAGGTGAGCTTTAAGCAGAGATTTGAAGATGGGTAGGGAGGGGTTGAGGAAGATTGTTCCAGGCATAGGGTGAGGCAAGGCAGAATGAACAGAGCCTGGAGTTGGCAGTGGTGGAAAAGGGAACTGAAAGGAGGGATTTGTCCTGGGAGCGGAGGTTACGGGCGGGAACATAGGGGGAGATGAGGGTAGAGAGGTAGTGAGGAGCAGTAGACCGGGTGCATTTGTAGGTAAGGAGGAGAATCTTGAATTGAATGCGGTATCTGATCGGAAGCCAGTGAAGTGACTTGAGGAGAGGGGTGATGTGAGTATATCGGTTCTGGCGGAAATATGAATTCAATAATGACAAAGTGGAACCATTTGCTGCTGAACATTTCAACTACTCAGATGGTGATACAGACTTTGAAGGTTTTCCTTCGAGTGATGGACAAGATAATGTTTGAGACACTGTGAAAGATTTATGCCATAAACGTATATCTTGTAATAAAAAGTATTTTATGCAAACCATTTAGGTGTTTTTTTTTCATTATGGAATAGCTTCTTATAAGCTTTTTATGTGCCTATTACCATAAGTATCCATGGAGACTCTACAAAATATCTCAGATACACTGTTAGTAAAAACATCTCATGTTTTTATATAACATGTATCCATTTTTTTAATATAAAGATGAGAACAACCCACACCCTTGATTACCATGCATACCGGTTGCCAGAATGCAAAATTGTGTATATTCTGTGGGTTATATATGTGAAAATAAAATACGACAATAATGTGGCAAGTAACATTTGGCTGTATTTTTTCTCAGCCTAGGAGGTGAGGGTGATGAATTGAGCCAATCTATAAGAAATACTCATGACATGAAGATAAGAATGGAGTTGCTGAATATTATTGGGAAGAGGAAAGAAAAGAAAATACAATGTCTCAGTCATTGTGCCCTAATCAGGTTCTGTTGGTATCACCTCTTTTGTCTGCTCCTTCCTCTTCCCTTCCACTGCTCCCGTGCAATATATATAGTGCTACGAAGGAAGGTAGCATGAAAGGATTATTTCTCATGTACCACCACATACAGTCTGCTGTTTTGCTCAAGCATGGGATTTGTAGGATTCAAAAATGCTTATGAACACAGTAAAATGGAGGCTAGGTAAGCCGGGTGTTTTTTCAAATCTGACTGTACAATGGGTGTTATTTCTAAACCCAAAAAAGCCCTTCTCATGTTTTTAAGCCTTTCCATACACAGTCATAGATGTGATATCCAATGCAATAGTTTTCAAAGCAAGTAAACTCCAGACACAGTATGGATATATCCAAAACTTAGCAGAAGATAGTTGCTGTGTCTAAACAACTACATGCAGCAGGGAAAGAAAAGGGAAAGAAAATGAATATTTTATGGTTCACTGAAATATTAAGCTAGAGGTTTTAATGAAGGATTTCAAGAAGGCAAGAAAAAGCTTAAAGTGCATTTTGCAAAGCTGCTGCCTCAGGGGTGTCGGATTTTATTAACACAATCAATATTGGGCAGTAGGATTAATTCTCAGGTAGTGGTACAGACTGTACTAGAATAACAGTGGCTAAACATTTCTAGAAAAGGGGGAAGGTGCTTATACAAACAAAAAAATGCTGTAGCATCTAATCTTAAAGAAAAAAGAAATGTCAGAATATGAGGAGTAGATTTTCAAAAAAGATTTGATCTGCTCTCTAAACGGAGAGGTGACTAGGGCAATCATGATGGAACTGTACCCTAGCCAACTCCCTATACAGCAACCTACTTTTACTAGGTAGTTAAGCATTCTGGGGAGGTATAATGAGGCTAGGAGAGGGAGGTTAAATATGTCCATACACAACATATTCAAATATACTCATTTTCCAGGGCATAATTCCTCTTTCTGTTTGTAAGTTTACTAAAACTTTTCTAACCAGGGTTTTTTTTAGGTTCACCTAGGCAACTGCCTAAGCTCAGCACATTTTTAAAAAATGTGTATTCATTGGGATCGAGTCCCAGGACTGGCATTTAACAGCAGCCCAGAAACAAATACTAAACAGTCATCTCTTCAGATCACTCCAGTAAATGAGTTCTGAACCAACTTGTTACTTTAAGACTCTTGTTATCAAATAGTGGGAAACACTTAGGGGTTCACTTTCGAAACAGAAAAAGTCCAAAAAATGGCACTAAGTGGTAGATGGACTATTTTTGTGAAAATATCCAAATCACTAGTTTTGAAATTAATTTTTAAGATGTTTTTCAATACAGCTTGTCAAAATCTCAAGGGGGTGTGTTTTGGGCAGAACTAGGGTAGGCTTACGATTTGGACACTTTTTCTGCAATAATGGAACATTATAAAAATGTCCAGGGCAAAAAAATTTGATATTTTTGACTAGAATTCTTTCAGTAACAACTAAGTGTCAAAAAGTTACCCAAACTGACCAAATGACCACTGGAAGGATAAAGGCATGACCCTTCTTTAATCCCCCAGTGGTCACTTACCCCCCCTCCCACCCCGTGAAAGTGACAGAGCCTGGTATGTACTATGACAGTTGCAGATATAATGACCAGTCCTCTTAGAGCAGCAAGCATGTCCCTGGAGTAGCCTAGTGGTCAGTGCAGTGGACTGTAGAGAAGGGGATCCAGGCCCATATCCCACTCTAACTAGTACATGTGGTGGAAAGTGTGACACTCCCAAAAATACAAAATACTTACAAAACCCACTTATAGGTGACACCTGCAGGCATAAGGGCTATTGTTGTGGTGTACAGTTGGATAGAGTATACTTTTTGATATTCTTGGGCTCACCATACAATATAAGGGGGTTATGATGTGCTGTGTACTTGAGACCTTTTATGTGAAGTCCACTGCTGTGCCCCCAGACTGCTTCACTGCTCTACTGGAATGTCTTTGTGGTCAGTCTATTAAGACTGCCCCCCCGCCCCCCCCCCCCCCCCCAGATATCCCAATGGCCTTTTCTTGGACATTTTTCTGGTTCAAAAATGGCCATGTTTGGCACTAGATTTTTGGATGTTTTTTCCAAAACGTCCAAAATTAGATGTAGATATCATATTGAAAATGCCCCTCTTAATTACTAACAGTAGAATAACTTCCTCCTGTGGGCATTTTTAAAGATCCATTTCTATGGATAAAACAGGATTTTTGCTGACAAAAATTATCACAAAATTTCCCACCTTGAGTGCAAATAAAAGTATGTAAATTGCTCCATAGCCTGCCTACTTTTACCTACACTTAGCAAAGTCATTTCCTGGAATGAGGTTAGTGCACATCTTTCAACAGCATATGTAATTTTGGATTTCAGTCATCAATAAATTTTGATTTTCAAATCTTGAAGTTCTCTTTGTTTGTCCTGATCTGTTGTGCAGTGCACCCTGTGGGATTTCAGCGTTCTTCTGCTACAGTAGACGGTTTGCTTTTCCAAAACTAAGTACATTGTTTTAGTTGGGAAAATAATCCACAGGATCTTCAGGTACTTTTCCATTAAGCTAGTTTCCAAGTTAAAACACATACATATACTTACTTTCACTCTAAAAACTGAAGCACACATCTGCAACAATGAAGGCAGCATGAAGATTGCTCCTGAAGGAGCAGATATGCAAACTGCCTGAATCTGTACAAGCTGCAACGGTAGTGTTCACCTCCAAAGTCTGCCATATTAACAAAAGAAAATGTACAGGTGGAAGATTATTGCATCATGAACAAGCACTCACAAAAATATGTATATTCTCATTTTATGTGGCCATTTCTTCATGGAAAACTATGGGTATAAATATATCTCCCAACTTAACCCTGTCCTAGGAACATCTAATATACTCAGATAACAGTATACACATTATTGACATGTATGCAAACTGCTACCCATGTACAGGGTGGGCAATAATGAAAAAGCCCCTTTGCTTGCAAACTTAGGGTCCTGTTTACTGAGCTGTGCTAGAGGCATGTTAGTGTTTTTAGCATGTGCTGACCATGTAGATGCTTTCCAAAACCCACCAAAAACCTAGTGTACCCAACTGTACACCATTACAATAGCCCTTATGTCTGCAAGTGTCACCTATATGTGAATACAGTAGGTTTTTGGTGGGTTTTGGAAGGCTCATATTTTCCAAGTGTAACAAAGTGGGATATGGGCCTGGGTCCCCTTCTCTACAGTGCACTTCACCAACCCCTAGGCTACTCCAGACCTGCTTGCTGCTGTAATAGGACTGGCTATAACATCTGAAGTTGTTATACAGGCTGGTATTTTTTTTTTGTTTTGTTACATTTGTACCCCGCGCTTTCCCACTCATGGCAGGCTCAATGCTTTTCTTTTCACATCTTGGGAGGGGGGGAGAGTGGCATGAAGTCAGTGATCACTGGGGGAGTAATGGAGTCATACCTTAACCCCTCCAGTGGTCATCTGGTCATTTAGGGCACCTTTTTGTGACTTAGTCATATTATTATTATTATTTGTTACATTTGTATCCTACATTTTCCCACCTATTTGCAGGCTCAATGTGGCTTACATAGTACCGTAAAGGTATTTGCCAAGTCCGGTAGAGAAACAAATACAAAGGTGATATTGTGGTCGAATAAAGGTACCTGTGTTTCAAGTATAGTGGGGGTTAAGGAGAGGAAAGGTTATGTGGAGGGGCATAATCGAAAGTGGGTGCCCATCTCCGTGGGCGGCCATGCGAAGGGGCAGGACAAACTGTATTTTCGAAAAAAGATGGGCGCCCATCTTTTTTTGATAATACGGGTTGTGCGGGGCAAATGCCTAGGATTTGGGCGTTTTTGAGCTGGGCGCTATTGGTTTTCAGCGATAATGGAAACCGAAAGCGCCCAGCTCAAAAACGAACAAATCCAAGGCATTGGGTCATGGGAGGGGCCAGGATTCGTAGTGCACTGGTCCCCCTCACATGCCAGGACACCAACTGGGCACCCTAGAGGACACTTTTACAAATTAAAAAAAAAAATTAAAATAGCTCCCAGGTGCATAGCACCATTCCCTTGTGTGCTGAGTCCCCCAAATCCCCCCCCCCCAAAACCCACTGCCCACAAGTCTACACCATTACCATAGCCCTAAGGGGTGCAGGGGGGCACCTACATGTGGGTACAGTGGGTTTTGGGGGGGGTTTGGAGGGCTCAACATTAACCAGCACAAGTGGAACAGGTAGGGGGGGATAGGCCTGGGTCCGCCTGCCTGACGTCCACTGCACCCACTAACAACTGCTCCAAGGGACCTGCATACTGCTGTCAGGGAGCTGGTATGTCATTTGAGGCTCTCATACAGGCTGTCAAAAAAGTTTTTAAAGTTCTTTTTTTGTGGCGGGAGGGGGTTAGTGACCACTGGGGGAGTCAGGGGAGGTCATCCCCGATTCCCTCTGGTGGTCATCTGGCCAGTTGGGGCACTTTTTTGGGACTTGGGTCGTGAAAAAAAAGGGTCCAGCAAAAGCGACCCAAATTCTTGCTTCTGTCACTCTTTTTTTTCCGATTATCGGCCGAAGGCACCCATCTCTCCTCGGCCGACAAACTCGCCCCAGTCTCGCCTTCACCACACCTCCAACATGCCCCCGTCAACTTTGTTCGTTCCCGCGAAGGAGTGCAGTTGAAGACACCCAAAATCGGCTTTCGATTATACCGATGTCATGTCTGTGGCCGTGACCACCCTCAGCCTTACCTTCTTTCTGGGGGTCAGCAGCTCTGCTGGCTTCTGTCTGTGTTTGTGTTAGTCTTGTCTCTGTCCTGGTGTGCTGTCTGCTTCCAGCATGAACCTGATTGCTTCACTAGACCTCTCCTGTGTGGGCTATGCCTCTCTAGGGAGCCAGCATCTAAGATGGCTGCCACCGGCTCTGTGCCAGCTTCCAAGATGGCTCCTGCTTGTCTTTCCTGTGGGCTCACTTCCTATGTGTGTCAAGCCTCTCTTTGGGGTCTGTGTACTTCCTGCTTCTGCCCTACTGCTGGTGACTCATCAGTGAGAGCCTTCATAAGGAAGTGCTGTGCTTGCAGTCAGGGCCCTTTGCATAAGTGTTATGCTCTTAGGCCAGGTCAGGTTAGTAAGTGTCTGCTGCACTACTGCTTAGCCTCTCTCTGGGTTCCAGCCCAGCTTCTTTCTGTGTCTGTGTCTCTGTTGTCCTTCCGTGGGGGTCTTCCCTGCCACTGTCTGTCTGTGGACTACGGTCCTTCCTGGCTTACCCTGAGTTGGGGTGAAGCCTTTGTCTGTGGACTGCGGGTCCTTCCTGGCTTACCCTGTGTTTGGGGTGAAGCCTCTGTTCCTGGCTTACCCTGTGTTTGGGATGAAGCCTCTGTTCCTGGCTTACCCTGTGTTTGGGGTGAAGCCTCTGCTCCAGGCTTACCCTGTGTGGGGTGAAGCCTCTGTTCCTGGCTTACCCTGTGTTGGGGTGAATCCTCTGTCCCTGGCTTACCCTGGGTTGGGGTGAAGCCTTTGTCCTGGTTTACTCTGTCTGTTCTCCTGTCTGCCCCAAAGACCCTTGGCCTGTTATTCCTGGTTACTCTGTTTGCTCTGCTGCCAGCCCAAGACCCCTGGCCTGTTCTTCCTGGTTTGCTCTCTTTACCCTAAGTCCTGCCTTGCCTAGCCTGTGTGCCTACCCTGCTTGTATATCCTGAGTGTATATCCTGAATCCTGTATCTGTCTAGCTAGTGTGTATTTCCTGGGTGGTTATTCCTGTATCCTGTCTCCACCTAGCTAGAGGGTTTACCCTGTGGGTATTCCCGGATCCCCGTTCTGCCTAGTGTGTATGCTGCCCTAGTCCTTGCTCCTGCTAGGCTTCTGTACGCCTTGTGTTCCTTGGTCTGTCTTCTGGGTCTTGCTAGTGGCTGTGCAGCAGCACACTGTTTGTGTTTAGTTCCTAGTCTGGTCTCCCTCATGTATCCCAGACCCAGGGTGGGTCCTCTGGATTTTCAGTTCCTGCCTTATCCTGCAAGTCCTGCCGGCCACCTGCACTTCGAAGCTCAACTCCGGAGGAACGGTGGCTAAGTGCAGGTGAAGCTGTTCCTGTTTCGTCTGTTCTAGTTGCCTGCCTTGTACTACTCCAGTCCAGAGTTCCAGTACTGCTCTTCGGGGTATCCAGTTCCAAGGTGGTCTTGCCTGCTGCTGCCACTCCTCAGCAGTGGCCCAAGGGCTCACGAACTCCAGTCCTGCCTCGAGGACCTGACAGGATGCCAAGGCCCTCGAGAACACAACAACCGATTTGGGCGCATTTGCGAGATGGGTGCCCATCTCCCGATTTGGGTCGAAATATGGGCGCCCATCACTTTCGAAAATAAGGCCGATAGTGTCCATTACGAGCTTTGGTTTTCCTGTGTTGCAGAGTGTAGGTATTTATGTTGGGTTGGTGGGGTATACCTTTTTGAATAGATAGGTTTTTAGTGATTTCCTGAAGTTTAGGTGGTTGTAGGTCATTTTCACAGCTTTTGGCAATACGTTCCATAGTTGTGTGCTTATGTAGGAGAAGCTGGATGCGTAAGTTGTTTTGTATTTGAGTCCTTTGCAGTTTGGATAGTGGAGGTTTAGATATGTTCGAGATGATCTGCTTATGTTTCTGATTGGTAGGTCAATGAAGTTTGTCATGTATCCTGGGACTTGGCCGTAGATAATTTTATGTACAAGGGTGCAGATTTTGAAGGTGATACGTTCTTTGATTGGAAGCCAGTGCAGTTTTTCTCAGAGAAGTTTGGCGCTATCAAATCGCGATTTACCAAATATCAGCCTGGCTGCTGTGTTTTGAGCGGTCTGGAGTTTCTTTGTTAGTTGTTCTTTGCATCCTGTATAGATTCTGTTGCAGTAGACTGCATGGCTTAGTACCATTGATGTACAAGGTTGTAAAATATTTCCCTCGGGAAGAAAGGCTTTACGCGTTTAAGTTTCCAAATTGTGTGGAACATTTTCTTTGTTGTGGAGTTCACTTTGCTCTCGAATGTGAGGTTGCGGTCGATTGTAACACCGAGTATTTTCAGATTGTCTGAGATAGGGAGGGTGTGGTCTGGGGTGATTAAGGCTGTAAGTGTTGTGTTGAGATGAGAGGATGAGGCAGTGTGTTTTTTCAGTGTTCAGTTTCAGTTGAAAAGAGTTGGTCCATGAGTCCATGGTGTTCAAACCGAGTTTGATTTCATTGGTGATTTTTGTTAGATCATGTCTGAAGGGAATGTATATTGTGACATTGTCTGTGTAGATGAATGGGTTGAGGCCTTGCTTTGATAATGACTTGGCCAGTGGGATCATCATTATGTTGAAAAATGTTGGTGATAGTGGTGATCCTTGAGGTACTCCACAGTCTGCTTTCCAAGGTGGTGATATGTTTAAGTTTGATTTCACTTGGTATGTTCTGGTGGTTAGAAAACCCTTGATCCAGCTAAGTATATTTCCACCAATCCTGAAGTAGTCTAGGAGTCTTAGTAGTATGTTGTGGTTTACCATGTCGAATGTGCTCGACATATCGAATTGGAGGAGAAGTATGCTTTTGCCTATGGCTATTTCCTGCTTGAATTTGGCCAGGAGAGTGACTAATACAGTTTTGGTACTATGGAGGGGGCGAAATCCTGATTGTGATTCATGTAGTAATGAGAACTTGTCCATGTAGTCAGTAATCTGTTTGGTTACCATGCTGTCCATCAGGTTGACTGCTAGTGGAATAGATGCAACTGGGCAGTAGTTGGCAAGTTCGGTTGTTTTATTCTTGGTATCTTTTGGGATTGGGGTGAGTAGGATGTTGCCATATTCCTCATGGAAAAGACCTTGTTGGAACATGCAGTTTAGGTGGGATGTAAGGTCTGTTATGAAGCGGTCAGGGGCGGATTTTAGAAGGTAGCTGGGGCAGGTATCCAGTTTGCAGTGGGTTCTGGAGAACCTTTTGAGCGCCTGGGTGACTGTTTTGACAGTGAGGGGCGTGAAGTTTGACCAAGTTCGGTCAGTTGGGTATTTACCAGGGTTTGGGTCCAAACTATTGATGACGTTTTCGGTATCAGTATTGAAACAGGTCTAGACCAAACTGTCTAATTTTTAGCCCCAGATGTTTTTGTTTTGTTCCATTATAGCAGAAAAACATCCAAGTTTTGAGAACACCCAAATCCCACCCCCAACACCCCCTTTTGATTTGGACGCACTGCATATGAACTGCATAGAAAACTATCTTAAAAATGGGTTTCGAATATAGTGATTTGGATGTTTTGGCAAACAAAATGTCTATCTGCTGCTTTGTGCCACTTTTTGGACGTTTTTCTGTTTTGAAAATGAGCCCCTTTGGGGTTTTTTTTCCATGTGCATTTTTGTACTGGAAGACAAATTGATTAATATTCACTGCAGACCCTGCGTAAGTGTTAGGAGGTAGCACAGGGCTAGTAGCCAAACTTCACATCCCTTCTCAATCTCATTTGTTTTTATTATATATTATGTGATTTTGGCACAGAGTTTAATTCAACACTAGTACTCTCACTGGGGTTATTTATTTAGATTACTCTCTCTTCATTCACTGTATATGTTTGTATTTTTATGTAAAGTATCATTCATTTTCTTCTGCAGCTGGTTCTCTTTGACAGGCTGCAAGCTCTCTAACAGATAATAGTCCTAGATGGAAACTCAGGTTTGTTTTCCGGGTACACAAGGGAACTGCAAAGCCTGTAACTATTTAGATCATATTGTAAAAACAGAATCTATCAGCTGGGCCTTCTAGACAGGCTGCATTTATATAATTAAGTAGAAAGCAGCACCCACATAGCTGGGTTATTTTACTGTTTTTCATTTCGTTACTTGCTATTGTGTAACTACACATACGGTTACAAAATAGTGAACACTATTTTGTGTGACCTCTTGTTCAGGTACACCATAACGTGTGGTGCTTTCCCAAGGGTACACAAAAATATTTATTTTCCCTGGTCTACTGTCTGATTTAACTTAGAACATGGACTCTAGCTTCCAGGGGCAGATTCTCTGACAGGTGGGGGTAGGAGAGAGGATTTTCCTTTGAGGTCAGAAGGAAGTGATTTTCCTTCAAGGACTAAAGTGTATACTTTCAAGCTTTGCCAAGAAAACACAGGATGCACCACACAGAGCAAGATGCCACTATTTTTCAAGATGACAGTGCCGGAGGCAGGAGTGAGCGCACATTGCTCCCATCTCCAGTTTTAAGGTATGGTGGATGGGTTTGGGTAAGCCTAGGAGAGAGGTCTGGGGGGTGGGGGGGGGGTGAGAGGATGCCAGTAGACACTGTGGATTTCATTTTTTTTTTCTGTCATGGAAAGGGAGTTGCTTTGGGGGGGGAGGGAGGGGGCCACTATACTACCAGGAAAAATGTTTTGAAGCGTAGGTGGCGGTGGTGGTGTGAGACTCAGTTATCAGGTTGGGGAGGGGAGGGAAGAAGATGGGCCACTAGACTACCAGGGAAAATGCTATGAAGTGTAGGTAGGTGAGGAGGGGAGAGGGGGAGGGAAAGGGACCAATGCAGGTGCCAGCTGCTACTACAGTTTTGCTTTTAAATCTCACCCTTCCTGACAGTGCCTGAGCCAGTCATCACTCAGACACTGATAGAAAGGGTGACATTTTGCAATGAGCAGCAGGTTACTGCCACAGTTTTAATGCAGCAGTAATTTGCATGCTCATTGCTTACAGCATGCCGCAGTAGTTTTGCTGTGCTAATGTGGTAGAGCTGCAGCTCTACAATGAGGTTTTTTACATTGGCCCCCTGAGACTCCTAGCACTGCTAATCTCAAAGACTATAAATGCCAGTTCTCTCTGATACCTGCCAGCTATTAAAGATAAACTGCTTGGAGGAGATTTATATTGAGAGTATTCACATATTCTTACCAGGAGGAATATCTGACAGAAGGAGATAAGACACTTTGGGGCACTTTCACTGAGCAGTGCTAAAATCTGGATTTACTGAGTGCCAATGCAGGACTTTCCCTGTGCATTAAGGCCATTTTTAATAAAGCAGTATTGAAGCCCTTTTAAATATATATATATATTTTACAGGTCCTGCACTAATGTGCCCGTTAGCATGCAAGACTTGCAAAAAGAATAATGAAGAAGCACTTAGCTCCTCCTATTTGGGAGGTACTAAGTGCTCCCACATTAAGAAAGCATTATCCAGTTAACATGTGCTAATATGAATGTGTTAGCTGCATAATGCTTCCATGCCCATTCCCCACCCATGATATGTCCCCTCCTGAAAACATTTTAAAAGAATAACACGTGATTACTGTGCACTGACAGGCAGATTACCGCCAAATGCTTTAACATCTGTAATCTCCTGGTAAATTGGATTTGAGAATTTCCCCAGGGATTATTAGAACAGGCGTAAAACACTGGGGGGGGGGGGGGGGGGGGGGGGGGGGGGGGGGGAGGCAGGAGAACATCATGGAGGGGGAGGGTGAAGAGCCCAGCCCAGAGGTGGGATTAACAGAGAATAACTGACAATGGGTGTCATAGTTGGGAGGGATTTGGAAGGTTATAAAAGTGATTAGTGAGCACATGATCTTTGGTTGCCTTCACCCCTACCAGGACCGGTGAGGAGAGGGGGTATCCTGGTCAGGCCCAATAACCTAAAGCTGAAAAAGAGGAGATTTTTGTCAACAAAAGCGTTAACTGTGAGGAGTGCTTCTGTTGGGTTAACCCAGGCCAGGAGCAGAGCAGGAAGAGCCTGTTCAGTGCCAGAGGCAGTAGTTCATGGAAGTTCCTCTCTGGTGGGAAAGGTCTGATCCTGAGTGAGTCTGGTGGCTGGGTAACAACCCAGTAGGACAGCTTGTCGCAGAACGTGCAGGACATCACAGCCTTGGCTTGTTCTGCCAGAAAGGATGGATATTGGAGGACTGGTTGGAAGTGTAACTATGTAAATATCCTAGTATTGTAAATTCCCTAGCATTTATAGACTATTGTTCCAGCTAGCACTGCTTCGTAAACAGACCCCAATCAATTTAATAGTTGGAACTTTTTTATCAAAATTCTTGGACTGGCACAAAAAACCTCTTTTTTACCAAAGTGAACTGTTTTGATATAAAGGGAACTGATTTGTTACAAGAAAAGTATGAAGTCTGGATATCTGCCGGTTGCAGCGTTCCAGTAAAGGTTTGCATTTGTTTCATAAAACCTGAAGTGGAGAATTTCTTGGAGTGTGAGTGAAGTTAATTTACTCAGAGACTGGTAAATTAAAAAATAAGTAAAAGTGTGGCTTAAAACCCTACGGCCTACCGGGATCAAACCCTGTGGCCCTGGTTTGATTATGTGACCTGTAGTGTTAACTGGTGCCAGAACTGTGTGGTGAGCCCAGTAATCTTTTTTTCCACTTTAAGAAGGGCATTTTTAATATGAAGTTTAAATCTGATTTTGGATGTTTTGCAAAAAACATACAAAAATCCAATGCCAAACATGGTCATTTTTGAACTAGAAAAACACCCATCTTTTTGGTTCAAAAATCACCCTGTTTTAGAGGTTTTTGTGCTCTTTTTTTAAGGGCCAGTTTCAAACAAAAAACATCCAAGGAAAAAACACACAAAAACAAGCCATTGAGATGTTTGGGGGCCAGCATTCTTACTAGACTGGCCACACAGACAACCCAGCAGAGCAGAGGAGGAGCCTAGGGGGCACTGCAGTGAACTTCACATAAAAGGTTCTATGTACACATCACATCATAACCCCCTTATATTATAAGGTGAGCCCTCCAAGAATAGCAGAAAATGTAGTGTAGCCAACTGTACACTACAATAGCCCTTATGCCTACAGGTGTCACCTATATGTGGGTTCAGTAAGTATTTCATGTTTTTTGGGGTGCTTGCACTTTTCACCACAAGTGTGCCAGTTATAGTGGGATATGGGCCTGGGTCCTCTTCTCTACAGTCCGCTGCACTAACCACTAGGCTACTCCAGGGACCTGCCTGTTGCTGTAAGAGCAATGGAAATTGTATCTACAGATGTCATAGAGCCTGGCATGTACTGTCACTTTCACCTCTTAGGGGTAGGTGGGAGGGGGTCAGTGACCACTAGGGGATTAAGGGGGGGGTCATGCCTTTATTTCTCTAGTGGTCATCTGGTCAGCTTAAGTACCTTTTTGCCACTCAGTTAGTGGTAAAATAATACTTTTTAATGGTAGCTTACATTGATAACTACACTTCTTAATGCAAAATGTCACTGCGACCTACCTGTGATTGAAGCTTTTGTAAATATTTTCTTTTTATCATAGAAGTGCCTGAAAGCAAAATATAAACCGCTTTGATTATACCTCAGAAAGGCAGTATATAAGGAATCTAATAAATAAATATATAAATAATAAGCAGGCATTTGTTGGAACCACTAATCCCAGTGCCAGCTTGATGTAATTTCTCTGAGTACGAATCCTTCAATAAGGAGAATTAATAGCAGGGTTCTTGCAGCTATATCTAGCCTGCTGTTCAGAGGTTGCCATCCACAGAGGAGACTGCTCAACCCTGTCCAGTTTAGATGTTCACTTTTGGTAATCCAGTATAATGTCTGGTTGACTGTTAAGAACCCTGTAACCTAGGCAGAGACTTAAACCCACCTGCCGAACAAGAGTTAAAGAAAAATTTAATGAATACTTAAGTACTTGAAAGAAAGTCAGAATAGCCCTCTTACTTGTTACATCAGAGCCTCTATATGCAGATAGGGGGTAATTCTATAAAGCGGCACCTATTTTTAGACATCGATTGGAACCTATTCTAAAAAGGAAAGTAGAGGCTTACTTTCCTCTATGGAATGCTAATGTAGCAGGGCGAATACACCTATATTTTAGGTGTAGGCTTTTACACTAGTCATGGAGGTGGTATAAATGCTTGCACCTAAATTGCTTTAAAAAGGCATAAATCCCAGTATACTATAATTTATGAACATAACTGCATACTACTCACGCTCCACCCATATATACACCCATCTTCAAAGTACACACCATCGCATTTAGGCTTTATGTTATAGAATAGCGCTTAGCTAGAAATACTGGCAGTTCTGTGTGTATATGCTGGTATTCTGGACATGTATGTGCATTCCTAGTATCTAAATATGCACCCTCAGAGAACTGCCCACTCAATGGATACTTTTACCTGCTTTAGATATTTGTGAAGGTAGGTGTCTGAACTCTGCCTGCATACTTTTGAATTTTCAAAAAATATTGCACTTATTTTAGCTCAGAAAAATTGAGGAATGGTACCTGCCTACATTTAGTCTGGAAACTGTGCAGGTTTTCAAAGTTAAAGTACACTTTGTAAGTGATATCTGCCTTCATGAAGAGATTCACCCAAGGCGGTGCACAGCAAGTACAGTTTAACATAAAGCTTACAATTTTGTTAACAGCAGAACAATAGTAAAATGACCAAACATAATGACAACCAATGAAGTAAATTTGGAAATAACAAATTGAAACCTAGTAATATAGACTAACTAGTAAAAAAGGCCCGTTTCCGAAACAAATGAAACAGGCGCTAGCATGTAGTTTTTTTTTTTTCTCCTGTAGTTTTTCCTTTGAAGAGAAAAGCACTGTATGAAGCAGCACTGTCTTTTCCCGGGGTGATTGAGGTCGGGGAATCCTTGAGGTGGGTTAGGGGTTGCCTTATGCTGGGGATGTTTTTTGTTGGTTGGCGGGAGAGCAGCACTGTCTGGGGCCGTCGGTTTTAACGGTATTTTTGGTCCTTGTGGCAAGCAGCGACGTCTTGTTTTGGGTGGTGTGGTTTGCGGAAGGGAGAGTACGCCACTCTTTCGGTTCGTTATAGGGCAGCAGCATAGGAACGATGCAGGAGGAATGCAGGATGAATGCGCAGCGGGAAGCAGCACGGTGTGTGCATCCTCGAGGTGGGTGACAGGTTTTTTGAGGCGGGGGATGGTTTTGCACGTCCTGGGTTGCTTGGTTCGTGAGAAGGTGAAGGGGGGGAGGTGTTCCAGTTATGTGTACGTGCGTGATAATGTTTTTTTTCTTTGTTGCCTCCGGTTTTGTATATTCAAGCAGTTTGCCAGCCAGTCTGTACCTAATCCTGCCCCCACTGCGTGCCATTTCCGGTGCTAAAAAAAATATTTTCAATTGTTTTTTTAGCACCAGGGGCTTAAGCCAGCAGTAATCAGACAGCCCCATGCATTGCCTGGTTAACACAGGAGCCCTTACCGCCTCCTAAATAGGTAGTGGTGGTAAGGACTCCTCTAGGAAATGGCGGCAGTAAGTGGTTCACTTACTGCATGGTTATTTCCTTTTTTTTTTTTTTAACCTTTTACCCACTGTGGTAAAAGGAGGCCTCAGCATGTGACAAATCCAAGCACTGATGCTACCACAGGGCCCTTTTTACCTCAGCTTGGTCAAAGGTGCCCTTAATCTTTGAAAATCCTACTACAGGTGTTGTAAAGGGGTCCACGTCCTCCACTCTGGGTTGGGGCCGGCAGCCCTGTTAGGCTCACAGGTTTCCAGCAAAGAACCAGACTGCCATATGGACTTAAGACCAAAGTGCTTTATTCTCAATTCAGTTCCACTCTCAAAATTGAAATGCAGCTCACAAACAGGGTTAAGGCCGGGTTCAGAACTCCAGCCAACATTCAGTTCCTTAACAGTTCAGGCCTACTTCCTTTACACTACCTCCCCTCTCCCTCAGAAGGGCTCAGTCAAAGTTCAGTCTGCTGTTCTATACATCCCAATAATTCAACCCTTTCACAAACAGTCTCTTCAAAGGAAACCACTACTTAATGCCCCTGTCCTCTTCACAGCACCCAGGAGGACCCTGTACCAAACAGGGCTGGCAGCGTTCCTCCTACCTCACAGCAGCACACCCCTGTAGCCTCTCACACTGGCTTCATGTGCTGGTCAGGGTTACATCTACATTCTCACACTCCATGGTAGCTTCCCCCCAGGGAATCTCCAGTGGCAGGCCCTTTCCGTCCTCCACCTATTCCATGGCAGCTTCTCTCTCAATCAATTTCCTCTCCCTCCGGGCGGCTGAAAGCCACCCAGAAAGCTCTCCCCCTCTCACAGCTGGAGGGAATTATATACCGGGGATGCAGCTAAGGGACTGAGCTTGACCTCCCCTTCTCCCTCTAGTGGGGAAGAGAGTAACTGGCTCCCCTAGCACTGAGCCACTGCTCCCCCTGCTGGGGTTGGAAATCCGTTCCACCATTTTGGGGCTACCCTCCTCTCTCCTGCTTGCAAGGGCTTCTGGGAACCGTAGTTCAGGGATTAGCTACTTCTCTGTGGGGCCCCGAGTGCTAGCTTTGTCACAGTGTATATGGATAAGTAGGAATCAGAATGTCCTCACAACGTTGCCATCTAATGAATGGGAAACAGGTTGTGAAAAATGTAGTTGTTCTATCTGTCCTTGACCAACCATTTGCAAGGCCTTTAATTGTGAGGGTATGGTCTTTGCAACAGAATCCATGCTTTTATTACATCAAGTCTGGACTACTGCAGAAGTCCTTATTATGGGCTTCCAAAATACCAGCTAAGGAGATAGCAGCTGGTTCATAACACATCTGCATGTTTGTTAATGAAAAAGAAGTCCACAGATCATATCTCTCTGGTCTTGGCTACACTCCATCGATTACCTATAGGGTCCAATTTAAGATGCTTTCCTTAGGGGTCCTTAAATTAAGGTACACTAATGGATTTAGCACATGCTAACGATTAGCACTTGCTAAATGCTGCGCAGCCCATTGTATTCCTATGGGCTTCATGGCACTTACTGCATGATAATTGTTAGTGTGCCTTAATAAAAGAACCCCTTAGGGCCCTGTTTACTAAGGCGCGCTAGCATTTTTAGTGCAGACTAAAAATTAGCATGCGCTAATGCTAGAGACACCCATGTATTCCTAAGAGTGTCTCTGACATTAGCATGTGCTAATATTTAGCATGCGCTAAAAACGTTAGCACGCCTTAGTAAACAGGGCCCTCAGTGTTTTGGGCTCTGTTTCTGGATGGCCTTTTGTACCTGTGTGAGTTATTTCAGGCAGTCTCTGCTTTTGGTCCCAGGCAATGTGAGGTTACAGTTTATTTGCCCATGGCCTGTTGTGGCACTTTGTCCTTAATTACGGAGCGCATTACCAGTGGAATTGTGATTTGAAAGGTATTATTTAACATTTAAGAAAAAGTTAAAACATGGTTTTATAGCAAAATATTTTTTTTAGTGAGTGAAGAGAAGTTGTAGATTTTAGGAGAGTTATTGTTGGATTATGGGTTGAAGGGAGGCAGAGTAGATTTTATATATTAAGTTGTAATATAGGTGGGAGGGGGAAGGAGGGTTTGTGGGATGGGTGAGAGAGAATATTTCATTCATTGATTTGTAATGTGGGTTAGGAGGGAAAGTATATTTTATTTATTGATTTTTAATATCAGTGGGAGGGGAGGGTGACATTTTATTTCTTTATTTGCAATATGAGTTGGAGAGGAGGGGAATATATTTTATTTATTGATTTGCACTATAGGTGGGGAGAGGGAGGGTATATTTTAATTTTTGATTTGTAATATGGGTTAGGGGGGAGGGTGGGTGTATTTTATTTATGGATTTGTAATATAGGTCGGATAGGAGGGAGATTATATTGTTTGTTTTGATTTGTAATATGGGCTGGAGGGGAGGGTGGTTCAACCCTTTAAGTATCGGGTCCTGCAATTTTAAAATGGATATATTTAATTAACCAAATTAGTGAAATGTTTTATGGCCTAAAACATATATAAAATAAACATGATGAAAACAGACTAAGAACTCCCTAAGAGCATGTATTTTATACTATTTATTCTTAAATATTCCTTCAGGAACGGGAGCGTCAGTTCCATGCTAACAGAATTGATTTTTTTTTTTTTTACGCTTGCTATTTTACTGTGCATACATCACTTTTCAGCTCTCTGGGCTGCAAGTGGTAATTGTTTTCTTTGTTTGTGACTTCTTTTTTTTTTCTGTTGTTCCTCTTTTTTTTTTTTTTTTACCCTTAGTGCCAGGACTACCTAGAAGGAACCCTGACAGGAGATCTTTGTGAAGATCTTTGTGTGGCACAGAAGTTGGTGTACAAGCGCTGCCTTTACTGTGATAGGGGCAAGAAGGTCATCCAGGCTGACTGGCATGGCCACCCCACAATTCTCAAATCCAAACATGACTTTTTCTCCAGCTATCAGAGACTCAGTCTGTTGGGGGAAACAGATAACCAGGACCTTCCAGAGGCAGAGCTGCTGCTTTTGGTGGCTGTGGAAGTCAAAAATGTTCTAGGCCTGGATTTATCCAACAGCACATCTCTCCCTCTTTGGACCGAGGGGGGAAGAAGTCCTTACTGGAAGGCCCAAATGTCCAGCATGTGGTCGTTACTCCAGCAAGAGGAATATGTGTATTTCAGCCTGCTACAAGATGTTAGCAAACATGTCCTCCACGTCGTTGGGACCTGTGGACATTTTTATGCGGTGGAGTATCTTACTGCTGGGCATGCTTGGCACCAGACGATTTTTTCTTTGGAGAATGTGGATGGCCTTCGGTTTGCTGGAGGCAAAAACAAAAAGAAAGCAATCTATGACATTGCACTGAGTTTCTTAGACATGGTGAATCACTTTGAAAATGATTTCTCTCACCGGCTTCACCTCTGTGATATCAAACCAGAGAATTTTGCCATTAGAAAAGACCTTACAGTAAGTTGTCTTGGCTCTACTTGTCACATGTTTCTGTATAGACTAGGATTCCTGTCATTGATTGTATTATAGGCTTTTCTTTGCATGAGATTTGGTTTATAATTTTAGGCAGAGTTTCATGAATTAATAGCAGTAGTTATACACAGAACTGCTCGATAAACAAGGGCCCAGTGCTGGGCTCTTATTAGATTCTTAAATGTATGCACTATTTTCAGTCAAATGTAAGAGCCTAAGGCAGTGATTCTATAAATTGGCGCCTATTGTGTGCATGTTATACAGTTATATTTATTTATTTAACACATTTATACCCCACATTTTCCCACTAGTTGCAGGCTCAATGTGGCTTACACAATAACAAGGGTATGCTACAATATCGATAAACAATGTCATAACAAACAATGTCGTAGTAAAAATTGTGATCATAAACGTATCGTCTAAAAGAACAAGATAATAAAATATAAAAGAAAATTATTAAGGTCCATATATTTGCTGTAACAGATATTAAGTAAACTAAGTAACGTCTGGAAGGTAGGCCTTCTTGAACAGGGTGATCTTCAATAATTTCCTGAAGTCTAGATGATTCTGAGTTGATCTTAAGGATTTAGGCAGTGCATTCCATAGCTGTGTTCCCAAGAAGGAGAAACTGGACGCGTAGGTAGATTTGTATTTGAGGCCATTACAATCTGGGTAATGTAAGATTAAGTAGGATCGAGAAGAACTGGAACTTTATCAATCCCAATGCTTACTTCAAATCTTGAATTTAAAGCCATAAGACCACATTGTCTGCCGAATATCATCATCGGTTCAAATACATATATGGTCTATATTGCTTAAATATTTTTTACATCAAAGAACTCATATTCTCATAACTATGTATTGTAACATTTATCTAAAAACTTCAGACCAGCCACTGACATGGGCCAAGCTTCACTGACTGCATCAGGGTGTGGTCCTGCAAATATAAATTCCATTATGGACTATATTACTATTAAATGAAATTTCAAAGTGACATATTAAACATATAAGTATAACAATTTGTGACTGCTTTGCTCACGTCAGTACCTGTTATATCTGCTGCCAGTTTCTGCTAAAAATGCATATTAAAATGGTGCTGGCGTGAGAACAGTAACATAATAGCACTCAGACTCCTAAGTGCTAGCTGCTATTCTATAACATGTGAGCTGAAATTGCAAGGGGGGAGTAAATGTGAGCGGCATATAGGTGAATTGTGGGGGTCTGAGACAGGCATGTACCTTTAGAATAATATAGGCAGGGCTGCTGAGAGACTGAGCCTGACCCGGGCCACTGTGTAGCCAGACTACAAAAATGGGGGGGGGGGGGGGGCACATTTTGCCCCGCCTCCCTGCTCCCTGCTACAACTCCACACACCTTGGCTGGCGGGGGTCCCCAAGCCACACCAGCAGAAGCCTTCCTCCACCACTGTTCTCTGCCTCATAGCCTGCCCTGCAGCTGCTTTCCCTCTCATGTTGCGCAAGAAGGGGGAGGGGCATGGGGGTTAAGATTCCCCCAGGCCCAGCCTCTAAGGGGGGGCACAGTGCCGGAGTTTTCTCTCTTATGCTCCTGTCAGGACGCAATCACACGGGCCCCATCAGGAGCATGACAGACACAGATCCCGGCGCCAGGCCCCCCTTTGGAGACTGGGCCCAGGGGAATCTTGCCCCCCCCTGCCCCCCTTTTTTTGCAGCCCTGACTATAGGCTACATGCACTTCAGGGCCCTTAGGCGGCAACATTCACAACTGTCATTGATTTGATGTAATTGTTGGTGCCTAACTTTAGCTGCGCCAATGCCAACTTACATTAGTATTCTATAATGGGATCTTGGCACCAAAATGCTGTTACATAATTGGAGCTAAGCACATGGCACTGCAGCAGCTAAATTTTGGTGCCAATTTATAAAACTGCTCTTCACATTTATTTTTCGTTTGAGGGGTAATGTTGTCAATAGTGTGCCCTATTGTGCAATAAGGAAGAGGCTGAGGGTTTAGCTTGAGAAATGGATTTCACCCTTTCTGTAGCTTTCCTGCTATTGCTATAGAATGTAGTCCCCAGCCTAGCATTAGTTGTCCTACCTTTGGCACAGTCACAAAGCATGTTTCTGCAAATGGTGTCGGATATCACTGTTTGAAAGAAGCCCCATTAGCTTTCCCATACACATGGCTTTCTGACTGTACATGTATTCTGTAAAACATGGATTCTTAAGCACTTTAAAATGCCTCTACGCCTCCTATGTTTATGGGGTCTGCTGCTTTTAGACCTGGGGCTGAGGGTATACCAGAAAATGAAAGGCAAGGGGCATCCCTATCAGTTTCTAATATCCAGTCTGTCTTTTGGATGTTTTTGGCCCTGTCATTATCATTTCCTAACTTGTCACCATGTTAGCATGTCGAGAACTAGATTTCCCAGCCCCTCTTCAGCTATACCTCATAAGACGAGTCATGAGATTCTGCATCTGCCAAAACCCACAGCATATATTTAACAGCTAAGAAGAAGGTGTGTCTCCTACACTGCTCTGTTGGCAATGGCTTTATCTGCACCTCCATCCCAGCAGTGCCTCTGCTTCCTTTGGATGCCATTGGAGATGGGATAAGATAAGTCCTCTTCAGATTTTTATGGGAGCTGCAGCTGTTGGTATATTGTTTTTAAATAAATCTCTCTTTAGTGCAAATTATGAACTACAGGGAATCCAATGTATTCTTTCTGTTCCTCTCCGCTACTGCTGCTACTGGTCCTTTATGTCTCAGGAGCAGCAACCTTCTCCCCTTTGATTCTACTCCCATCTGAATGCCTACCCCACCCAAGCACTTAGATTTTATCAGACTACATTGTAAGCTGTATGGAGCAGGGACTTTGTTATACATATCTGTGCTGCATTGTGTATGTCTGGCAGTGCTTTTCAACTGTCTCTTGGAGGCACACTTAGCCAATCAGGTTTTCAGGATTAGCACAATCAATATGTATGAGATAAATTTTTATTTCCTTAGCCTCTGCAGCAGATGAATCCAGAAACTGGTGGATTGTATCCACCTACCAGCAGATAAAGATAGAGAATAATATACTGAAGACAGTGACACCGGATGGCCAGCCCCTCAGTCAGTTGGTATATCTCTATCTCCTGCAGGCAGTGAATGGCTCTGGACCTCAAGGAGGCTTTTTTGCATATTCCAATTTGGCCTTTGCATCATCAGTACCTTTGTTTTGCGGTTCTGGGTTGCCATTTTCAGTTTTGAGCCTTGCCCTTTGGTCTCACTACTGGTCCCTCCACCTTCTCCAAGGTTATGGTTGTAGTGGCTGCGTTCCTGCGGAAGGAAGGGATTCGAGTGCATCCCTATCTTGATGACTGGTTAATCTGAGTAGGATAGTCGCCTGGCTACCGACCGGGTCATTGCGCTGTTGCAGTCTCTGGGATGGGTGATCAACTTTCCAAAATGTTTCTGCTAAGCTGCTGATATCATCTGCTAGAGGGTTTGGTTAAACTGAAGCAAGGATAAAATTGGTTGGCTGGTTTTAAAAAGATTCAATGTTATTGGTAAAATGACTTGTTCTTCTACTTTTTGCCCTCCCAAAGCAGCTCCACTGTGTTTGACCCCCATAGACTGCAGAGCAATGAAGCTGAAAACAAACATGCACAAACATACATTTAGTTTGTTTAAAGTATATGAACTGAAAATGCCCTAGGGCCCTGTTACAAAGGCTCACTGGCGTTTTTAGCGCGTGCTAACTGTGTAGACACCCATAGAAATATTATGGGCATCTTACATGGCGCATGCTAATCATGTAGATCAGTAGCGTAGCCAGACCTCATTTTTTGGGTGGGCCTGGGGTGGACTTGGGTGGGCATGACCCACATATTTCCTCTCTGTCTACCCCACTCCCGTAAAGATAAATACCTGGGCTGGCGGGGATCTCCAGGCCCTGCCAGCTGAAGAATCTTCTGGAGGCCCCCAAGGCTTGAGAAGTCTCATCCTTGCGCCAGTCACCAGCATGGCAGGAAGCAGCGTTCAGCAGCGTTGCCTGCCTGCCTGCCTTTTAAAATAATTCGTCTCCCCAGGCTCCGCTGCATTTACTTCTTTGCCCGTCGCAAAGCGCTGCCGTTCGCACAGGCAGCTCCGCTCCCCTTTGCCGCGTCCATCCCGCCCTCTCTGATCCACTTCCTGTAGTGGATATGTAGGGCCAGATGGAAGCGGCAAAGGGGAGCGGAGCTGCCTGTGCGAACGGCAGCGCTTTGCGACGGGTGAAGAAGTAAATGCAGCAGAGCCTGGGGAGACTAATTATTTTAAAAGGCAGGCAGGCAACGCTGCTGAACGCTGCTTCCCGGACCCGGTGGAGCCGCGGGAGAAAAGGCAGCGACAGCAGCAGGATGTTGGATGGGAGGGCCTGGAGGGAAAGTGGCTGGGCCTGGGCCCGACCAGGCCCACCCATGGCTATGCCCCTGATGTAGACCCACAATATTCCTATGGGCATCAACATGGTTACTGCATTCTAAAAATGCTAGCGCACCTTTGTAAACAGGGCAGTGGTGTATCTATGTGGGGCCAAGGGGACCTGGGCCCCCTGTAGATTTGGCCCTGGACCCCCCTGCCAATGACCCTCTCGACCCTCCCTCCCGCTGCCAACCCGCTGTCGCCTAAGTTTGCTGGCGGGGGACCCCAACCCCCACCAGCCGAGGTCCTCTTCTTCCTTTGTTTTGTTTCTGAGTCTGACGTCCTGCATGCAGAACGTGCAGGACGTCAGACTCAGAAACAGAACGAAGGAAGAAGAGGACCTCGGCTGGCGGGGGTTGGGATCCCCCGCCAGCAAAGGTAGGCAGCGGCGGGGAAGGGTTGTGGCGGGAGGGGGAGTCGAGAGGGTCGTCAGTAGGGGGGGGTCAAAGGTGGTGGCGGTGGCGGCGGGGGGGGGGTGGCGGCAATGGTGGGGGTGTCAGCAGCACTGGGGGGGGGGCTAAAATATGCCCCCTCACCTCGGGCTCTGAACCCCCCTCCCGCCGAAGTCTGGCTATGCCCCTGAAACAGGACCCCTAATTTTTTATATTTTAGCATTTGTCCAAATATAAAAGCACATTTTTAGTAATTTTAGGGCACAAGGTGGTCCTTGTACTAAGGTGCGCAGAAAAATGGCCTGCGGTAATATAGGCACGGGTTTTGGGTATGCGCAGATCCATTTTGCAGAGCGGCTGTAAAAAAAGGCCTTTTAAAAATTTTTACCAAAAATGGACGTGCAGCAAAATAAAAATTGGGGCGCATCCATTTTGGGTCTGAGACCTTACCGCCAAGCCATTGAGTTAGCGGTAAGGTCTCACACGGTAACCGGGCGGTAATGACCTATGTGCATCAAATGCCACTTGACGTGCGTAGCGGACGCGCATCAGAAAGTAAAAATGATTTTTTTTCGGACATGTGCCAAAAATGAAATTACCGCAAGAGCCACGCGGTAACTCCTAATATGGCACCTGTTGGGCACGTGTAGGCGCCTATGCGGCTTAGTAAAAGGGCCCCAAAATCTGTAATAGATTAAGGGCTCTGTTTACTAAGCAGCATTGTAGGCGCATTAACGTTTTTAACACGCGTTAACCATGTACATGCGTTAATCATGTACATGTCTACAATTTCCCTATAGGCACCTACATGGTTAGCGCACTCGCTAAGTGTCGATGCACTAAAAACACTAATACACCTTAGTAAACAGGACCCTAAATTAGGCAAAGCATTGTTTATTACATCAGTCCCTTCTTACTGGTTTAAATAATTATTAGTGGTAAAAACCAGTACATCACCTTTACTAGCACATACTACTCTCCAAAGATTTAAGCTCTCCGACACTAATGTAACTAATGAAAAACCCCTTATAAATGCCTAAAACTGTAGTGTGTACCAAAACTTACAGTGGTCTTGCTTCCTTTCTGTCCTGAACGTATGTTATGTCACTTGGATCCCTCCATCTACAAAAATCCTTAAAACAATTTTTCCTTTTAGTTGGGCATTTGGCTAAGCTACTGTTTCTCATTTAAGTGCTCTCTTAAGGAAAATAAGAAACAAAGAAAGAAAGAAAAAGATGATTACTCTGTAAAATATAATTTCCTCCACTGTAAAACCCAAGGAACTGAAATCTAATCAAGAACATGAAGATATATCTTCTACTGATCTGTGAAATGTCTGCAACACCTCAGGCCAAATTGAAATAATAATGCTTTCCAGCAGACTTGAGCGTTTTTAGAAAAGTGTGTTCTATTTAGGCTGATCAGTTTTTGTGCAAGCTGCAATTCAGGGTTTTTTTTTTTTTTTTTTTGGGGGGGGGGGGGGGGTTCTTCCTCCTTCTTTCCTTTGTCCAAATTCTTGTATATTAAACTTTAATCTTATGTTTACTTTTCCTATCCTATTAATAATGGAGTTCCATTTCTTTTTCCTTCCTCTTTTTTAAATTTTTCTAAATTTTAGCCTGTACACCGCTTTGCTCTGCAACGTCAGTTTGAGCAGTACGGCAAGTTTTAATAGACTATAAACTAAATATCAATAATAGACTCATTTGGAGTCGTGCATTTACCTTTGGGGTCCTTTTATCAAACAGCATTAAAAGGTGGCCCACGGTGGCGTCAGCATGTGGGATTACCACGAGCTGAGGCCACCTTTTACCACAGCGGGTAAAAGGGCATTTTCAGAGTCAGGGCAGCAAATGGCCATGCGCTACGTAAACAATTGGCACATGGCCATTTACTACCAGACCCCTTACCACCTCCTATTTAGGAGGCAGTGAGGGCTCTGGCGGTAACTGGGCAGCGCACAGCCCTGGGCAGCGCACCGCCACTGGCACTAGAAAATAAAAACAGGGCGCAGCGAAACCAGAACTACCGCCGGGCTCCTGGATGAGCCCTGCGGTAGGGCTAATTTGCTGTGTGCTACCCTGGTGGTAGCCTACCGCCTGTTGATAAAAGGACCCCTTAATATGGTGTGAAACTTAACTTTTAAGCTGACAGGAAGTTTGTATAGAAATAATGTTTGTGAATATTTGCCAGATATTAGTCATATTTTCCAGGCACTTTCATAGATTATAAAAACAAATATGAATTGTTGTCATCAACTATTTCACTCTAGACAATGACCCCCAAATTCTATACATGGCGCTAAAAATTATGCGTGCAAACTTGGGCACATCCCCAATTTGCATGCACACAATTAAATTGCATAATGAGCCAATTAGTGTCAATAATTGGGTGCAACAATAAATTATTGGCATTGGTTGGCAACAATTTGGATTTACTTGTGCATCTTGCTAGGCGCTATTCTATAAGATACATGTGTACATTTTAGGTGTTGCCATGGGAGGGGCATTGGCAGGTCAGGGGTGTTCACTATAGATGCGCACAGTATTATAGAATTCAGGGAATCCGCACAAGGATTTACACCAGGTTTCAGTTCATGTAAATCCTTGAGTTCAAAAGTTGGTCATGGATCCTGGTGCTACTCGCTATTCTATAAACGGTGCCCAACTCGGAGCACCATTTATAGAATAGCAGCACACATTTTTTTTTAGCAGGCAAATTTTGGGGCAATTTACTGAATCTAGTCCTAAATAGATATAGCACTCTAGTTTACATAGAACATAGAGATCACAAATTTGTTTGGTTTTTTTTTCTTCATTGTTCCATATTGTATGCTGTTATATGTTTTTATGAATATTTTGTTGCTTTAAAATCAATAAATAAAGTAAAAAAAAAAAAGAAAAAAGAAATGAGACATCTAGTTCAGGACATGCTCAATTCCGCTGGTATTTTAGAAGAAGATCTACTGATGCACCTACATGTGAAAATCAATTTCAGAACTTCCATGTGTGAGTGCTGCCACTTTCCTGTGTAGCTGCCCCATTTGACAAACCCTAACTAAAATATAATGCAGGAAGAATATGATAATATATGGGAAGGGATTCTCATAAGATTAAGCCATCAAAGCAGCCCCGATTTTAGCTTTATCAGATATAATCACCAAGCTTGTTCCATTGGGGAAAGGGAAATGGGACTTGATATACCACCTTTCTGAGGTTTTTGCAACTACATTCAAGGCAGTTTACATATATTCAGGTACTTATTTTGTACCAGGGGCAATGGAGGGTTAAGTGACTTGCCCAGAGTCACAAGGAGCTGCAGTGGGAATTGAACTCAGTTCCCCAGGATCAAGGTCCACTGCACTAACCACTAGGCTACTGCTCCACATACAAATGCTCAAAAGTGTCCTTACACAAAAATATTAAATGAAAGGATCCAAATAAAGAAAATAAGAAGCAACATAAGCACTATCAAGCTACATGCAAAGCACTGACAAAGAAGGCTAAAAGAGAATATGAAGAAAAACTTGCTGTAGAGACAAAACTCATAGTAACACCTTTTTTGAGGTACACCAGAAGCAGAAAGCCTGTGAGGAAATCTGTGGGACAGTTAGATCATGAAGGAGCAAAAGAAGCACTCAGGGAAAAGGTGACCATAGCGGAGAGATTGAATGAATTCTTTGCTTTTGTCTTGCACTCAATTCTGATCACCGTATCTCAAAAAAGATATAGCGGAATTAGAAAAGATTCACAGAAGAGCAACCAAAATGACAAAGGGGATGGAACTCATCCCATATGAGGAAAGGCTAAAAAGGTTAGGGCTCTTCAGCTTAGAAAAGAGATGGCTGAGGGAGGATATGATTGAGGTCTATAAAATCCTGAGTGGTGTTAGAACAGGTACAAGTGAATTGATTTTTCACTCTTTCAAAAAGTACAAAGAGCAGGGGAAACTCAATGAAATTACATGGAAATATGTTTAAAACAAATAGGAGGAAATATTTTTTCACTCAAAGAATAGTTAAGATCTGGAACTCATTGCTGGAGGATGTGGTAACGGCGATTAGCATATCTGGACTTAAAAAAGGTTTGGACAAGTTCCTGGAGGAAAAGTCCATAGTTCTTGAGATGGACATGGGGGAAGCCACTGCTTGCCCTGGGATTGGTAGCATGGAAGGTTGGTACTAATTAGGTTTCTGCCAGGTACTTGTGACTTGGATTGGCCACTGTGACACTGGGCTAGATGAACCATATGTCTGATCCAATATGGCTATTCTTATGTTCTGATGCTCTTATGTTAATAGTCCCAATATCAAATAGCTTAATCAGCAATGTCCAGACATAAACAGCTTGGTCAAAACTATTATAATCAGTTTTGATTCTATGCTCTTGACATGAACAAATTCAGTCCAACATTTTACAAACCAACCAATGTAAGTGCCGCCAATTGTGTAGTGAGGCCATGATTTTAACATGATATAATTTTGTAGGAGGACATGAACTACATGGGACTGAGGAGAATGACTCCCTTAATCTCTTGTGCCAAGCTCTGTTCAAAATGAGCACTTCATTAAAACCTATATTTGACTTTGGGCACTTGTAAGACCTGATTTGGGAATTTTTCCCCAGACAAATGTATTCCCTTTATAAAATGGGGAATACAGCATGTGTAGATTTTGGTCCCATCCAAGCAAGCCACATCCAAACTATGCTTCCTTTAAATCTCTGTGATGTGGATATTCAAGTGTAAATAGTGGCTTTCTGAAATTGGTACATACATATGTATGTAATATACACAGTGTCTGGAAAAAATGGGACCCCTTACATAATTTTGAAATACTTTGCAATTGTTTTTTTTTATTTATTTTTACAATTTTTACAAGCGATAAAACAACTTGTTGGAAATACAGAGAAAGTAATATATAGGAATTATTTCAGCCAGGTAATTCTATTCTCTTCCTTAGACCACTAAATAGGGAGAGTGAAACAAGACAAGGAGATCAATTAAACAAAAAACAGAAAAAAAACATGGTATTAACCTGATTATCCCCAGATATTACTCGTCTAATTCATTATTCGATACTTTGCAATTGTTTAAATGTTTAGGGCCTCTTTTATTTATTTTATGTATTTATTTGTTACATTTGTAGCCCACATTTTCCCATCTATTTGTAGGCTCAATGTGGCTTACATACTGGAGAGGGCTTTGCAGGCTCCGGTGTGAACAAATACAGGGTGATCTTGTGGTAAGATCAAATTCATGTGGCACAGCCACATTAGGGAATCGGAGAACGGAAGAGTTGTGTTATGTCCATTACATGTTTTAGTTTGGTTGTGTTGTAGAGATTAGGCATTTAAGTTGGATCAGTAGGGTATGCCTTTTTAAACAGGTTGGTTTTTAGTGATTTCCGGAAGTTTAGGTGGTCATACGTCATTTTCAAGGCTTTTGGTAATGCGTTCCACAGTTGTGTGCTTATGTAGGAAAAACTAGATGCGTAAGTTGTTTTGTATTTAAGTCCTTTGCAGCTTGGGTAGTGCAGATTTAGATAAGATCGTGTTGATTCGGATGTATTTCTAATTGGTAAGTCGATCTGTTACAAGAAATGATTTATTTTGGGGAAAAGAGCTCGAGAGCACTCGCTATTGTTTATAATTTAAGAGCAGGCGCTGTATTTATAAGTTTAGGATATTAGTTTCTCCACCAATCACCAAAGGTGATAATTGCAATAAATTAAATAAATGAAGTATATATATACTCAGAACACAAAGAGACCATATTTTTAGCTTCAAAAAGATTGATTTAATATACAATTGCACACGAGAGGTAGGTTTTAAGAGATTTTTACAGATAATCTGTGCATAAAATAGAACAAAGTAGCAGGTAGGTTAACTTACAAGTCCTTGTTACAAGCATGCTGTGGTCCAGCTGATTGATGAGCACATGTTTCAGGAGCAAAACATCAGTGGACCCCAAAGAGAGCAGCAGGTCCCAAGAGGAGGCAGGTTCCAAGAGAGCGAGCTGGGCTGTTTCCAGGCCTTTTATAATGTTAGCAGAAAAGCATGGTGTGTGCATGTCCTGGATATTTTGCAAGGCATTATGGTTAATATAGTCTGTTCACATGACCACATTATAAGTCCTTCTGCACATGTCTGAAAGCTGATGGGAGGGGCAGGTATACCTTTGACAAGCAAATGTCCTGTTTATGGTCTCCCCTCTGAAGTCTTTGTCTTCAATGGGTTCTCCAGACTTTCTGTCTCTTGGGTCTTTGGTTTTCAGAGATGTCCTGATGAGCGTCCAGGTACCCACCTTTTGTTCAGTCTTTTTAGGTGGGAGGGCAGAGAGAGTTATATATCTCTCTTTTGTCTTTGTTAAGTGTTTGTAATTAACTATCCCTGCTATCAGAAGTTCCCAGAAAAAGGGATGGGGAGAGAGGGGCTTGAAATGAAACTATTCTCTCTGCTGCAGTGTCAAATATATATATTTAAAAGCTGCACAAATATATTGGTGTATATATATGTATCTGATCCAACACAACATCATGCTACACATTTCAATAATAAACTGATACCATTACAGATCAAGTCTGTCATGTAACTAGCAATTCCTGTTGTGGCAATGCCGACAAAGCCCATTCAAAGTGAATGGGCTTTGTCAGCATTGCTGTGCTGGAATCGCTAGCGTGGTTTGGTAAAAGAGGCACTTAGTATGACCTTTGAAAATATGTTAGTATTATAGGGATTTCGTTAGTTTTCATAATTTGTGTTCAAAGTGTCCTCCTTCAACCTTGACACATTTTCAAAGTCTTGGACGCCACTGAGCTGTTAGTTCAATGGATTCTGGGGTTTCATTAGTGCATAAATATCAGAGGGGTTTTAACAGGTGAGGGACGTGGACAGGGCACAGGCAGGCTGACATTTATGTGATTAACTCTCAGAATGCTGCAATTCATGTATGCAAATGTTGCATTTAGGTGTTAACATTTATGCAGGCCATAGATCTGTTGTAAATGCCTGTGTCTAGGTTTAGGCCTGTTGATGCGAGTTACCCTAGTATTCTATCAGAATGCTTACACAGTAATATAGCAGATAAACTGAGTACCCTCAGTATGGACCCTAAAGTGACTGACTGGGCTAGGAACTGGTTGGAAGTCGGCAATCGATTGTTTATGCTTTCTAAAAATACTAGGACTAGGGGGCATGCAATGAAGCTACAAAGTAGTAAATTTAAAACGAATCAGAGAAAATATTTCTTCACTCAAAGTGTAATTGTAATTAAACTCTGGAATTCTTTTCCTGTGAATGTAGTAAAAGCAGTTAGCTTAGCAGGGTTTAAAAAGTGTTTGGATAGCTTTCTAAAGGAAAAGTCCATAGTCCATTATTAGGCTGGACTTGGGGAAGATCCGCTGTTTGTTTCTAGAATGGGCAGCATAGGATGTATTGTACTGTTTTGGGATCTTGCCAGGTACTTGTGACCTGGATTGGCCACTGTTAGAAACAGGATGCTGGGCTTGATTAACCTTCAGTTCTGTCCCAGTATGGCAACACTTAAATACTTAAAAGGTAATGGTAAATGGAGCTAAATCTGAGGAAAAGGTTGTTACCAGTGGTATTCTGCAAGGATCGGTTCTCGGTTCAGTTCTTTTTAACATTTTTGTAAGTGATATTGCGGAAGAGCTGTCTGGTAAGGTTTGCCTTTTTGTGAATGATACCATGATCTGTAATAGGGTAGACATCCCTGATGATGCAGATTGCATGAGGAGGGACCTAGCAAAACTAGAAGAATGATCCAGAATTTGGCAGCTAACATTTAATACTAATCAATGCAGGGTCATGCATTTGTACTGCAAAAACCAAAGGAAATGGTACAGTATAGGGGGCAAAGTTCTTCTGTGTACAAAACAGGAGAAGGACCACCTTAAGATTATCACATATGTGATGATCTTAAGGTGGTCACACAGGTAGAAAAGCTGACAGCAAAAGCCAGAAGGATGCTTGGGTGCATAGGGAGAGGTATGGCCAGCAGGAAAAAGGAGGTGAAAATGCCTCTGTATAAGTCTCTGGAGAGACCTCATTTAGAGTACTGTGTACAATTCTGGAGACCGCACCTTCAAAAATATATAAACAGGATAGAGCTGGTCCAGGGGTGGCTACTAAATTGTCAGTGGTCTTTGTCATAAAATGTATGGGGACAGACTTAAAGATTTCAATATGCATATTTTGGAAGAAAGGTAGGAGAGGGAAGATACGATAGAGATGTTTAAATACCACCATGGCATAAATGCATAATTCAAAGGAAGCTCTGGAATGATGGGGCATAGAATGAAGGTGAAAGGGACAGACTCAGGAGTAATCCAAGGAAATACTTCATGGAAAGGGTGGTGAATAAGTGGAACAGCCTCACAATGGAGGTGATGGAGACTAAGACTGTATCTGAATTCAAGAAAGCTTGGGTCAAGTACATAAGATCTCTAAGGGAGAGGAAGGGATAGTAGATTGGTATGGATGTGCAGACTAGATAGACCATATGGTCTTTATCTGCCTTCACTCTTCTAGGTTTCTATGCTGTCTATGAGCAGCTGAAGGACCAGGAGAACCAACATGGGCATGAGAAGCATCTAGGCATGGAGCCAGAAAGCAGATCTGCAGAGCCAGACATTGCTCAGGAACCAAGGGAGGAAAGAAGAATGCAGAGCTGACATGGATCAAGAACCAGGGAGCATGACTGAAGAGCGAAGCATGAAACAATAAGAAGTGCAGACCAGCTGAGGCTTCAAAAGAAGTGTCACAGGAGTGTGTTGTACCATCAAAAATGTCTCTCTGCTCTTGTCCTTAAACACTGCCACCAATCAGGGCACTCCTTGTAATTAACAAGTGGAGTGTCTTCTGAGGGTGTGTCTAATCCCCTGGCAACCAGAGGTTAAATATCCCAGGTTTTTCCATGGCTCCATATCTCCTGTCACTCCTCTATAGTTTCCCAGGTTCTGATCCCCAGGGTCATTGGCTTGAACCCCATTAACCCAGGCAGTATAACCCCCTCTCCTACTGGCCCGGGTTACCTGGATGCTCCTGGTAGAAACATCTGAGTAGGCATTTTGCATGTATATTGTGGATTGGCTCGCAACTGTGGTCTTCTGGATAATATACTTCAGTGATGTTGTTGCTTTTGAATGTGTCTTCAGTCAAAAATTTGCTGGACAGTGAACTTCTGTTGCCCCCTTAATATAGGTTTTATATTCTGCCCTTTGCCATTGCTAGCTGTGGGGGTGTATCTGCAGACATGGGCATGAATTTTTCTTGCAAGAGATTAACAGGGCCATGTGGAAGACTGGGTAGAGCTGGAGTTTTCCTGGCAGTTATACCCTGAAGGTCAGTGGATTTGTCTGTTTTTGGACAATGAAAAGCTTATCAATGATTATTGTTTGTTGTAAATATGTAAATAGGGACTCTCAGGGATAACTACACTGAAATGCAATTTATAATAATCCCTTATGATAAATTATAATAAGCTGTGGAAAAGATTTAATGGAAGAGTTGATACAGCTTTAAAAGCTAAGTGAAAGTCGATTTAAATTTTGCTTATATGTATTTGAATAAAATCTTTTCGGGAGGTTTTTTATCTAATGATGACTGCATGAACTCCCATAAGTATATGGCTTTGTAGCCAATAAGGAGTCCGTTGAAGCTTTTCCTCCCATTTTTTAGTAAAGTTAAAATAAAGTGGAAAAAAAATTGAGAAATTCAAAGGAGAAAAATTTAAGAAATTGAAAAAATTGATGAAATTATTGAAGATTTAATCGATTAAGAAAGTGACGTATACAGATTTAAAAGGGATTATAAATTGCATTATTGTTTGTTTATGTTCATTACAGTGCTTTCTATACCACCATTCACAGGGCTCCAGAGTGACTTACAAGTAATATAAATTTAATGTAGGTATTTTCCTGTGCCGGGAAGGCTTACAATCTCCATTCAAACCTGGTAGTAGCTCTTTTCTATTTCAGACCTGCAGAAACACCATCTGCTTCTAGTTCTGCCCGGGCTGTTACCTCCACCTTCTCTCCCTCAGCCCTGGGGCTACATGACTGAAGTTGATCTCTCCTTCCTCCCTGTTGCTCAGGTTTCCTGTAGCAAGAAAAGCAGGATAATGTCATTGGAGCACAGAAAAGGAAGGATATTGTTA
This sequence comes from Microcaecilia unicolor, assembly GCF_901765095.1. Classification (NCBI taxonomy): domain Eukaryota; kingdom Metazoa; phylum Chordata; class Amphibia; order Gymnophiona; family Siphonopidae; genus Microcaecilia; species Microcaecilia unicolor. The sequence continues at coordinate 450,212,173 of NC_044031.1, read as the reverse complement.
TAACAGGAAACCTCAATTTCCCTACTGGTGGTGGTGTGTGTGTGTGTGTTTTAGCTATCATGACTGAAAATTAGAAGCCCCAATTCTATTGCACATATTTTTGGAGATGCTTAGTTCTGGTTCCTGTTAGAGAGAGGTACACCAAAACTTTAAATGATTAGGACTGAGACAGCCTATTAATTGATTTTTTGGGGGGAACCTGAAACAATAAAGTTGAGGATGAAAAAGAAAATTCAGTTCTGCCTGTCAAATGCACTATTTTACTGTTCTGGAAGTTCATCTCTTTACCCTTTTTGAGAATTTGCTTGTGCCCATGATTTTCCTTAAAAAAAATTAATTTTCTACCTAAACTGAAGACTAAATTGCACAGTCAAACCTAAATTATTTGTACCTACATGCACGTGTAATGTTCTGTCCTGCTGAATTTATAATATTGCTGTTTCCTTATTTTTTCCCATTGGTGTGTATCTGAAATTGCTCCGACGTTTACAGCAGCAGCAGCAAAAACATCAATGGAAATCAGAAAACAAGAATTAGTGACCTGCAAGAATATGCAAATACAGTACTGGCAGAAAAATAAATGAAACACTTCATAAACAGTCTTTCACAAAGTACCTCATGAAAGATTCCAGAGGAAATTGGAGAGTCATGGGATAGGAGGAAGTGTTCTACTGTGGATTAAAAACTGGTTAAAAGATAGAAAACAGAGAGTAGGGTTAAATGGTCAGTATTCTCAATGGAGAAGGGTAGTTAGTGGGGTACCCCAGGGCTCTGTGCTGGGACCGCTGCTTTTTAACATATTTATAAATGACCTAGAGATGGGAGTAACTACTGAGGTAATTAAATTTGCAGATGACACAAATTGCGGGAGGATTGTGAAAAATTACAAGAGGACCTTACGAGACTGGGAGATTGGGAGTCTAAATGGCAGATGACGTTTAATGTGAGCAAGTGCAAAGTGATGCATGAGGGAAAGAGGAACCCGAATTATAGCTACGTCATGCAAGGTTCCACGTTAGGAGTCACGGACCAAGAAAGGGATCTAGCTGTTGTCGTTGATGATATGTTGAAACCTTCTGCTCAGTGTGCTGCTGCTGCGGCTAAGAAAGCAAATAGAATGTTAGGTATTATTAGGAAAGGAATTGAAAACAGAAATGAGGATGTTATAATGCCTTTGTATTGCTCCATGGTGCAACCGCACCTCGAATATTGTGTTCAATTCTGGTCGCCGCATCTCAAAAAAGATATAGTGGAATTAGAAAAGTTGCAGAGAAGGGCGACGAAAATGATAAAGGGGATGGGACGACTTCCCTATGAGGAAAGGCTAAAGCAGCTAGGGCTCTTCAGCTTGGAGAAAAGGCGGCTGAGGGGAGATATGATAGAGGTCTATAAAATAATGAGTTGAGCTGAACGGGTAGATGTGAAGCGTCTGTTTATGCTTTCCAAAAATCATAGGACTAGGGGGCAAGCGATGAAGCTACAATGTAGTAAATTTAAAACAAATCAGAGAAAATGTTTCTTCACTCAACGTGTAATTAAACTCTGGAATTCGTTGCCAGAGAATGTGGTAAAGGCGGTTAGCTTAGCGGAGTTTAAAAAAAGGTTTGGACGGCTTCCTAAATGAAAAGTCCATAGACCGTTATTAAATGGATTTGGGGAAAATCCACTATTTCTGGGATAAGCAATATAAAATGTTTTGTACTTTTTTGGGATCTTGCCAGGTATTTGTGATCTGGATTGGCCACTGTTGGAAACAGGATGCTGGGCTTGATGGACCTTTGGTCTTTCCCAGTATGGCTATACTTAAGTACTAAACAGAAACTGCAAGGACAGGGCTTCCTACAGCTGCTGTCATGCTTACACTGAATGAGAAACTCACAGCCCCAGGCGGCTTATTCTTTCATCAGCTTCACCGCTCAGCTGCTGTATCTTGTCAACAAACTACTTTTTAGTTGTATGTTTTTCCTGATAGTTTATAATGAGTTGCATGGTAATACCTTTTCAAATATTTCACTGACTTTACCTTAGGGGTGAGTTATGATCTATTGGATAGGGCTTGTAAACTAGTTGTCAAGACAATACCTGAGAAATGAAGATGAATCCCCGCATCCACAACCTCTCTCTTCTTCTCTCGATCAGTCATTTTCTTCCTTTGAGACTTAGAGGGGTATTTTCAAAGCACTTAGACTTACAAAATTACATAAGTAACCTATGGAACTTTGCAAGTCTAAGTGTTTTGAAAATGAGCCCCCCAGTGTACTTAAATATAGTTCAATCATCTTAGCGCAGCTTCTTTTCTCACCGTCTGGAGTCTTTCATAAAATCTAGCTGTCAGGAATGTGGCACCAGTTTATCCAGACTCTAGAGGTCTGCCTTCATTTATCAGAAATATAGATCTGTAGAGCACACCGAATGCTTTGTAATAATCTTAGGCCCAGAGTTACCGAGCTGCTGTAAAATGCACTTTTACTGCAGCAAACTTTACCACAGGATTCACTAACCAGAGGTCCCTCAGTAAAGTTAATTTTGCATAGGTTAGTGAATCCCACAGTAAATTTAATTTTACATTGCTGCAGCTGGGCCACTATCCTTCCAAGAGCCAGACCTATGCTTTACAAAAGTACTCCCATGATCTGATCTTCCTTTCTCAAGTACCCCTCCTACACTTTTTTTTTATTTAATAATTTTCCACTTGTATGTACAAATAATATACAAAGAAATTACACCACATTAAAGAATGTTGAATTCTACACAAAAAGGAAACACAACAAGCAAGAAATCAGTGCATTTTAGTCCAGGTCAAGAAAGCCATGTTATCTACATAAACAAAATTAGCTAAATTACTATTATTATTATTAACATTGGTATAGCACTACCAGACGCACGCAGTGCTGAACACCTGACATAGAGAGACAGTCCCTGCTCAATAGAGCTTACTCTACTCTAATATTAGGAGTCTGATCCTCTAATTGAGCTGAATCGAAAAAGACAAAATTTGTCCCTTGCCAACCTATCAGACATTTGCATGGGAACATTAGAAAAAAAAAAAAGTAGCCGTCTAAGCTGTGTGGCCCTAGCCACATCTGGGAAGACCTGAATCTTCTAACCACAAAAGGAAAAAAAAAACACTTTCAAAACTATAATTTTATTTTACTCCATAGAAAACATAACAAAGAGTATTGCTCTGGTATTTATTATATCATTAGAACTTTCAAGGAAATTTGAGCGATCGAGACTAGCTCCTCTCAATGTATCTAGGCCACCCTCGATGGGATTCTCCATTCAAATATTTGAGAAACCTGGTAACTTTGAGCAATAATTATTTCTTCTGGTTGCTGAAATTTCAATACCTCATTAAAATATTTAGTCAACAAGTAATCAGAGGTAAGAAACCTAGGGCCCTGTTTACTAAGCTGTATTATAGGCGCATTAGTGTTTTTCATACACGTTAACCATGTACGCACGTTAACAGTGTACGCACCTACAATATCCTTATAGGCGCCTACACAGTTAGTGCGCATGCTAATTGTAGGCGCATTAAAAATGCTAACGTGCCTTAGTAAACAGGGCCCCTAGTTTGAGGAAAATTCAAAAACCTCAGATTTCTTGATCGATAAGAATTTTCCTGTCTTTCTATCCATACCGGTTTGAAAGATCCAATACCTGTTGCCTAAAGTGTTGCAATTTGAGGCTCCATTCCTTGAAGCTTATCAATAGGGGCTTGGAATGCCCTCCCGCGGGATGTGGTGGAGATGAAAACGTTAACGGAGTTCAAACATGCGTGGGATATGCATAAAGGAATCCTGTGCAGAAGGAATGGATCCTCAGAAGCTTAGCTGAAATTGGGTGGCGGAGCAGGTGGGGGGAAGAGGGGTTGGTGGTTGGGAGGCTAGGATAGGGGAGGGCAGACTTATATGGTCTGTACCAGAGCCGATGATGGGAGGCGGGACTGGTGGTTGGGAGGCGGGAAATACTGCTGGGCAGACTTATAAGGTCTGTGCACTGAAAAGGACAGGTACAAATTCAAGGTAAGGTATACACATATGAGTTTGTCTTGGGCAGACTGGATGGACCATGCAGGCCTTTTTCTGCCGTCATCTACTATGTTACTATGTTACTTCCTCTAACATTTGTACTGTCTTATGGGTAAACTGTTCCGGTTGTGAGCCCTTGTGCCCAGACAGGAGCACAGCGACCCGGTGTGTTGAGCCCGCGCTCAGTCAGGCAGCCGAACAACCCCAAGGCTTCACCTGGGAGTGACCACCGTTCCCCGAGGGTTGAGCCCCCAGGTGCAGGTAGCCCCCAGGTGCAGGTAGCCACCAAGACTTCTGGATATGGACCGGGGTCAGACGGCGGTAGACAGCCGGCAGCGAGGAATCTAGTTCTAGCAGGGTTGGGTCAGGCGAGGAGGGATACCAGCAGCAGTCAGAGCAGGCGACCAGAGAAGGATAATCAGGGTCCACTGCGGAGGTCAGGTCAGGCAGCAAACAAGAGGTAATTGGTTCCAAAGCAGAAGTCAGGTCAGGCAGCAAGCAAGAGGTAGTCAGGTCCAAAGCAGAGGTCAGGTCAGGCAGCAAGCAAGAGGTAGTCGGGTCCAAAGCAGAGGTCAGGTCAGGCAGCAAGCAAGAAGTAGTCGGGTCCAAAGCAGAGGTCAGGTCAGGCCGCAAACGAGTGATAGATCAGTCTTCCAGACACGCAGGCAAATCCACCAAGGTAGAAGCCGAAGCGCTGGAGTAGGGGTCAGATGCTCCTAAAGTAGCCCCCACTATTAGGAATGAGCGAGATCAGCTGGCAAGAGAAGGACTCCGATTTTAGGGGCTAGCTGGAGAAGGTGGAGCCGGACAGCTGAGAGCCAATCCCGTGGCAAGGGTGGAGCGAGTGTTCCTGGGGCCTGGGGCGTGCCGTGGAAGCAGGAAAAGACCCAGCAGCAGCGGCGGACACAGGAGGTGTGGAAGCGCTCTCCTCCCCAGAATCCGGGGCCCGGAACGGGCGAGGCGGCAGAGGTCGGGCGAGGAGTGCCACAGGTGAGGGGCGTGACATAAACACACATAATTACTGGATTTGAGACCTAACCATAGACTCAGTCCGTATTACCACAGACCATATATCTTGAAAAGAAACATCATGTCCTTGTCTAGGAGGGTTTAAGACCTCCATAATAACAAAGGAATCTGGTTAGGCATAGGGGCAGCAAAAACAAGAGTCAATGCTTGGTCCACTACCACAGGTCATGCTTCCAACCCAGAAAAAGACACTACTGTCAGAGGATACAAGGAGGTACTAGACATAGGTGGAGGTGTTCTCTCAGGCAAGTTTATAGAAGCTCCTTCAGAGGAGAAGCATAAGGTAGGCTGTGTAGCAGCAATAGCAGATGTAGTGGCAACATGCTTATCCATAGGTCCCCGAATAGGGTTACATACAACTGCCACTCCTTTAGACTGAGCCTTCCAGTTATTCCCTCTGGTAGGCATAAAGATAAATCAAGAAGTTAGTCTGTAGGTCCTCATCACTCCTCAGTGCTCCAGGGGGCAGGGCTTGCCCCTTCAGCCATGGCCCAAGGCCGCACGCCACAGGGAGCGCTGGCTGGCTGGCTGTTAAGTTGTTCCAGGTATGCTCTTTAATGACATTACAAAGGCGAACTGCCCACCTCCAGAATGTCAGGACTTGTACAGGAAACACACTGGGGGCCCCAAGCCTGCCTCAAACTGAAGCAAGCATAGCCTAAAAGCAGGCTTTGGGGCGCTATTCCTAGCTTCTGGCCTGGGCCCCTGCATGTCTAACACTGGACATGTATCTGGGTTTGGTCCATGTACGATTCCTGGAGTAACACTTTGTATTTCCCACTATATTTCTGCATTTGCCACTTGTTTTTCCTTGTTTGCTGATCTAATTTTTAAAGAGCTTTTCTCCTTTTTTTATGTTCTGTTGGTTCCATTCTTGTGCATACAATAGATTCTCACTCATTCCTTCTGCTCGTCAAAATGCCTGTCCAAGTTTAACGATGGAAGTGGATTCTGGATACTTACTTTCAAACTTCAACTCTTTTTGTGTGTTTGGGTCTTTTGATGCTGTTAAATAGACCTGGAGGCTTATGATGCTAGGTCTATAGTTTTAATTTATTTCTATGAGGCCCACTCCTCCTTTGGATCTAGGGATGTATAGTCTCAGTGTATACATTGGTTCTTATAGACAATCTCATGAGCATGGAAGGGTTTTCTGGTGCCTTTAAACATACTGTGCTTATATCACTCCTTAAATAGCCTTCACTGGACCCTACCTGCCCTTCCAACTATTGCCCCATCTCCCTCCTCCCTTTCTTATTCAGGCTGCATGAATGGGCTGTTCACCACTGTTGTCTTAAATTTCATCTCAAGCTATTCTTGATTCACTTCATCTGGCTTTCCCCTTCTTCATTTGGCAGAAACAGTCCTTGCTAAAGCCTCCAGCGACCTGTTCCTGGCCAGACCCAAGGCCTCTACTCAATCCTTACCATTGATTTATTTGCTGCTTTTGACACTGTTGATCCCCACCTACTCCTTGATACGTTCTCCTCATTTAGATTTCAGGGCTCTGTTCTGGCTTGGCTTTCTTCTTCTCTCTCCCATCACACTTTTAGAGTATGATATGGTGGTTCCTCCTCCACTTTCTGTGTCACTATCAGTCACTGTACCTCAGGGCGCTGTCATGGGACCACTTCTTTTCTCTATATGTACATATTATCTTGGTGCTCTGATCTCCTTCCGTGGTTTTCACTATCATCTTTATATTGATGACTCCCAGAGCTACTTCTCCACATCAGAAAGTTTAGCTGGAATCCAGGCTCAAGTCTCAGCCTGCTTGTCTGACATTACTGCCTGGATGTCTCACCGCAATCTGAAACTGAACACATGGCCAAAATTCTTATCTTGTCCCCCAAATCCACCTCTCTTTTCCCCCCATTTTCTATTTCTGTGGATAACACTCTCATCCTCCCTGTCTCAGCTCGAAACCTTGGGGTCATCTTTGACTCCTCTTTCTCCACACATATCCAATGGACTGCTAAAACTTGTCACTTCTTTCTCTATAACATCTCCAAAATTCATCCATTCCTTTCTGAACCCACTACCAAAACCCTTATCCACACTCTCATCACCTCACACTTAGATTACTGCAACTTGCTTCTCACAGCTCTTCCACTAAACAATTTCTCTCCCCTTCAATCTGTTCAAAATTCTGCCGTATGACTTATGTTTCACCAGTGTTGCTACACTCACATAACCCCTATGTGCTTCTGTATGCAGTTTAAACTCTTCTTACTAACTTACAAGTGCATTCAGAGTGGAGAGATACTGAGGAACTGCAGAATGATCTCTCCCTACACCTCTCCCTGTGAACTCCATTCATCAGGTAATTACTACTATTACTAGTAGTAGTAGTAGTAGTAGTAAATCCAATTTATCTCAGTTCTTTATGCTGGATTGTTGTTCCTTCTTCATCTTCTAGATATCTATATACACCTTCTTGTTCAAGTCCCTTGATGGCATAATCATTAGAGAAACGTTTCCAGTTGTACTTAATTTCTGTCTTGGGAAAGTTGCCTTAGCACATTCATTCAGGCCAAAAGTCATTCTGATGCCATCTGAAAAATGGAGTTATTCTACCAAATATTGATCACTAGGACTGTAGAGCTTCAAATTATGTACAAATAGTAAGGGGGCAATTCTATAAGTGGGAGCCTCATTTTAGGTGCCCCAATGCTATGTAGGGAGAGCCTATTCTATAATGGCATCTATAACTCCATCATATAATTTCTAGTGTGAACCCACATTGGTGTGCCTAACGTTAAGTGAATCCAATAAAATTTATATGGAAATATGATGTTTGATTTTAACAAAATATTTCTAAAAAGCAAGGAAAAGACCTCAAAACACCCGGCCGCTTACTTTCAGTTTTCGGCGGCTTTAACTGGGGGCATGGTGTTTATCACTGGTCATAAAAACCTTGCTTGGAAAGAATTATTTTAACTTTTAATTTATTTCCAAATTTATTTCCAAAAAGATTTTAGCAATTTTGCTGTTTTTTCAAAAAAGTTTTTTTTTAATATATTGACAATATCAATGCTAACTTCAAAATTTATTTAGTTCATAAAAACCTTCACTGATTCTCATGAAGTGCTATAAAGCAGCTTTACAAAGATAAAGTTGAGCACTTATCTCTCGAAGTGTGTGTGAGCTTAACACTGTATTACATATGGAGGAATATATTTAGAGACAACTTTGCAAGTCAACAGATGCACTGAATTTGACTGTATAAGCCTCCTTGTCATTTGTGTGACCCCTGACGCAGGTGCGGTGGCGCCGAAACACCGCCCGTATCGGGTCTCCCTTCAATCAAATTTGGATTATTAAAGGTTTTTAACATAAGCACTGTGTCCCTTTTGTTTTTAAAGGCCCTTTGTGCTGTTTTTTTGCTTGGACTTTGTTTGTGCTTTGTTCCCTCTCTTTGTTACACTAGAGTACAAACCACAGGATCAGGATCTTTAAAACTGTAAACACTACATTAAGCATATAAATAAATAAAAGATTAAATCCACAGAACATTCTTATCATAAAAGAGTTAATTATCAGGCTTATTTTCGAAAGGGATCGCTGGCGATCTTCTGACACAAATCGGGAGATCGCTGGCGATCTCTCAATCCTGGCCAAATCGGTATTATCGAAAGCCGATTTTGGCCGGCCCCAATTGCTTTTTCATTGCGGCACCGGCCAACCTTCAAGGGGGCGTGTTGGTAGGGTAGCGAAGGTGGGAAGGGGGCGGGGTTACGAGATGGCTGGCTTCACCTTATAATGAAAAAAAAAAACCGCTGGCTCGAACGAGTATTTCGCCGGGCGGACTTGGTCAATGTATTTTTAGGACCAAGTCCCAAAAAAGAGCCCCAACTGACCAGATGACCCACAGAGGGAAGCGGGGATCACCTCCCCTTACTCCCCAAGTGGTCACCAAACCCCTCCCACACACACACAAAAAAAATTAAAACATTTTTTTCCAGCCTGTTTGCCAGCCTCAAATGTCATCCCCAGATCCCTGACAACAGTATGCAGGTCCCTGGAGCAGTTTTTAGTGGGTGCACTGCACTTCAGGCAGGTGGACCCAGGCCTATCCCCCCCCCCCCCCACATGTTACACTTGTGGTGGTTAATGTTGAGCCCTCCAAAAAACCCCAAAACCCACTGTACCCACATGTAGGTGCCCCCTTCTCCCCTTAGGGCTATGGTAATGGTGTAGACTTGTGGGCAGTGGGTTTTGGGGGGTGGATTTGGGGGGGCTCAGCACATAAGGGAAGGGTGATATGCACCTGGAAGCTAATTTTGTTTTTTTTAAAAGATTTTTAAGTGCCCCCTAGGGTGCTCGGTTGGTGTCATGGCATGTCAGGGGGCCAGTGCACTACAAATGCCTTGCATTTCGCCGGGTTTGAGATGGCCGGGTCCGGTTTCCATTACGGCTGAAAATCGGACCCGGCCATCTCATCTAAACCTGGCAATCCGCCGACGATCCTATTCTAAACCCGGCGAGCGATTTGGCCGGCGCCAAGCGTATTTCAAAAATACGCTTGGCTCCGCCTGCTTACGGCGCCGGCCTCGAAGATGGCCGGCCATCAATTTTGCCGGCACCGTTCGATTATTCCCCTCTATGTCATCAAATAAAAAACTGACACATAAAGGATCCGTACCCCAAGATAAAACAACTATCATAAGAACTGTAACATAAGGAATCTCTCTATATAAAACACACCTCCAACATTCTAATGAAGCCTCACTTTCCCAACGTTCTAAAGTGAGGCGGCAGAGACCACTTTTTGAACATCAGTGTTTGCCCCGCCCACGCGCTGCTGATTGGCTGTGCCTCAGGTGATGCACACAAAGTATGGTACCACCTCCCAAACACTCACATGGACTTAGAAACCACCAAGCCTTTGAATGGGACCGGTGCTGCAGAGGAGCAGGAGTGGGACAGCGAAGAAAATGCAGCGGCGTTCAGGAAAAAAAAAAGAAAACACACACGAGTCCCGCCCCTTCCTGAGGAGGGGTAGCTACCAGCACGGGGACCAACCGCGAGGAAAGCGCGGACGAAGAACGCCACTAAACAACCACTACATCGCGGACCTTACTCTGCAAGCTGTTCATGCGGTGAGTCTCCAAGCCGGCGTTCAGTGCCTACAACAGAGACTTCCAAACACATGCGCCCTCAGCCACGCCCCCCCTACAGAACGCCACCCACATTCCACACTAAAACCAAACCAACCCCCCCCCCCAAAAAAAACCCCACCCAAACGGAAACCTCTGGAGCCCAACCCCCCCTAAAAAAACGGATCACAGCCCACCTGAGTGCCCAGCTGAAATCAGTGCCTACAAGGAGACCTCCAAACACATGCGCCCTCAGCCCCGTCCCCCCCTACAGAACACCACCCACATTCCACACTCGAAAAAAAACCCATATCTACTCCTACTGCCTGCCTGCAACGGATCCCTCTGGTTTCAACAAAAATACAAGTGCCTACAAATACCACATCAGAGTGCCCTGCTGAATTAAGATTACTGTATCACACTCACACGCAGAGAATCACCCCCTACCAGCCACAAAAAACCCCCACATCTAATATGGACAATCAGCATCACTCACTAACACACATACATACAACCAAACTGCCCACCACCCAAAAAGCCACACACTGCCATGGACAGACAACATCTTGCTTTCACACTCATACACACACACTCCCTCCCCCAACCCCCTTAATACAAAAACTGAAACAGTAAAAACCTACATCTCTCTCTTACAAACACCCACAGAATCCCATAATCCCCCCCCCAAAACACAAACACTCATACAGAACAACCCTACCCCACAAACACCCCCCTACAAACACCCCCCCACAAAATGGCACACACACCCACAGACACCCACAACCCCCCTCAAAACCACAAACACTCATATAGAACAACGCTACCCTACCCCACAAACACCCCTCCCCCCAAAAAAAATAGCATACACCCATAGACCCCCCACAACCCCCCCTCAAAACCACAAACACTCATACAGACTTTACAACTTTAAAAAAAAAACTCTTTTCCTTTTTAAAAAAAAAAATATATCCCTTAATATCAAACAGAAAAAGAAAAAAGAAAAAAAAAAAAACCACATGCTAGCGCCCGTTTCATTTGTTTTGGAAACGGGCCTTTTTTACTAGTAAATAATAATAATAAAAATCATAATAAAATAATCAGATGGTCATGGTAAGAATCAGACACATACCCCTTTGGTGTGGTCACAAGGCATCACCTACTGGTAATAAAACTGTAAATAGAGAGCAAGAGCAGGTGTTTAAAACAATCGTATTGCAATTCCATATTCTTTATTTGACAACCTAACCTGCTAGTGGTAGTACTGTGAGATTAGGGTTAGGAGGAGGCTGAGGCTGCCATCTTGTTGGCAGGACCTGACAAATCTGAAGCATTTGGCAAATGATTCAACCCTCCTGTACCCACCAGGGAGGATTGGAGGAATGCAGGGAACTTGAGAAAGGGGGTTAAAACATTGGCCACTTAATGTTGCTCCCGGGTAGCACCAGGCTGCATGCTAACAGCTTCCTTTTGGGGAGGTAAGATAACCACATCTCTTGAGGTTGCATTGGCATTATCATCCCATGAATAATGCACCTTGTGAGGTTACACATAAGCTGTGTTATTCCATTTTGCATCGTAATGAGCTGCTTTGCGTAATTTGCATCTTATCATTAGTTAACATTTGTTGCAGTTAAGTAAAATCATGCATTAAGGGCAAATAATTGTCACTTAACGCATGTCACTTTACCCATGCACTCTACCTATAATTAATTTATATTAATTCATTACAGTGCTGATATTATTGACATCCACTTGGGCCTAGAGGCTTACTTTAACTTGTGGGATTACTTAGTATGAGCACAATAATCATATGTTCTGTATGGTCTGTAACTTTTAAAGTTGCTGTATTGATGATTATTTGTCATTTGTATTTGTAGGTTGTTATCCACCTTGTACTGATTGATAAAAAGAATGGGTTATGCAAGCTGTTTTAAATGACGATAGATTAAATGCTTAGAAAACAGGTGCGAGAAGAGCTGGGATGCTATTTGGATCCCGTCATTTTTTTCTTCTTTGATTGCAGGTGGTGGTGATTGACATGGACATGGTATTTTTTGAACCCAAAATGCGAGACATCCTGGAGCAGAACTGTACACAGGACGAAGACTGCAATTTTTTTGATTGCTTCTCAAAGTGTGACCTAAGGATCAACAAATGTGGAGCAGAGAGAAGCAATAATAACCTGCAAGTGAGTGACACTCATTTCCAGTCCAGTCTTCTGCAGTTACAATGTTAGATCTCTTGTTGCTGTTTACTCTAGCAAGTGTCAGCATGCATACTCAAACTATCTATAGCAGGGATGTCCTCATCAGGTCAGGTTTTCAGGATTTACACAATGAATATACACGAGATCTATTTTCATACAGTGGAGGCAGTACATGGAAATAGATCTTATGCATAGTCATTGGGGAAATCCTGAAAACCCAACTGGACTGCAGCAGTGGCATACCCAGACTTCGGTCCAGAGCCCGAGGTGAGAGGGCACATTTTAGCCCCCACCCCAGCGCTGCCGACCGCCCCGCCGCTGCTGCCGCCAACTTTGACAACCCCTGCCGATGACCCTCTCGACCCCCCCTCCCGCTGGCAACCCTCTCCCGCCGTCACCATGGGCTACCTTTGCTGGCGGGGGACACCAATCCCCGCCAGCCGAGGAGGCCTTCTTCTTCCCGCGAAGGCATCGTTCTGTTTCTGACGTCCTGCACGTTGTACATGCAGGACATCAGATTCACAGAAACAGAATCTGCAGATCAGCCAGGCTTTGTTCTGTTTCTGTGAACAGAACGAAGCCTTCGCGGGAAGAAGAGGACTGCCTCGGTTGGCGGGGATTGGGGTCCCCCGCCAGCAAAGGTAGCCCATGGCGACAGCGGGGGAAGGTTGACGGCAGGAGAGGGGTCGAGAGGGTCATTGGCAGGGGCACCAGGGCCAAATCTACGGGGGCCCAGGCCCCCCTGGCCCCACGTAGCTACGCCACTGGACTGCAGCCCTCGAGGATCATGATCTACCTGATCTACAGTATGCTTGTTGCTCAAAGTGTCAGAAGAGGGCCAGAGGCACTAAAAAATAAAGTGGTTGATATTGGCTCCTACTCAGTTGACTCCCAATGTCCAGTGGTGTTCCTAGCTTGTTTGCCACTCAGGGTGGGTCACCACTGTGCTCCTGCCCCGGTGGATCACCCCCCAGGCACACCATCCCCACCCCCAAAACACATCACCCCACCAACTTTCTTCCTACCAAAGAAGTGCATGGAGCAGGCGAACGGCTGTCAGCTCTGCTGGTCCCCTGCCCTGGAACAGGAAGTAACATCAGAGGGGGCAGGGGACCGGCAGAGCTGACAGCCGCATGCCTGCTCCACGCTCCCCCTTTCTGCCTTTACCCGGGACAGACCGCCCTCACCACCCTGCCATTGGTACACTACTGCCACTGTCTGAGTCCACCACAGATATTCATCAGCACTCGACCAGAGAGTGTGCTGACTATTTGCACAGACCTTCGCAGCACTCTTTGATTAGTGCTGAGGCAGTTCTGGAGAGAGCCGGGAGATTATCCGCACTTGCTGCGTGGCCATTTTGGGGGAAAGCACTTACCGCCACCCACTGAGGTGCCAGTAAGGGCTCCCATGCTAAACCAGAGGTAACCTGGCAGCACATGGCACTGCCCAAATACCGCTGGGTAAACACTGGGGCTAGCATTGGAAATGCGTTGGTGATGGGAACTACCGCTGGGCTGCAGTATTTAACAAGCGATAAGCCTGTGTTGGGCTTACCGCCACTTAGTAAAAGAACCCCCCCCCCCAAGTGTTTAGTTGGGAAATGGGTCATCCAAACTGAGGTGTTCATATTTTCCCATGTATTTTACAGAAGACTTTGCTGAATGCAGAGCCTTTTAAAGTATATGTATAACAGTGGCGTAGCTATGGAGGGGGGGGGGGGCCCAGGTCTCCGCCAGCCGAGGTCCTCTTCTTCTTTCGTTCTGTTTCTGTGAGTCTGACGTCCTGCACATACAATGTGCAAGACGTCAGACTCAGAAACAGAACGAAGGAAGAAGAGGACCTTGGCTGGCGGGGGTTTGGGTCCCTGCCAGCAAAGGTAGGCGACGGCGATGGCGGGGGAGGGTTGGCAGCAGGAGGGGGGTTGAGAGGGTCATCGGCAGGGGGGGGTCAAAGTTGGTTGTCGCGGCAGCGGGGGGAGGGGTCAGCAATGGCGGGGTTTGTGTCTGCAATGGCGGGGGGGGTCAGCGGCACTTAGGGGGGGGGCTAAAGTGTGCCCACTCACCTCAGGCTCTGGACCCCCCTCCCGCCAAAGTCTGGCTACGCCCCTGATGTATAAGTACATACATAAGTGTTATCATACTGGGATAGAGTGAAGGTCCATCAAGCCCAGCATCCTGTTTCCAACAGTGGCCAATCCAGATTACAAGTACCTAGCAAGATCCCAAAAATATAAGGATGTGTGGGAAATGCTGGCATGTCCAGCAGGAACAGCCATCTTAATAAGAAACAAGTTCAGAAAAAGAGCAGCATCACTCAAGGTTTTGCCTGTGTAGTGTTGTGTTTGCAATGTACACATGTTAAATGGTCAGCATGTACATGTGTAACTGTCACATTTTCCAAAACGGAGTGTCCAGAATCAGCTCATTACAAAGTCAAGCAATATAACTCATTTTAGAGGATTTTCTAGGGGAGCTTATGCATTAAAGAGGTAAGCACAATTGCAGTTGAGGAGTAGTCTAGTGGTTAGGGCAACAGCCTGAGAACCTGGGGAACTGGGTTTGACTCCCACTGTAGGTCTTTGTAATTCTGGACAACTCACCAAGGGTCCCTTTTACTAAAGGGTTGGCACACAGCAACAGGCTTATTACGCATCAATCTGGAACAGCGCGGCAGTAGTTCCCAGCACTACAGTAATTTTTTAGATTTTTGTAATGCTGGAACTTAACTGCCATCTCAATGGGTGGTGGTACGGGCACCCCGCTGAAATGGCTGTGTGGTAAGTGGGTCACTTACCGCATGGCCATTTCTTTTCCCCCAAAATGGTCAGCCTTTAACCCACTGCGGTAAAAGGGGGCCTCAGCACGCACCCAAAACACGTATTGACACTAGTACAGGCCCCCTTTTACTGCAGCTTAGTAATAGGACCCCTTAACCCTCTACTGCCCAAGGTACAAAATAAGTGCCTTTATATAATATGTAAACCGCTTTGATTGTAACCGCAGAAAGGCAGTATTATCAAGTCCCTTTCCCTCCTTCAGTTACTGGCCCAAATCCCAGTACTAAATTGGCGATTAGCAAACACCTACCTCTTTCTAAATGTTTCTGTTTAACATATGTAAAGCAAGTCTTTTACAATGATCACCTTATGAAGTGGATGATATGAAATCTCATAAGTTACAAATTAACAACTGCTGGTTTTGTTTGCAGGTAATATGTGATAAAATATTCCGTCGATGGTTTTCGCCAGGCATTTTGGGTTCTTCAATTTCTTTCCCTCCTCAGTTACGGAAGACTGTCCACAGCTGTGCAGAATCAAAGCGGACATATATCAGCAGCAGAGGGGGGCCGTTAGCATTTCTCTCGGAGTTACATAACCTACTACAAGTCAGTAGAAGAGCACTTCAGCAAGAGGATGACTAACTCTGTTCCAATCAGTGTATAAGGAGGTCCTGATCTTGTCTGTTCTTACATTTGTTCAATCTGTCACTGAATTAGTAGGCTTCATGTACTGTCCAAATGAGATTCCTCCAGAGTGTTTCACTGAATGCTACTGCCCTGTATTTTTCCCTGATTTCACCAACCCCTTACTTCCCTGACAGGCACCTGAAATCCTCTTCTAGATCAAAGCCTGTGAAAAAAGCCTGATTGTCTGCACTCTAGTAGCAGAGCACTAAGGCCAAGCTACTGTAGATTTCCTATGCATGGTTTGTATGGATGAAATAATGACATCTAATGGCATAAACACATCAAAGGAATAAATCCTTTGTTTATCCACAATGAATATTCATGAAATAGATGTGCATGCAGTGGAGGCAGTGCATGCAGATCTGTCTCATGAATATTTATTGTGGGTATCCCGAAAACCTGACTGGCTGGGGTGCCTTCAGGACCAGGTTTGGGAACTACTGGTTTAGTAAATTAAACTGTATGAAGGAATATATTTTCAATGACTACATGACAAAATAAATCTGCTATAAATGTGAATTTCTAGTGGATCAAAAGGGCCAGTAAGCATAACAAAACTGCTGTATCTACTGGCTTGAAACTGATTCTAAAAAATTCATCATATTTCTGACAAATACACTTTGGTTGCCTTTGTGGTGCTGGTAACATAGAGAGGCATAATCGAAAGGGACGCCCAAGGGGTGGGGAAACCCATATTATCAAAACAAGATGGGTGTCCATCTTTCGTTTCGATAATACGGTCGGGGACGCCCAAATCTTAACATTTAGGTCATCCCTAGAGATGGTCGTCCTTAGACTTGGTCGTTTCTGATTTTCAGCGATAATGGAAACTAAGGATGCCCATCTCAGAAACGACCAAATGCAAGCCCTTTGGTCATGGGAGGAGCCAGCATTCGTAGTGCACTGGTCCCCCTGACATGCCAGGACACCAACCGGGCACCCTAAGGGGTACTGCAGTGGACTTCAGAAAAAGCTCCCAGGTACATAGCTCCCTTACTTTGTGTGTTGAGCCCCCCAAAACCCACTCCCCACAACTGTACACTCCTACCATAGCCCTTATGGGTGAAGGGAGAACCTAGATGTGGGTACAGTGGGTTTCTGGTGGGTTTTGAAGGGCTCACATTTACCACCGCAAGTGTAACAGGTAGGGGGGGATGGGCCTGGGTCCACCTGCTTGAAGTGCACAGCAGTACCCACTAAAACTGTTCCAGGGACCTGCATACTGCTGTCATGGAGCTGGGTATGATATTTGAGGCTGGCATAGAGGCTGGAAAAAATATTTTTTAAATGTTTTTTTGAGGGTGGGAGGGGGTTAGTGACCACTGGGTGAGTAACGGGAGGTCATCCCCAATTCTCTCCGTTGGTCACCTGGTCAGTGCTTGGTCGTAAGAAAAAAGGACCAGGTAAAGTCGTCCAATTGTTCGTCAGGGACGCCCTTTTTCTTCCATTATGGGTCGAGGACGCCCATGTGTTAGGCACGCCCAATTCCCGCCTTCGCTACGCCTCCAACACGCCCCGGGAACTTTGGTCATCCCCCCGACGGAAAGCAGTTGGGGACGCCCAAAATCGGCTTTCCATTATACCGATTTGGGCGACCCTGTGAGAAGGACAGTTATCTTGCGATTTGTGTTGAAAGATGGGCGTCCTTCTCTTTCAAAAATAAGCCTGACAGTAACATAGTACATGATGACAGATAAAGACCTGTATGGTCCATCCAGTCTGCCCAATAAGATAAACTCAATACATATAGTATGAAGTGGTACATCATATGTATACCTGATCTTGATTTATCCTTGCCATTTTTAGGGCAGAGACTGTAGAAGTCTGCCCGGCACTGGCCTTGTTCTAAAATTTCTGACGTTGTTGTCACAGCCCCTGAATAGTTTCACTCCACTGCCCAATCCGAATCTATTCAGCCTCGATCAGGGCGCAGGCCATAGAAATCTGCCCAGCACCAGCTTTCCTACATAATCTTCGCTAAGCTTCTGTGGATCCGAGCCTTCTAAACAGGATTCCTTTGTGTTTCTTCCACACATTTTTTAATTCTGATACTGTTTTCATCTCTACCACCCCCCAAGGGAGGACACTCCAGATATCTACCACCCTCCCCATAAAAAAATGCTTCCTGACATTATTCCTGAGTCGACCCCCTTTCAACCTCAATTCATGCCCTCTGGTTCTACCACCTTCCCGTCTCTGGAAAAAGGTTTGCTTGCGGATTAATACCTTTCAAATATTTGAACGTCTGTATCATATCACCCTGTTTCTCCTTTCCTCCAGGGTATACATGTTTAGGTCAATATCACGCTTATTTTCGAAAGTGATCGCCGGCCATTTCCCGACATAAATCGGGAGATGGCCTGCGATCTCTCAAAAGTGGCAAAATCGGTATAATTGAAAGCGGTTTTTTTGACAGCATCGCCGCTTTACAGTTGCCTCGCTGGCGAAAGTTCAAGGGGGCGTGTCAGCAGTGTAGCGAAGGCGGGACATGAGCGGGCATGGGCGTGGCTACCAGATGGCCAGCTTTCGCGGATAATGGAAAAAAAAAAAGCGGCATTAAGCAGTATTTTGCCGGGTTTACTTGGTCCTATAATTTTCATGACCAAGCCTCCAAAAGGTGCCCCAATTGACCAGATGACCACCGGAGGGAATGGAAGATGACCTCCCCATTGTCCCCCAGTGGTCACCAACCTCCTCCCACACGAAAAAAATAAAAATAAAACACTTTTTTGCCAGCCTCTATGCCAGCCTGAAATGTCATACCCAGCTCCCAGACAGCAGTATGCAGGTCCCTGGAGCAGTTTTTAATGGATGCAGTGTACTCCAGGCAGGCAGACCCAGGTCCACCCCCCCCCCCCCCACCTGTTACACTTGTTGTGATAAGTGTTGAGCCCTCCAACCCCCCTCCAAAACCCACTGTACCCACATGTAGATGCCTCCCATCAGCAGTAAGGGCTATGGTAATGGTGTAGAATTGTGGGGAGTGGGTTTGGGGGGGATTTGGGGGGCTCAGCACCCAAGGGAAGGGAGCTATTAACCTGGGAGCTATTTGTATTTTGTTTTTCAATTTTTAGAAGTGCCCCCTAGGGTGCCCGGTTGGTGTCCTGGCATGTCAGGGGGACCAGTGCACTACAAATGCTGGCTCCTTCCACAACCAAATGCCTTGGATTTGGCCCGGTTTGAGATGGCTGGCATTTTTTCCATTATCGCTGAAAAACAAAACCGGTGATCTCAAACCCGGCGATCTCTGGCATTTGGCCGGGCTAAACCGTATTATCCCCAAAAAAGATGGGCGGCTATTTTTTTCGATAATACGGTTCCGGCCAGCTGTTGCGCCGCCACCAAAATAGATCGCCGGCGACGTTTGATTATGCCCCTCTAAGTCTCTCTACATACATCTTGCTACATAAACCACTTGAAGTCTTTTTACATCCTTAGCGAGATAAGGCCTCCAGTATTGAACACAATACTCCAAGTGGGGCCTCACCAATGACTTGTACAGGGCCATCAACACCTGCTTTCTTTTGCTGGTTATACCCCTCTCTATGCAGCCTAGTATCCTTCTAGCTGTGGACACTGCTTTGTCGAACTGTTTCGTCACCTTGAGATCTTCAGACACCATCACCCCAAGGTCCCTCTCCTGAGCCGAGCTTACCAATATCTCCCCTTCTATCCAGTACATCTCTTTTGTATTTCTGCACCCCAAGTGCATCACTCTACACTTCTTGGCATTAAATTTTAACTAAACTCCTACAGGAAACCATTAAAAAAATGTATGTATATATTTTACTTGCTGTACTACCAATTTGCTTTCCTTTAAATTTAGTGTTAAGTGCTTAGTTTTTAGTGATTGTCACCACACTAGGAAGAGACCTTTTTGAGAAACAACATAAGGAGTTAAAGGAAAATATCGAAAAATTCAGAGGGCAATTGCAAAAACAAAAATCCAAAAAGTTCTCTAGGAACGAACAAGATTATAAAACAACAGAGTATATCGTTGGATGTACAGTCACACACAAGAAGACAAAAATTACCCCAGCACAAATCAAGAAGCCAGTCTAGAGGGGTCGGCCTCCTCCTCCTCCAGTTCGAATGAAGAAATAACTTCTCGCCAGGATTTTTTAGTAAGAGGACGAGGCAATTGCAGAAGACCTCGAGGAAGAAATCAACGTGGCATGCAAAACATTCGCCCCCCAAACAAGATCCCAGGAACAATGGAAGAGATAATTTATAATCTCTCCACGAGGCAATTGACAGAAACAGAACGACAAATATTGACAAAAGGTCTATCATTTGTGCCAAGTAGCAAATTTAATTTATTTCAATTCAGCATAGACTTGGAACGTTTCATATGACATCTATCTTTGAAGTTGTATTTTGTAGATAAATCAATCCCCCCAGATAGATCCATAAAACACAATAACTATGTATTTCTCTTTTCTGGAATTGGTGATCACCATTACGGAGCATAAGCCACATTGAGCCTGCAAATAGGTGAGAAAATGTGGGATACAAACGCTACAAAAAAAATTAATAAATCCATTTGGACACCTCCGGGTCAAGTAGACGCTTTATTAATGGCTTTCAAAGAAATTGTACTGCAGGATGTCACACGGCAATGCTCTGATCATAGAGGAAAACATAATCTCTTAAAGGAGGAAATATTAGCTTTAAACAAACTACGACAGGATACATCCGTAGTCATCAGGAGGGCAGACAAGGGAGGGGCAGTGGTTGTAATGAATCACGCATACTATGAAACAGAAATAGAAGCACAACTTAATGACACCAAGGTCTATAGTTTATTGCCACAAGACCCTACATCCGAATTAGCAGCCTGTATTAAAGATATCACAGGTTCAGGAGTAGAAGAGGGTTTCTTAACACAGAAAGAATTCCTCTTTCTCAATAAAGAGAATCTAACAGTACCACTGTTTTACACCGTACCAAAAATACACAAAGATGAAAAATTTCCTCCAGGTTGTCCCATAGTTGCCTCCCAGAATTCGCTTCTAGAGCCATTATCTCAATATGTGGACTGGTTCTTGCAACCTCTAGTACAAAATGAGAAAGCATACATAAAAGACACAGCACACTTTCTTAATATAATAGGGGACATACCACCCAGTGCCTTCCATTTTTATATGGTTACTCTAGATGTGGTTGCACTCTACACTTCTTTACCTCAGCAGGACTGCTTAAGAGTATTAGAGGAAAGCCTGAACAACAGACCTTGCCCTCATCAAGTTCCAACTGCATCCTTAATAGCATTAGCACAGATTGCTCTAACAAAAAACTATTTTGTCTTTAATGACAGATTCTTCCAACAAAATCAAGGAGTAGCCATGGGGGCTACATTTGCTCCCTCAGTGGCCTGTCTGTATATGACCCAGTTCGAACAACTCTGGATCGAAAACAACCACTGGTCAGCTCATATACACACATGGCGGAGATACATTGATGATATTTTCGTATTGTGGAAAGGAGATGAGGAAAGTCTCCATTCATTTCATCAATGGCTGAACCATCGAGATGCAAAATTAAAATTCACCATACAATTGTCACAACAACAAATAGCATTTCTAGATGCAATAGTAAAGCATTAATCAACTAAATTTATGATGGAAGCCTTTATTAGGAAGACAGACCGGAATTCAATTTTGCATTTTCAGAGCAATCACCCATTGGCTACTAAGCGCAGTTTACCCTTTTCTCAATATCTTCAATATCAAAGAATTTGCATGGAAACGGAAGTTTAAAAAAAAGTCTAAAAATCTTATGGGCAAACTAACTGATTGAGGATACCCTGCCAAAATTCTAAAGCAAGCCTACACTAGAGCAAAACACAATTCATGGGAAGCACTATTAGCTCCACGTCAACGCAATACGGTTTCCAAAACCACATAAACATTCATGTTGCAATACACCCAGGCGGCACTCGTAGCCACCAAAATTATCAAACAACATTGGAGAATAATGCAAAATCATCCGGTTTTCAAGGAACAGGACATACGTATAGCATATTCTCGCAAACCCAACATCAAGGAAGTGTTACAGATTAATACAGATTCCTTGGTTCCAACATCTTTAGTAGGACATACCAGCTGTGGATCCTGTATCTTTTCTCCACAAATGACATGTTCTAACAGTTTCTCAAATCCAATTGACAACAAAACATATGCAATTAACCACAACACGGACTGTAGAAGCACGTTCGTGGTATACATTCTGATGTATCCCTGCCGGAAAATATATGTAGGTAAAACTACCAGGACACTCAAACAAAGATTAAGCGAACACAAACACAACTTGTCCCATCAGAAAATGGAAGCTCCAATAGCAACTCACCATATGGAACAACAACACAGATTCGCAGATTATCGATGCACAGTGATTGATCAGATAGCACTCACCATCAGAGGAGCAGATAGAAATCGTAAGTTGCTCCAATTGGAACAAAGATGGATATTCAAGTTGCAATCGCTCATCCTACAAGGATTGAACAACAGAATTGAGTGGAAGGTGTTTCTATAAAATGCGGACAAGTCAAGGCATTTTACACAAGTACAGCCCTAGCCCTTTAAGACTTCCCAGCCTTTTAAGACTCACTTGATTGAGAAGATACTCGATTGGTTCATGACTGAGGGTGTCTTTTTTAAAAGCAGGCTGGCGCCATTTTGTAGATAGTTGTCATTAGGGAAGCAGGAGAACGTAGGCACATTCACAAAGGTAAATCAACAACCATAAGCGGTAAGAAGATTAGTCCATGAAACCTCAGATTTTACTCACTGATTCTCTTTTGGGTTTAGGACTTGCTGAAAGAAATGATTACAGGTGTAGCTCTCGAAGAGGCAAAGAGTGAAATGGAAGCGCTCTGTTGAACTCACCGTATAAGCAGTGACGGCTTCAGATAAGTGCCTTTTCATGTTGAATGACAACAGTATGAGAAATTTGCTATAAAAAATCCTTAAGAAAAATACACAAAAAAAGTTAAGTCAATAGGAGGTTTTTTTTAGACCTAGGAGGAGGTTCGCTCAGCTACTGTGGTACACTACAAACTCCACAGGCTGAGTTTCTGAGGTCTTTTTCGCCTTTACTATACTAAAGTAGTATATTTAGGACCCAGAGTAAAATCACACTAGCTTGCTAATAAGCATTGAATAGACTCGACTAAGCATAGCAGCCTGATAATCCCAATATATCTAAAAAAAAAAAAGGTTTCATCACCTCTCTTTACATCTTTAGCCATTTTTAATTCTCACCGCACTTTCACTAGCCATATTTCACTCTTCGCTTCTTTGAGTTTAATCCAGTAATCTTTTCCATGATACTCTTGTTGCGTTCTTCTGTATTTCTTGAACGAAACCTCTTTTGCCCTTATTTTTTCAGCCACTTGTTTGGAGAACCATATAGGTTTCCTGTTTCTCTTGTTTTTGTTTAGTTTCGTTGCGTAAAGATCAGTTGCCATATTTATAGCAGTTTTCAGTTTAGACCACTGTGCTTCCACTTCTCCAATTCCCTATGCCTGCCTTCAGCTCCTTCTTCAAGTATTTCCCCATTTTACCAAAATCGGTACATTTGAAATCCAGTACTCTGAGTTTTGTGTGTCCGCACTCCGCTTTTGCTCTTACATCAAACCATATTGTGTGATGATCACTACTACCCAGGTGAGCACCCATATGAACATTGGAAACACTTCCTCCATTTGTGAGCACTAGATCCAATGTTGACCTTTCCCTCAGGCCCACCCAGAAGCAGCACACCTATCGTGTGGCTGGCAGGGATTCCCAAGTCCCACCAGCTGAAAACTCCCAACAACTGTCCCTCCTGCATACCTTGTAAATAGCAGATGGCACGTAGGTGAGACAAGGAGAGACCAAATCACCTATGGGACGGAGAGGGGTTCTTCTGCCCACCCATCTTGAGTCCAGGCCCACTCAAAGTTGGGTGTCTGGCTACGCCCCTGTTTCCCTCATGGATTCCGTCAACCGTTGTCTGATCAAGGCACTTTGACAGGCTCTGATGGTGGTGGTAGGGAAGTGGGTAAGGCTGGGTTTCTCAAATTTAATAATTGTGAAGGTAATTCTATAATTGTGTTTTACATGGGCAAAAGGTCTTTTATAAAATGAGAGCATGAAATATGTGCATCAAAGTACATGCAGTGAGAAGATTGCATATACTTTTACACAACCTGCATGTAAGCTCAATGAGAGGCATAGTTTGGGTGAATAATTGAATCAACAACAGTACCCAGAAGCTATGTGGATATGACCAGCATTGCTGGTGCCTACTTAACTCCCAGCTCTGCCCCTAGAATGATCCAGCACTGCCTGGACACTATCGTGGTAGGCAAGGGGGATATTCATAGCACTGCCCAGTTAAGTGCATTGAATATCTATTCCTGACCTGTTCAGTGCGATTTATCATTTCCATTATCAGGCCCATAGTTTAAAATACACACTTATGTGCATAGAATTACACCTGTCCCTGAGAAATTATAAATGTAAGTGGGTGCATTTAGTCACGATTATAAAACAGCCTAACAAAACTTGCACAAAGACACACAGACACCTATGTGCCTTTATAAACCAGTCCAAAAATAGATGCCTAATTCCAACCTACATGACCTATTATAAAATTACTCTCTTCGTAAGTATCTTTTGGTATTCAGACCCCTGAAGAAAGAGCTTGCGAGGTCTCAAAAGCTGGAATAATACATTCTCTTTTGTTTGTCCTTTGAAAAAGTATCACAAACAAACAAAGGCTCAAATTTTCTCCAGGACCAATGTGGGTATTAAAATTCTACATGCTGCAAATTTTTTTTAATTTATTTTTTTGTCAGATGTATACATTTAAAAATAAAAACCTGTGGAATAAAATCCAAATGGTGCAGTTTTTTTTGTGTCCAGTTCTGAAGGCCAAACCGCCAAAGGAATACACACCAGCTGGAAGCCTTCCATAGAAACACCATGAAAATGGTGCATGATCAACACCTAGAGCCATATGAAAATCTTAATATGATATTCAAGGAGAAAGGAGAGATGGAGGATACAATAACACATTCAAATACCTCAATAGCACAAACTAAACATAGAAAGAAAACTCCTTTCAGAGGAAAGAGTACGCTAGCAAAAGGAAAGGTTAAAGGGGTAGAATCAGGAGCAACATCAAAAAATATTTCATCCATAAGATGGGTGGTGGATGCCTGAAATAGTCTTCCAGAAGAGATATTGAAGACAAAAAGTGTAATGGAATTGAAGAAAGCTTAGCATAAAATCAGGGGATCAATGAAGAAGAGTCCCTACTTGAGAAGGCCCTAATAAATATATGGATAAAAGCAGAACGGAAGAGTAGCCTAGAGGTTAGCGCACTGGAGGCCCCTTTTACTAAGCTGCAGTAAAAGGGGGGCCTGTGCTGGCATCAGCGTTTGTTTTTGACGCTTGCTGAGGCCCCCTTTTATTGCAGTGGGTAAAAGGGTGTCTTTTTTTCCCTAAGAAATGGCCATGCAGTAAGTGAACTACTTGCCGCACGGCCATTTCAGGGTGGAGCATTTACTGCCACCCATTGAGGTGGCAGAAAGGGCTCCTGCGCTAACCCAATGGTAACCAGCCAGCACTGCCTAATTACCACCAGGTAAACACTGGCACTACAAAAATAGAAAATATGTTCTCTCTGTTTACCTGTCTTATTTAGATTGTGAGCTCTTTGAGCAGGGACTGTCTTTTCGTGTATGGTGTATAGCGCTGCGTATGCCTTGTAGCACTATAGAAGTGATAAGTAGTAGTAGTAGTATTTTATAGCACCAGAAATGGAACGCACTAGGGGTGGGAAGTACCACTGGGCTGCTTGGTATCCAGGGGAACCCAGTTCAAATCCCACTGCTACTCCTTGTGATCTTGGGCAAGTCACTTAACCCTCCATTGCTTTAGGAACAAACATTAGATTACAAGTTCTCCACCTAATGTACCTGAATGTAACTTACCTTGAGCTTCTACTGAAAAAAGGTGTGAGCTAAATCTAAATAAATAGAAACAATCTGGTTGATGTGGAGCCGCATTTTAGAAAGGACTTACGATCATAATTGGGCATCTCAAGAACATGAGCTGCCAACTACTAAAAATACATATAAACAGGAGAGAGGGAATCCAAAGCACAGGCCAAGCAAAAAGAGCACAATGGGCCTCCAAAAGTGAGTTGACAACCAAACTTTATTGAAGGACCAGACACAAGCCGTGTTTCAGTGGATAGCCTGAAACAGGGGTCTATTAAAAACAGTGTGTGTGTATATATATATATATAGTGCACTCCATTTAATTGCACGTCAGATAAGCGCATGCTCTGTTTAACTGCATGCCGTACTTCGGTCCCGTTTTTGGCGCCATCAATTTCTATGGGGACAAACTTCGGTTTAGCGCACCACTGACAAGTGCAAGATTCGCTTATATGCATGGTTTAAGACCGCGCCTCTGCAGAAAAGACTCCACATAAGCGCATGCACGGAATATGGAAGTCGATTGGCGCGTGACAAAGGGACGATAAATTTGAAATCTCGTTGGTTAACTGCCACAGGCAGAAGTGAAAGAATGTTGTTAGAGTGTACACTGGAGTTGTTGTCGCGCAACTGTAAGACTTTAACACTGGCTGAACGAATAGAAGTTCTTAAAAAATTAGAAAACAAAGAAAGTCAAGCATCTATTGCTAAAGAATATGGTGTCAATCCCACTCAAATTTCACATGTCTTGAAGCAGAAAGACCAGCTTCTGGAAGACTGGCAAAACAATACAAATCCACACCGGAAATGTAAACGGGCGGGAAAAGGTGAGGATTTAGAAGGTGCTCTTCAGTGGCTTTCTCATGTCAGGAGCAGACAGTTTCCTGTCAGTGGTCCACTGCTTATGGAGAAAGCTAACCAGGTAGCAGAAAGTCTTGGACTGACTGAATTCAAAGCCACTGTTGGATGGTTAGAAAGATGGAAGGAAAGGAACAGCATAAAATTCAAGAAACAGCATGGTGAGAAACAAGACACTGATGACTTTGGTGCTGAAATTTGGGTTAATTCAGTTCTTCCTACCATCTTGAATGAGTTTGCACCTCGTGACATTTTCAGTGCTGACGAAAATGGTCTCTACTGGTGAGCGATTCCTGATGGAACACTTGCATTCAAACAAGCCGAAACTACTGGAGGTAAAACATCGAAGGACCGACTGACAATCTTCCTTTGCTGCAATATGGATGGGAGTGAGAAGTTGAAACCCCTCGTCATTGGAAAGAGCAAACAGCCCTGTTGCCTCAAGAAAGTTAAGCGACTTCCTGTATCATACGAGGCTAATGCAAATTCGTGGATGACTGGGGAAATTTGGAAGCAGTGGCTAAAGAAGTTAGACACTAGAATGCGGGCACAAAAGCGTCAGATTTTGCTGCTTTGTGATAATTGTGCTGCACACAGGGATGATGTCAGGCTGTCTAACGTCAAGGTGGTCTTCCTGCCACCAAACACTACCTCTTTGATCCAACCTATGGATCAGGGCATAATAGCCAATTTCAAACAAGATTATCGGGCTCTTGTGCTACGTCATCTGATGAGCGTTATGGATGACCAGACTGGGAAGGATAAACGTGCTGTTGAACTGGCTCATAATCTATCACTGTTGGATTCCCTACATACGCAGAAAGAAGCCTGGAATCATGTTACACAGGCAACCATTGTGAACTGCTACAAGCGGGCAAGATTTGTTAAGGATGTGGAGAGGGACGAAACAGGTGCAGCTGTTGCAAATGCGTCAGATGAAAAGGTTATTGACATCCCAGTCTGTTTTACTGAAGAGGAGTTCCATCGCTACGTAGCTGTTGATTACAATCTACAAACAGCTGAAGACAGCACTGATGTTGAGATATGCTCCTATATGCAGGCAATAACGGCTGATGATGGAACAGATGAAGAAATGAGCAGCGAGGCACATGCTGATGAAATTCAACAACCTCCTGTCACTTTTGCTAGAGCGCTGGAGAGTCTCAACACCGTGTGGGCCTATCTGGAGGCCACTGGATGTCAGTGCTATGACAGTTTTTACCGTCTGGCAGACGTAGTCTATGGAACTCACAGACCCAAGAGTGTACAGAGGACTGTAACTGATTACTTCAAGCCAGCCTAATGTCAGTTAACTGAGACTGTATACTGTACATATAATAATAAACAGTACTGTACATATGTTTATCAGATGTCAAGCTTCTTTGGGTCACAATGGTTAAGTGCACGCTCTGGTTAACTGCATACATTTCTTTGGTCCCAGACTCTTACACTTAAGCGGATTGCACTGTATATATATACAGGGTGAGGCAAAAAAAAAAAGTAACCCCCTAGAGTATTTTGCCATTTTTCCAGCAACCACTTTGAATTTCAACATGAAATTTTATGTAATTATTTAGTCATCATACTTACATATTACTGTTAAACAACAGTTAATTATCTGTTGCTATATTGATGTTACTGACATTTTAGCATTACTACCTAGCAATTTTTGCACATTAAAAATGTTTGCGCAAAAACACAGTAAAATAGCATCATTCAAATGATAATGTGTCAGAATTTTGCAGTCACTGTGAATGCTCAAGGTGTCCACCCCCAGCTTTAGTTGAAAGAGGCTCAGTATGATGAAAAGGAATGAAGAAAGGAGGCAGATGTGCATGAGGTCAGTCGAGTCCTGTGGAAGGCTGTGTCAGATCATCTGCAGTGCTTCCTTGATTTCAGCAATTGTTTGCGGCTTTTGATGAAGCTTGTGATAGGCCTCTGATATTGCTATGTCACTATGACATCATTAATAGTAAGTTGGTACCCTGGTGGGGGTTTTTTTATTCAAATAATGGTAGTTTTACAGTGCAAAAAGTTTTGAACATGCAAAAATTGTTGGGTGGTCATGCTATAAAGATTGTACCTTTTTGCCATGTTTAAAGATAATCTTATTCCATATGCACATAAACGTAGATAGTAACACCAAATACAGATGTAAAATTTTGCACTGAGGGGCCCTTTTACAAATCCGTGGAAGGGCTAATGCGCAGGTAGCATGCGCCAAATCAGCACTACTGTCAGGGTAGCACGTGCACCCAACGGTAATTCTGAGTTTGGCATGCGCCAAATCCCATGGTAGAAAATATTTTTCTATTTTCTACCACGGGGGGGGGGGGGGGGGGGGGGGAGGAGTCAGCACGGTCACGTTGGCACATGCTGCATGGTTACCGTGTGGGTAGCGCATGAGCCCTTACTGCTAAGTCAATGGCTAGCGGTAAGGGCTCAGGCCGTAAATAGGCGCATTCTAGTTTTAAATTTTTGCACATGCCTATTTCCCGGCCCATTAAAAAAATGGCCTTTTTCCCAAGCTCAGTAAAAAATGCACCCAAAAGACACATCCACACTACTGCAGGCCACTTTTTACCACGGCTTTGTGAAAGGACCCCTGAAATTCCAAGAGGTTGCTGAGAAAATAGCAAAAAACTCTAGATGGTTACTTTTTTTTTTTTTTTAACTCATCCTGTATCTACGTATCTAGGTACAGACAAACTTATAAAGCCTATAAAACAATGTTTAAAATAATATTTAAAATAAAAATGCATATGGACAGAAAAATAATAATCAAATAACATTTAAATTAAAAACTAAGGTAAAATGAATAGTATAAAATTATAATAAATATGAAAGTACCGTCGATGTCAGTAATACAATCCGGATAATATCATCTGATCTTTCAATATTACTGACACTGATGGTAATTTCATATTTACTATAATTTAGCAACCACGAAAGAGTGAGATTATGAAGATTTTCTGTCCCAATGCCATTTTGAATGGTATAGCAGTATTCTGTTGGATCTACTGATTATAGGAGAGGCTAAGGTTTGTGAACACATTCCCCAAATTATATAAATGGCGCTTTTAATTGTGTGTGCAAATTTGGGCATGTGCCCAATTTGCGCACATAATTTAATTGAATAATGAGCCAATTTGCACCAATAATTGGATCTTATCAATCAGTGCTAATTGGCATTAAGGTAAATGTATATACCTGGATCTACGTGCAATTTTAATTGCAGATCAAAAAAGGCTGCATAGCCATGGGAGGGTCGGGGCGAATCAGGGATGTTCCTGCAATTTAGGCATGTTGTTATAGAATTAGGAGATCTGCGTCGGATTTACACCAAGGTTTCATTGGTGTAAATGTAATCAATAGAAATAAAACAAAATAAAACTTGGAAAAAATAAGTTGACACCTTTTTTATTGGACATAACTTAATACATTTCTTGATTAGATTTCGAAGGTTGCCCTTCTTCGTCAGATCGGAAATAAGCAAATGTTGGTAGATGACAGTATATATAAGTGAGACATCAAAGCATTTCAGTGACAGTCTAACAGGATGGGGGGTGGGTAGGTGAGAGACAGGGAGATATGCATGGAGACAGGAGGGTGACAAACAAAGCAGTACATTTCTATAGTTTATATTGGACTAGAAAACCCAGATCTTTGTTAAGTCCTGTCTGGTGGGTGTCAAAATATTTAATCATTCTGACTTCAAAGGTCTCACGTTCCTGTATTGTTTTAAAGTTACCTTTCAGGATTCTTACTATGAAATCACTGGTATGGTGTTCTGATTGGTGTAAATGGATGTGCCTAAGTGTAGTTGCAATTCCTGGCACTAAGCGCTGTTCTGTAAACAGCACCTAACTTTGAGCACTGTTTATAGAATAGCGTTTTTTTCCTGTGCCAATTTGTTGGCAGTATTTATAGACTTTAGTCCATTATGATTACATAGATTGTAAAACAAGGACCTCTGATGAAGGCACTTGCCAAGACACAACCGTGTCAGGTCAACAATAACATTTATAACCATAGAGTGGCTGCAGAAACATCATTCTCCTTCTCTGGCCGTCTTCACTTTTTTGCTGTTTCTGTTTTCTGCAGAATGCTTTTGTTCTTCTGTTTCTTTTATTAGTCTTTGTTCCCATTAATATGTTTGTGGAGGAGCTGTAGATATTTTATCGGCGCTGCCCAGTTACCGCTGGATTACTGTGCAAGCCCTTACTGTCACCTCAATGGGTGGCGGTAAGTGCTCCCCACCGCTTGGCCACACAGGGTCATTTTTTGGGGGGGAATGTCTTTTTACCTCTGTGGTAAAAAGGGCCCTGGTATGCGGGAAGAATGCCCCCAGCCACTAGCACAGGGCCCTTTATACCGCAGCTTGGTAAAAGGACCCCTAAAATTCCATTTCCAGCCACTAATGGTGGAAGCAGACCTGCATATTGTTGCTACCACAGAGGTATGATTCAATGCTCTCCTTGACTGAAATATTGGCCATGCAAGTCTAGAGTCTGGAAGGACAGGGATGGAGTAGCAATGGCAGTTTATATACCTTTACCAAGAACTTGCAATATGTCTTCAATCCCTTCTTAATGAATATTGAACCAAAGGAATTCAGGAGTTTAGTTATTTATTATAATCTCCCCTCATCTAATTTCCTTTTTCTCCTTTAACCAATTCAATTTCTCCTCTGCTATTTCTTCTATGACTACTATAACAGTCTCAGTAAGTTCTCTATTTGGGCTCTCTCTGTACATTTTTATTTATTTATTTATTTATTCATGACATTTATACCCCACATTAGCCCGAAATAGACTCAAGTTCAATGTGGCTTACAAACAAACAATAAGGTGAATAAAACATAATGTACAGAATATAACACAAATTACAATAAGTTCAAGAAGTAAATTAATACATGTGCAGCAAGTAACCAGGGATTAGGCTCTCAAGGACAAACAAATAATTAAGGGTGGATAGGTAAGAGTATAATTAGGCAGGACTAGATGGGAAACAAGATTAAGAAAAGGGTGTAGGTAAAATTCAAATAGAGTTCTTTGTATTCAGAAAGGCCAGACTGAATGTGTTTTTAGAAGACTTCTAAAAGTTAGGTAATCATTTGTAAACTTGATTGATTAAGGAAGAGAGTTGGTGGCACTATATGAATTGTATGGCTGAAAATTATGCCTTTTGGCATTATCTGGATAGTGTTTATACTGTACATTAATCTGGGTAAAGATCTGTAACAGAGTGGACACCCAGGAGGGAGTGGAAAACATGAAAAAGGATCTGAGGATGCTAGAAGAATGGTCTAAGGTTTGGCAATTAAAATTCAATGCGAAGAAATGCAAAGTGATGCACTTAGGGAATAGAAATCCTCTGGAGACGTATGTGTTAGGCGGGGAGAGTCTGATAGGAACGGATGGGGAGAGGGATCTTGGGGTGATAGTATCTGAGGATCTGAAGGTGACGAAACAGTGTGACAAGGCGGTGGCCGTAGCTAGAAGGTTGTTAGGCTGTATAGAGAGAGGTGTGACTAGCAGAAGAAAGGGGGTGTTGATGCCCCTGTATAAGTCGTTGGTGAGGCCCCACCTAGAGTATTGTGTTCAGTTTTGGAGGTCGTACCTTGCGAAGGATGTAAAAAGAATTGAAGCGGTGCAAAGAAAAGCTACGAGAATGGTAAGGAATTTGCGGTACAAGACGTATGAGGAGAGGCTTGATGACCTGAACATGTATACTCTGGAAGAAAGGAGAAACAGGGGTGATATGATACAGACGTTCAAATATTTGAAAAGTATTTATCCGCAAACGAACTGTTTCCGGAGATGCGAAGGAGGTAGAATGAGAGGACATGAAATGAGATTGAAGGGGGGCAGACTCAAGAAAAATTTCAGGAAGTATTTTTTCACGGAGAGAGTAGTGGATGCTTGGAATGCCCTCCCGCGGGAGGTGGTGGAAATGAAAATGGTAACAGAATTCAAGCACGCATGGGATAAACATAAAGGAATCCTATTCAGAAGGAATGGATCCTAAGGAGCTTAGCCGAGATTGGGTGGCAGAGCCGGTGGCAGGAGGCGGGGATAATGCTGGGCAGACTTATACGGTCTGTGCCAGAGCCGGTGGTGGGAGGCGGGACTGGTGGTTGGGAGGCGGGGATAGTGCTGGGCAGACTTATACAGTCTGTGCCAGAACCAGTGGTGGGAAGCAGGGCTGGTGGTTGGGAGGCGAGGTATAGTGCTGGGCAGACTTACATGGTCTGTGCCCTGAAAAGGACAGGTACAAATCAAGGTAAGGTATACACAAAAAGTAGCACATATGAGTTTATCTTGTTGGGCAAATTGGATGGACCATGCAGGTCTTTTTCTGCCGTCATCTACTATGTTACTATGTTACATACAAAGTATAAAAAAAAGTGAATAAAAAGAGAAGTGTTTATTAAAACAGTTACCTGAGGTGGCCACATTTTGCCCTCAGGCTGCGTCAGGGGTATAAAAACTACAAAATAAAATAAAAACATATATAATGAGCTCAATAAAATATGTACAGTTTCACAAAAAACTTGGAACCTGGTGATTTGATCATTAGGCATATAGATAGTTGGGTGGCTGGTGGACGTGAGGTGGCTTGCCTGCCTGGTGCGAAAGTTGCCGGACCTCACGCATCACCTAGATAGGATTTTAGACAGTGCTGGGGAGGAGCCAGCTATCTTGGTACATATGGGTACCAATGACATAGGATTCACACCAACTGAACCCTATTGTAAATCCTCACACTTAAATTAGTGGGGGGGGGGGTTCCTAGAAACGTCCATGACCCACCTCTGCCCCTCCTGTGGCCATGCCCCCTTTTTGACTCCACACAGAAACATTTACATGCACATCTTTATAGAACAAGGACTATAAAGGTGTGCATGTAAATTCCAATTATTGCCCATTAGCGCCATTGTTAGTGCCCGACTATCAGTGCTTAATTGGCTCATTAAGCAATTAAGGGGCCCTTTTACAAAGGCATGCTAGTGTTTTTAGCACACAATAAAAATAAGCACATGCTAGATGTTAGAGACGCCCATATATTTCTATGGACGTCTCTAGCATTTAGCGTGCCTTTGTAAAAGACCCCGTAGATGCACAATTTAGGCGCACACAGTTTTGAGCACTATATATAGAACTAGGGGGGTAGATGTGCAGTCAGACTGCTATTATCTGCAAGGTTCTTCCTGTGATGGTTTCTGCCCGGTATGGACTACAGTGCTGCCAACTCACGGCTCTCGCAAGCAAGAACAGCAAAGGCGACAAAAAAGTCCCAAAGCAAACTCTGTGGTTCAGAAACTTTATTGGTTGGTAATAAAAAGACTCAACATGAATCATGTTTCGGCCATTAGGTCTGCATCAGCAGTCTGTACCCAATACTTGCTTTAACGTTTAATAGAATCAAAAGTTCAGGCAGACGGAGGGTATGTGACTTTAGAAGCCCCCAGTATTGAAAGAAAAAGCACTCTAGAGCTGTTGCCAGCGCTACGCTTGTGGCAGACACAGGGCCGGTCAAACCCAGTAAGCGGGGTAAGCACCGCAGGGGGGCGCCTGCCTTCAAGGGCACCACTGCAGCGCTGCGCCGCCATACCACGCCGCCCTTGGGGGTTTAAATCTTTAATTTACCTCCATCCCAGCGGCCGCGTCATTTCAAGGCCCTGCCCGTCTCTAGCCTTCCCTCCCTTCGTGAGTTCGTTCTGCAGAGTCCCGCCTTCTGACGTCATTTCCTCGAGGGCGGGACTCTGAGGGACCGAACTCACGGAGGGAAGGCTAGAGACGGGCAGGGCTTTGAAATGATGCGGCCGCTGAGACGGAGGTAAATTAAAAAAGACAAACCACGCAGGGTGGCAAGAAGAAAAAGGGGGATGTTGGGGGGAGAAGAGGGCGGGCAGGTGGCCATAAATGGGAGGGGGATGGGGGCGAAGGACAATCGCTGGACAGGGGCAGGGTGGGAGAAGACAGAAAGGAGATGCTGGGGGGGGGGGGCGCCAACTCATACTCTGCAGGGGGGCACTAGAGACCCTAGGACTGGCCCTGGGCAGACACACGTTGTACCTTTACGTACACTTGAACGAGTGCCTTTTCTTTCAATACCGGTGCTTCTAAAGTCGCATACCTCAGTGTGCCTGTTGGGAACAGACTCCTGAAGCAGGCCTAGCAGCCAAAAAATGATGTGTTTAGTCTTTTCTACCAACCAATAAAGTTTCTGCACCACAGAGTTTGCTTTGGGACATTTTTGTCGTCTTTGCCGCTGTGGTTTTTGTTTACTTGGTGCAAAGGTTTGTT
The DNA here is from genome assembly GCF_901765095.1 of Microcaecilia unicolor. Classification (NCBI taxonomy): domain Eukaryota; kingdom Metazoa; phylum Chordata; class Amphibia; order Gymnophiona; family Siphonopidae; genus Microcaecilia; species Microcaecilia unicolor. Next base: position 450,177,176 of record NC_044031.1, on the reverse strand, counting down.
CTTCTTTGTGTTTTTGATGCAGCTGTCAGTCAGGTTCAGCCACATGCTGCTTGTATTCATTCCCATGTCTCTCCATAATCATGACAAAGGACAATGTGGGACTAGGGGTACCACGTGCCCCAGAATTTGAGAACGCTACAGGATTGTGAATTAGCAAAAGGATGCTTCCTTTCACTCTGGCAGCCAGACAAAGAGCGTGGAGAAGAATGGCATCACAACTCAGTAGCTGCACGCTATATTACAGTATCAGGTCAATGCCTTCGAGTTTGCAACACACTGTTTTACATTTCAAGATGAGGGCTGAAAAATATCTTACATCAGCAAATGCCCAAAGCATTGGGTGGAGCTCAATTAAGAAAGACTTGCTGATGTGTGAGAACTCACATGTGCAACACTGTCTAAGTATGTAGGTGCATGTTTTAAAGCACTATCATATATATATATATATATTTTTTTTTTTTTAAATTAAATCTATTTCTGTCTTCTTAGCTTTAAATATTATTTCTATATTAGCTGTTTAATGTTAAATATCTTCAGAAGACCTGGATGACCAAGTTAAATCCTTGTAAGGTGAAGGGGCTTTTAAGCAGCTGATGACATCATTGAACGTGGGGGTGTCAGCATTGAAAAGTGAGACATAAGAGCACAATGGGCCTCCAAGAGTGGGTTGTCATCCAATACTTTATTGAGAGACCTGACATGGGCCATGTTTCGGTAGAATGCCTGCGACAGGAGTTGTCACTATTGGCAATATGATCTGATAATGTTTCTGTCCTTTCAAGCTCTGCGGGCAATTCCAACATATAGAAACATAAACGCAACATGGTTAATTCATTCAAGTAAGAGAAATTGCTGTCAAGACTCTAGAACACCTGGTGAATTGTCTCTCTTCCTTGAGGCGCAAATGTAGCATTGAAAAGTGAACAGTGGTGTATGGCGTGTCTTGATAAATGTGAAGATACATAACAACTTACATTAACTGGAAAGCTCCTGCGTAGCCTAGTGGTTAGTACAGCAGACTTTGACTCCCACTGCAGCTCCCTGTGACTCTGGGCAAGTCACTTAACCCTCCATTGCCCCAGGTACAAAATAAGTACCTGTATGTAAACTGCTTTGACTGTAACCACAGAAAGGCAGTATATCAAGTTCCATCCCCTTCCTTCTCTTACCAGATTAGTTTAGTCGCTGGAGCAACACACACCTTAGCAGTAAAGCTTTCAAAACTGCTGCAAGATTGTTAATTTTACTGTTTGCACATTTGCCATATTTCACATTAAGCAGAAGGTGCAACTTTTAAGTGAGTTAGGGAACGTTCAGGCTGATAGGTTCTACAGAATTAGTAGTCCTTGGGTTCTTAACATAGGCAACCAAGACCCCTTGGGCCTAAGGATATTCGTGATATTGCATAATAACAACGAGACACATGGTATTTTCTTAACATGGCATAATTTGGCCGCAGCTTTATTTTAAATACAAACAACGTCATAAACATCATAACCCTGGGTATACCCAAGCCAATCACCTTCCGGCTTAGTAGCCAACCCAGTCCGCCGTCATAGCAAGACTGACCAATCGTAAACAGAGCTCCCCGCCGTACAGCAAGGGAGCTCAACCGTAAGCGCATATATCCCAGCTGCCTAGCTTACACCATCAGGCTTGGGTACCCCGCCAAAGCTGTGACAAATATAAACAGGTACATATCCACATTAACTCGGGAGGGGGGGGGGGGGCTTGGTGTCAGGCTGCTGCTCCGGACGCCGGAAAGAGGCATCCGGCTCCACCCAGGGGTTTTTAACCCCCTTTACTTCCCGCCCTTCTCAGCGGGAGCGTCTGGCGAGGCGGGAACTAGCTCATCGCGCCTCGCTCGCTCCTCCCGCGTCTTGGGCACACAGGCCTGTCAGGGGCACTGTGCCATGTTATTGGCGGCTCCGTGCACCCGAGGGGCACTGCGCCTTGCTTTTCTTTAGAATTACAGTGTGTCTTCTTTCAATGCTAGCATTGTTTTCTTTCTGCCTCTCTGGGTTTGGTCCCCTCCAATCTCCTTGGTCCACTTAGGAGTTTAACCCTAGCCTTAGCAAGCTGTAAGGATCCTTAATATTTCGTTAGAGCAAAAATAGTGCAAGAATATGTCACAATAAATCTTCCCCTATGCCACAGAAGGCTTTCTTTTCTAAACAGGGATTTTAAAAAAGGAATTACTTCTGACAAATTTGTCTCATCTTGATATGCCCTGAAGGTGGTGGCGTCTACCCAGCCTCACTCATCTGACATTGCATTCACTCCTGCACTCTGGGCATTCTTTTCCTTCACCTGGTTCATTAGGTTTCCCTTCTTTGTCTGTAAAAGTCTGCGGAGTGATGTTCAAAATGTTTTCTAAGAGAATATCTGGTGGTCAAGCAAAGTGACTTTTAATGCTCAACTGATTTTAAAGTAATGCATTTCAAAGAAAAGTCAGGGTTTCCAAAGACAGGTACTAATGTGCCAGGCTGTATGCAGTATTAAGACTTGTTGAGTAGTTAATACATTTGTGAGTGCTGCACTGACCTCCAGTCTTTGATCTCGAAAATTAATACTGGGGCTTACAGTTGAAATCCTGCCTCTGACAGCACAATGAACAACCACAATTGAGTACCCCATTCACACACTTTTTATTTTCAAAGTACACATTTATGAAAATCTCTACCGCTTGCAAAAGCAGAACACTGAACTGGTGTGTGGTTTACCTTGTTATTCACAGTGTACAGCAACTCTTTTAAAAAGGCATATCTGAGCAAGGTGCATCCTCTTTGCTTTCCTCTCCTGTTCACTTTTTCCTCTGCGTAAACTTTCAAGTGTACAGGTAGAAGTTCGCTACTTCTGGCTAAGTCTTAGGCTGACCCATCTAAAAACCTCACATTAATGGGGCAAATAATGTTTTGAGTCATTACACTATAAATATTACACTATAAACACACTGCCACTTAAAGCAGATTCAGCTTTTTGCCAAGGAAATATATTTTGGAACTGATCATCATTAAGTCATGAAATTGTTATTTTCTGAGACAGTTCTATTATTTCTGCCAGTAAACAGATATTAATGCCAAGGGCTGTCTTACTAGTATGATCACTTCGAATTTTCATTTTTGATAAGTATATGGCTGAATATTATAGCATATTTTCAACCCATCTCCTCTATTCGCTCATCAGTTAGAACAAGGATGGATGACAGTGCAATTAAATGTGAGTAATTAATCAGTCAGATGGTGGCGCATGCTCTGCCAATATTTTAAGTAATTCAATTCTTTGCTACTCTAAATACATTTTGATGAACATGCTCACTACTCAACCTGCCCAGTTATAATTGTCAATATATTATTCTTCCAGAGTATCTGGTTTTCCTAAGAACAGTTTATTGTGCATAAACATGTTTAGGACAGTTCTATAAAACACACAGTTATGTGCCATTATGCACATAAGTCATTAGAATAAGGCAGATATATGGCTATGTACACAAATGTGCATGTACAAAGAAACCCCCTTGTAATAGCTATGCAGCTGTCTTGTATACACCTGGAGCTAGTAGGGATGGGGGGTGGGTGGGGTGGGGTGGGGGAACAGGCTCATATTGTGGAGTTGAGGGCCAGGGCAAGGACTGTTGAAACCCAGTAAGCTGAACAAGCACTGCATCAGACTTACATTCCAATCTACTCCAAAAAACACAATCCACACCAAAGTCACTATCCACCTTATAATTGAAAGAGAAAATGCCTAGATTTCGACCCAAATCGGGAGATAGACGTTTAGCTCACAAAAACGAATAAATCGGTATAATGGAAAGCCGATTTTGGATGTTTTCAACTGCACTCCATCGCGGAAGTGTACAAAGTTGATGGAGGCGTGTCAGAGGCGTGGCAAAGGTGGAACTGGGGCGTGGTTATCGGCCGAGGAGAGATGGGCGCCTTTCGCCGATAATGGAAAAAAAGTATGCGTTTGTAGCTAGAATTTAGGGCACTTTTCCTGGACCCTGTTTTTTCACGAATAAGGCCCCAAAAAGTGCCCTAAATGACCAGATTACCACCAGAGGGAATCGGGGATGACCTCCCGTGACTCCTCCAGTGGTCACTAACCCCCTCCCACCACAACACATGATGTTTCACAAACTTTTATTTTCACCCTCAAATGTCATACCCACCTCCCTGGCAGCAGTATGCAGGTCCCTGGAGCAGTTGTTAGGGGGTGCAGTGGACTTCAGCAGGTGGACCCAGGCCCATCCCCCCCCTACCTGTTACAATTGTGCTGCTTAATGCTTAGTCGTCCAACCCCCCCCAAACCCACTGTACCCACATGTAGGTGCCCCCCTTCACCCCTTAGGGCTATAGTAATGGTGTAGGACTTGTGGGCAGTGGGTTTTGAGGGGGATTTGGGGGGCTCAACACACAAGGGAAGGGTGCTATGCACCTGGGAGCTCTTTTACCTTTTTTTTTGTTTTGTAAAAGTGCCCCCTAGGGTGCCCGGTTGGTGTCCTGGGCATGTGAGGGGGACCAGTGCATTACGAATCCTGGCCCCCTCCCACGAACAAATGCCTTGGATTTATTCGTTTTTGAGCTGGGCGCTTTCATTTTCCATTATCACTGAAAAACAAAACGCCCAGCTCACAAATTGTCGAATAAAACATGGACGTCTATTTTTTCGAAAATACGGTTCGGTCCGCCCCTTCACGGACCCGTTCTCGGAGATAAACGCCCATGGAGATAGACGTTTTCGTTCAATTATGCCCCTCCATGTCTAAACCAAACTACTCTTTTACTGAAACCTTTAACTGATAAGCCTGCCATCTACTGAAGCCGGCGAAATCGGTATAATTGAAAGCCGATTTTGGCCGGCTCCAACTTCTTTCCGTCACAGAGCTGGCCAAAGTTAAAGGGGGGGTGTATCCGCAGGGTATAGAAGGCGGGACGGAGGCGGGACGGGGCGTTGTTAAGACATGGCCAGCTTCAGCCGATAATGGAAAAAAGAAGGCCGGCTCTGACGAGCATTTGGCCGGCTTCACTTGGTACATTTACTTTTAGGACCAAGCCTCAAAAAAGTGCCCCAATTGACCAGATGACCACCGGAGGGAATCAGGGATCACCTCCCCTTACTCCCCCAGTGGTCACCAACCCCCTCCCACCCAAAAAACATTTTTTTTAAAAACTTTTTTGCCAGCCTGAAATGTCATGCCCAGCTCCCTGACAGCAGTATGCAGGCCTCTGGAGCAGTTTTTTGTGGGTGCAGTGCACTTCAGGCAGGTAGGCCCAGGCCCAGGCCCACCCCCCCTACCTGTTACACTTGTGGTAAATGGGAGCCCTCCAACCCCTCTCCCAAAACCCACTGTACCCACATGTAGGTGCTCCCCTTCACCCATAAGGGCTATGGTAATGGTGTAGAGTTGTGGGGAGCAGGTTTTGGGGGGGATTTGGGGGGCTCAGCTCACAAGGTAGGGGAGGCATGCACCTGGGAGCAATTATTGAAGTCCACTGCAGTGTCCCCTAGGGTGCCCGGTTGGTGTCCTGGCATGTCAGGGGGACCAGTGCACTACAAATGCTGGCCCCTCCCATGACCAAATGCCTTGGATTTGGCCGGGCTTGAGATGGCCGGCCTCGGTTTCCATTATTGGCGAAAACCGATGCCAGCCATCTCAAACCCGGCCATCTCTGACATTTGGCCGGCCCCAACCGTATTATCAAAACGAAAGATAGCCGGCCATCTTTCTCGATAATACGGTTCGGGACTGCTCTTTGCGGGCACCGGCCATCTATATGGCCGGTAGCGTTCGATTATGCCCCTTAAGGTAACAGATGCACATCAATGTGGTAGCCAACTATATACACAGTCCTTCTCCTCTCTTCATCAGTACAAGATAATTATTTACTTCTCCCTTTGTGAACCTTCTCGTTGGATTGGTGAAGGTCAAATGTACACAGTTCTTAAGTACTGTTAACAGTAGACAGGATGTTCGAGAACGATCAGGGCAGTAAAGATGGTAAACACAAAGTTGCAGGCAGCTGGTGGTAGATGTAAATATAGAAAAAGAAGCCTTTACCTTGCCCCCACTCATAAAAATGTATTTATGATATTTATATCCCACATTATTCCAGCAACCTGAGTTCAATGTGGTTAACAATATAGTGAAATCACATCATGCAGAATACATTGCAATAAAAAGAGAAAGAAAGAACAATGCATAACAATGAAAACAAAGATTCAGTAGAGTAAAACAGTAACCAAAATTGACTAAACAGGGAGATCAGTATCCACACCTAGAAATTTTCCAAGAAGGAAAGTTTTTAACATTTAATGGAATATCGAGTAATCACACTGACCCCTAATTAACTTTGGCATGGAGTTCCAAAAATGAAGAACAATGGGCAAAATGTGGTTGTGGTAGTCCCACCTGATGAGCACGGCTGCCAAGAGACTGAACCAGGCCCGGGGCAGGGCCGCCGCTGCCGGGCCCCCCACCCTGGACCACTGCAACCCCTCTGCCCACAAGGATTGTCACTGCTGCCGCCTGCCGCAACTGTAAATGCATTGGCTGGTGGGGATCCCAAGGCCCCACCAGCAGAAGAATCTTCCTCCAGCACTGCTCTTCTTCACTCTTCAGCGTGGCCTGCCCCTGTGGTTGCTTTTTCTCTTAGGTCACACATGCTCGGTTTCAAAACCGAGCATGTGCAGCTTGAGGGGAAAATCAGCTGCTTGGAAGGCAATGCGGTAGACTGTGAAGAAGAGTAGCACTAGAAGAAGACTCTTCTGCTGGTGGGGTCTTGGGATCCCCATTAGCCAAGGTAATTACAGTTGTGGAGTTTTCTCTCTCCTGCGCAGGAGAGAGAGAGAGATCCCGGCACCGGGCCCGGGGAATTTTGCCCCCTCTGCTCCCCTCTCGGCGGCCCTGTGAGCTGCCAATTATCCTGAAATGCAGAACCTAGTAACATAGTAGATGATGGCAGATAAAAACTTGTATGTCCATCCAGTCTGCCTGTCACGATTGTGACTATTTTCCATGTCTGTGCTCACCTCGCCCTCCGGTGGCCAGAAGCGGTGTCTGCTATAGACTGTTTTCTTGCTGTTTCCCAAGCATGTTTCAAAAGTCATTCCGATCCGGTTCGGATCTTCCTGCTTGCCAAACTTGCTTGGGTTGATTGGAAGTAAGCAGCACCCTTACCTGTGACCTCACTTGTAATTGCCTTTATTATGCACCTGGCCCTTTCAGCTGGGCCTTTGCAATGCCAAAGGTCTTCAGGTCAGTTTGTATGCAGTTACTCACCATAGCAGCATAAAATGTCTTTTTCACCAGTTTTACTTGTTTGTTATAAAACCTTTGCAACTACCTACATTTCCCTAGGGCCACAAGGGATCTCATTTTACACAAAAATTGGCTTTGCTGTTCTCAATTGTTGTTTAAGCAATTTCAACCCACTATGATATCAGGGGTTCATTTTTCTTTCTGGCATATTATTGCAATGGTCTCAGGCTCTAAACAAACAGTCACGGACTCTGGAACAACGTGAGCCCTTGGCCTGCTGTCATCGAGCAGCAGCAGGAGGCAAAAACCCCCAACCAGGACTGGACTAACAAGCAAGAATGGAGCTGAAGCTGTAGGCAGGCAATGCTGGAACAGACAGGACTGAAGCTGTAGACAGGCAATGCTGGAACAGACAGGACTGGAGCTGAAGGTAGAGGGGACTAGAGCAAACAAGGCAGACTAGGCAGAACACAAAGCTGACCCACACAGACAAACAACAGAACTAAGGCTGAGGCTGACCCTAGCACACAAACAAACAGAGAAGAACGAAGCAGAAGTGCACACAGGCACCCTAAACAAGAAATCAAGACAAAAGTGCCCACGGGCCACACAGGACTATGAACAAGGCAGAAGTCCTTCACTGCACATGGACTAACCTGGAGACCTTTGGCAATGCAAAGGCCCTGAATGAAAGTCCACCACTCCTTATAAAGGCCCTCACTAATGATGTCACAACTACAGGACAGAGGCAGGAAACAACTGACACCAAAGTGAGGCTTGACACACTAGGAGTGGCCTAGTGGTTAGGGTGGTGGACTTTGGTCCTAGGAAACTGAGGAACTGAGTTCGATTCCCACTTCAGGCAGCTCCTTGTGACTCTGGGCAAGTCACTTAACCCTCCATTGCCCCATGTAAGCCGCATTGAGCCTGCCATGAGTGGGAAAGCGCGGGGTACAAATGTAATAAAAAATACAGGAAAGAAACAACAATGCAAGGTGAAAGAACAGACAGGAGCCAGCTCGTGACCATTGGGAAATAAGGTGAGTCAAAGAGGGGTCACAACCACAATCATGACAATTATATTTAGACATGACAGGTGCAATCTTATCCAATGCCTGACCTAACGCATACTGATTGACCAGAACTTGCAGGTGCTGGAAACCATTGATACTAAATAGTCCTTATTAGGTATCTTTTGATGGCTTGATGGGGGGCCTGGAAGGAAGGCCTTTATGTAGGTAAATGTGATAATAAGTGCATTCGTAGCCATCTAGGACATACCCATAGGTGTGCAGGGTCTTTCCATAACTATACAGAATAATGTTTATTTGGCTGTGTGCTGGTATCTCTAACACAGGTCAATATATGAGAGACCACCGTTTCCTTGCATATCACATATCAGCTACTTCATCAAAATAGAAGATCCAACATCAAAGGAGTAGCCAGCCCTCCAATTATGGAGGAGCCCAGAGGTGGACTGGGGGGGGGGGGGAGCAACAACATATCCCTACCCTCCCTGTTGTTCCAGGGCATTAAAATTAGTATGTATGTCGAAGCTCTGCCAGCCAAACAAATTCCCTACTGAGCAGCTCCCCCCCTTCTTCCTCGCGCTGTTGCAGTAACTCAGATTCCCCAAGCATGCTCGGTTCCTGTGCAGTTTGGTGCTGTTATGATGTAGCCTTGATGCAAGGTTATCTAATTTGTATAGTGCGGAAGTCTGTCTTGTGAGAACATATACTTTTATTGACAGGTTGAATATTCATGCTGGTGCACTGTGATAAGATATAACATCCGACTGAAACTGATTTAGCATGCCTATTTAAATATCGATACCTAAGTTTTATACATGAATTCCAATTTATTATGCCCCTGATGGAGAATTTTCAAAACATGGCCATGTTGAGCATTTTGCATCAATAAGAAAATAAAGTCTCTGTGTTCTTCTGGTGTGGATCCCACCCTACTGCTTTGTTTTACATATCAGCTGACAGTCCACCAACTGGAGAGCCTTGGAGGCAGTTGTAACGTCTGTGGCCATGACCACCCTCAGACTTACCTTATTCCTGGGGGTCAGCTTCCTAGCTGGCTCCTGTTTCTTCTGTCTGTCCTTTCTGAGCTAGCTCTGGCTCTCTGTGCTGGCTGCATCCAGCAGCATGACACTAATTGCCTCACTATACTGCACCTGTGGGTGTTGCCTGGGTTAGCTCTCTCTCTCTGTGTGTGCTGGCTGCTTCCAGCATGACTCCAATTGCTTCACTACACTACACCTGGGTGTGGGAAGCCTCTCTGTGTTTCACTGTGCTTTCTGCCTGCTCTGTGGTTTGTGCCTGAACAGCCTCCATAGTTGCTTAGAGATTGCTGCAGCTGTGCCTTTGGTGTTGAAGGGCTTTATTAAGCACTTAGAGACTGCAGCCTTTGCCTTTGCATTGCCAATGCCTCCGCAGTGCCTTAGGTCCCGAGGTTAGTGTGCTGTTTGCACAGTTAGCTTTCCTTGTCTTGTGGGCTTCCAGTCCTTCTGCTTTGCGAGTTACTATCACCTGTGGGCCTTGCCTTCTGGCTCAGGGTATTATTGCTCTGTGGGCTTTCAGCCCTTCTGTGTTTATTGCTCTGTGGGCTTCCAGCTCTTCTGTGTCTATTGCTCTGTGGGCTTCCAGTCCTTCTGTGTCTATTGCCCTGTGGGCTTCCAGTCCTTCTGTGTCTATTGCCCTGTGGGCTTCCAGCCCTTCTGTGTCTATTGCCCTGTGGGCTTCCAGTCCTTCTATGATTATTGCGCTGTGGGCTTCCAGCTCTTCTGTGTCTATTGTGCTGTGGGCTTCCAGCCCTTCTGTGCTCATTGCTCTGAGGGCCTCCAGTCTATCTGCGTATATCCCTTTTACCTGTGGGCTTCCACGCCTTCTGGGTGTATTACTGCGGCCTGGGGGTTTCCAGCCTTTCTGTGGGCTTCTAGCCTTTCTGGGTGTATCTCTCTGACCTGCAGGCTTTCAGCCTTTCTGTGTTTATTATTCTCTGTGGGCTTCTAGCCTTTCTGTTAGTAGCAGTGCTTTGGATCTACTTCTGACGGATACCTGGTTTTGACCTCTGCCTGTTCCTGGACCTGCTTTTGACCGCTGCCTGGTACTGACCCCTGCCTGTTCCTGGACCTTCTAGTGACCGCTGCCTGGTGTTGACCTGTTGCCTAGCCCTGGTTTGCTGTGACCTGCTGCTTGGTCTAACCCTGTGGACTTTGTGCTGGACTTTGTTCTCTCTGTTGCTGGCCGCCCGAGCTCAGGGGCTCAACTCCTGGGGAATGGTGGGAGGCACAGAGAGGACTCAGGATTTTGGCCGACAGCCCGGTGAGGGTTTCCTTCATCGTGTTCAAGGGCTCACCTCTCCGTGGAGATACATTACAGAAAGCCGAAGCCCTGATAGACTGAGGGCAGAGCCTTAAATAGGAAGGAATCAGGCTCAACCAGGCACAGCTGAAAACAAGATGGCAGCCCCCATCAGGAACACCCTGCGACCAAATAAGGGCTTCCTTCCTGCAGCTGCCACCTCCAAGATGGCTGCCCTGGCCTAACAGCCCTCTCCAAGATGGCCGCCAAACCCTGGAATAAACCTGAATCCAAGATGGCCACCAGTGCCCAGCTCAGAACAGCCAGGAAACGTGACAACCTGCAGAGCCGAGTCGTTCAACTGCTCCATGCGCCCCCCTTGCCAGTGGTGTAGCCAAGGGTGAGCTTGGGTGGGCCCAGGCCTATCCACTTTGGGTTCAGGCCCACCCAGTAGCAACACATCTATAATGTGGCTGGCAGGGATTCCCAAGCCCCACCAGCTGAAAACTCCCAACTGTCCCTCCTGCATACCTTTTAAATAGCAGATCTTTGCCTGCAGCAAGCAGCGACTGATACATACTGTTCGCACCGGCCCCACAGCCTTCCCTCTGATGTATTCCTGCCTATGCGAAAACAGGAAGTTGCATCAGAGGAAAGGCTGTGGGGCCAGCATGAGCAGTGTGTATTAGTTGCTGCTCGCTGTTGGTGAAAATCTGCTATTTAAAAGGTATTCAGGGAAGGGCGGATGTTTGAGAGACCATATGGATGCAGGCAAGAGAGGGAGAGACCAAATCATTTGTGGGACAAGGCAGAGTTCTGCCCACCCATCTTGGGCCAAGGCTCACCCAAATTTGGGTGTCTGGCTACGCCCCTGCCCCTTGCTAGGAGGAAGGGTGGTGGGGTGATGCACTTCAGGGGTGGGGGCGCGATGCGCCTTGGGGGGGGGGGTGCAGCGGTGAATTGCCCCAGGTAGCAAGCAAGCTAGGTACGCCACTGGGTGAAGGTGCTAATATGTGTAAATGTTGATGTTTAAATTTCCTGCCCTGCATAACAGCGTATTTTGTGAAATTGGTTCCACATACGTATACCTGTGCATCACCCATACCATGCCTCTGACACGCCTCTCTTCTACATGGGGATATCTGAACATAGCCAGCACATCCATTTGTAAATCTGGCCTTTCTTAAATTTCAGTTTACATTGTGAAGGAGAGGACAAGGGGGTGAATAGGATGGAAGTGGAAGGGGAAGAAGTGAGGAGGCTCCAGAGCAGAAGGAGATAGAACAGAGCCTTGCCTTTATTGCGTCCCCAGAGAGATAGAAGAGAAGGATTAGTGCCCTCTGGAAAATGGAGGAGGGAGCAAAACTACACTACCCATCATCCCCAGAGAGAGAGAAGGAAAGGGGCAGTGCCCTCTGGCAAATGGAGAAGGGAGGACTACACTACCCAGCAGCCCCAGAGCAAGCCCTTGCACAGGAACTATCTGCCCCAACAGCCTCCAGGGGAGAACTCTGACAAAGTCAGGGAGGGGCCCCTGGAGGGTAATCAGGTGAAAGAGGAACAGCTGAAAAGTGGGTGGGACGAGGAACCTATGGAGTGGCAAGAAGCCGAGGAGGGAGAGAGAGGAGAGAGCCCGGAGGAACCAATGGACCTCACAGCCTGGGCTCATTCTTTAGGAAAAAAGCTGAGAAAGCAGGTGAACTCGTGGTTTGGCAGCTGGGTTGCGAGGGGAAAGAGAAAGGGTCATGCGGGAGAAGGGTCAGTGTATTGAGAGAGTGACCCAGCCTTTTTTCTCCCCACAGCGAGTTCAGGCTGTTTTAAACTGTGTGTTAAAGAGTGCTGTTTGAAGAGGGATTATCGACTCCCCCTGTGTGAAACTGTTAACAGCGGGAGGAAGCTGTTTGTGGGAAAGTGTTTGCTCAAGACTGAAGAAGCTGTTTATTGAGAACTGTTTGCCAAAGCACCTGGAGGAAACCAGGAGCAGTGGCTTTCCTTTTTGTGGTGTTTTTTTTGACTGCCCTTCACAGACACTCTCCCCCTTTTCAAAGGGGAGGAGGAGAGGGAGCGCACGGGGCTGTAGACTGCTTAAGGTGGAACAAACTGAGTTCTGGAAGCAGTGGCGTGAAGTTGGTTTTTACCCTACTGTGCTGTGGCTCTGAAAGGAGAAACAGTGGGAATGTGTTTTTTTTTTTTGCCTGCTTTATTTCTGAACTGCTGGACTGTGAATCCCAAGAGAATAAAGATACTTACTGATTTTGCTTTCTGGAGTTTGGATTTCTTTGAGCCCTGCCCTGTGGACTGCAGTGGGCTAGGAGGCTGAGACAGGTATCCTGGTTCTTAACCGGAGTAGCCAGGGCAGCGCAAGATCCTGAGGACCCCCGGGAGGAGGGAGGATCTTTTACAACATATAGATGCTGTTTTCACATGGAAATGCCAGCATTTTCATGTGCAAATCATGAATATCCCTTCTAAAATAACCATGAAAGCCTTTGGTGAAAAAAGTACAGCATAATCTATCAGCCTCATTTTCCTTTCCATTTTCTATTCTAATTACTCTCCTTGTACTTTACATTAACAGGAATTTGGCTGTGCTTTGTTTTTCAAGAAAATTTGAATGGCTGAGCAAATGACCAATGCTGAATCAGGGTTTCTTTTCACCTTCATATTAATCAAACTGTGGAACAACTTGACAACATTATTTTGCTCTGTCTAAGGGTTGGACCTCTTACTGCTCTCATCCATTTTCAGATTTTGTTGATTCTACAATTTGCTATGGGTTCTAAAATATTATGTGCCTTGGCCTGATCCCAAGCCCAAAGGGAAATGATGTTCTTCTTACATTCTCTTACTTTAATAGTAATTGTTCCATTTTCAATAGCTGTGTAAAGAAAGCTTCTTTCTTTAATTAAAAAAAAATATGGGTGGCAGATAATGTTCTTCTACTACCAAATTAAGAGTGTCATTAACTAATATGCATTAACATGTTAATATGTATTAATGCAATGTAAGGCATCCTTATGGATAGAAATTACATGTGTAAAGGGGAAAAGGATAGTGATAAGAGTGGACTACCATCTACCTGGCCAGAATAGACAGATGCAGAAATGTTATCAGAAATTAGGGAGGCTAACAAAACGGGGAACACAATAATAATGAGTGATTTCAATTATCCCAATATTGACTGGGTCAATGTAACATCAGAGCATGCTAGGAAGGTAAAGTTCCAAGATAAAATCAAGGACTGCTTTATGGAGCAGCTGGTTCAGGAACCAACAAGAGGAGGAAAAATTCTAGACCTAGTCCTCAGAGGAGCCCATGATCTGGTGCAGTAGGTAATGGTGCTGGGAGTGCTTGATAACAGTGATCATAACATGATCAGATGATATATAGGGAATACGTCCACGTTGCCGGTCTGGAGCTTGTAACAAATGTAAAAATAGGTCTTTGAGCACAAGACAAGCTCCACCACACATGTGCGAGTACCTTCCTGCGCTACGAGAGTGTGGGACAAGCAGTACAATATAAAGCATAATATAAAGGAGACAACTTCAAGGGGAGGTGGGAGTGTATGTGAGAATATAAGGCCTGCTGTCTGCAGAGAATACTGACTACAGGTAAGTATCTTCCTTTCTCTGAGGACAACCAGACCTATAATGTTCACATTTGGGAATCCCTAGCTACAAGGGTCACCGAAAACAACAATCATTGGTCAATTGAACCTCGCAACGGTGAGGGCAAAAAAAATAAGTAACCTGAAACTATATACAATCTGAGTAAGAGTGCAACCTGGGACAGAATAAAATGGGTCTAGGAGGGTGGAGTTGGACTCCAGACCCCAAACAAGTTCTGCAGCACACTGCTGACAAAGTGCCAAAGCAGAAAAGCGTGGTTTTATGTTTAACTTTGGACATGACCACTTATGTCAAAAGCTGGTGTAAATGCTCTTGCTTAAATGTTAATTATGCACATAACTGACAGTATACTACAAGCTCACTGCTGGATTCTATATATCACACCTTAATTTCCATGTGGAAGTCGAAGCATATTCTATAACAATGCACGTAACTTAATTGGTTAACTAGCTAATCAGCGCTTTCAATTGGATGTCAACAAGCACTTATCAGCACTAATTGACATTAATTTAAGAATTACGCACACAACTCGCTAAGCATATTCTGTAATGTGAGGCACGTAAATTCTAAGTTGCATAGTTGAAAAGGGAGCATGGCCATGGGCAGGGCATGGGTGTTTCTAAAATCTATGCATGTTTTTATAGAATACACATCCGCTCTGCGCCTAATTTAGGTGTCGGGATTTACGCCAAGTAAACTATGGTGTAAATGACCATGACTCCATTTGGTTGTATGGAGAAGCACTCGGTGTGTTCTATATACTGCATGGAAATTAAGCCTATTCTATAAAATGTAGGCGTACTTCAGAGAATACACCTAGGCATATTTTTTTCTGTGCAGAATTTTCAGGCTTCATATACAGAATCTAGCCCTTAGTGCCTAAGTGCTTGGCACACCTCTGCCCTACCCATGCCCCTCTTGTAGTTATGTACTATAGAGTTTAGTGCTAATATTATAGTATAGCACCACAGTTACACGCTTAACTGCAAATTAGTGCCAGTTAGCACCAATTAACTCCAATTATCACTGATAATTGGTTTAGTGGCAATTCACACCTTATTAATTAACATGCACTGAACCAACAGTATTCCATAACCTACATGAGCAAATTTGCATGCTAAGCACAGAAATGTGCATACAAAATTATAGAATTAGGAGGAATATGTTTATTCCTAATTAAAAGATAATGTTCTAAAATCTTGATCTACCTATCTAGAGCTTTATCTTCCTTTATTTGATCCTGATTAGAGTACATGGTAGGCTATAATCCCAGACAGGTAGTATTTTGCTTGCATACCTCGGCTGTGGTTTGCCTTCATTTTCTGATTGTAGCACATGTCAGTGCTTAGTGAAAATGGGCACATATCCATTCTGCCTCCAGGGCAAATCATTTAATCAGTCTAGTACTACTGACAAAGTTTCTCAGCCTGATTCTCCCACATAGTTCATGTGAATCAAATCAAGATGAAAAATACTTTAAAAAGAAAAAGCTTTTTTATAAAAGAAAACCCCCCAAAACCTAAACAAAAACCCTAAATACCAAATACCCTTTAAATCCTTCTACCACCTTAATATATGGTAATATAGTACAGTTCCCTTGTAACTTTCCCTCAGTGTATTCCTGCTTCATTGTATATAAGTCATCTCAAACTCCTTTAGAGGAGAAAATCCATTTCCAGCTCATTTAATTTGTTTTAATGTAGTATTTATAACCATCTTATTCTACCAATTGGCAGTACAGAGCGACTAGCATCAAACATTATTATGTGTTACAGTCAATATCTGTCAAATAAAATACATTTAAAAACATATTCATAATCATGTAATAACATCATTCAAAATAAAACTAGATAATATATAATACAATCAAAATACAAAGAGAGGAGGAAATGGAATTCTATAATTCAATAGGATAGTTTAGAGGGATAGAAAACCTAGTAGAAAGAGAGGCAGGCAAGCAGTCCTAAAGCCATCGTGACACCTGACCAGGGGCATAGCCACGGGTGGGTCTGGTCCCACCCAGTTTGGGCTCAGGCCCACCCAGCAGTAGTGTACACTTGTCAGTCAGCATGGGGGAAGCAAAGTGGGTTCCCGTGGTCCTGCATCTCCCTCTCTCCCTCCCTTAATGAGCTTCTCTCTTCAAGAGATCGCTGGCATCAGCAGCAATTCCTACATGCTGCCTGCAGCTGACCCAGACACTTTTTCTCTGTCGCGTCCAACACTCCTCTGACACAACTTCCTATTTCCACCTGGGCAGAACATGGCAGACAGAAGGCTTCGGGGGCAGACGAAGGCAGCATGTAAAAATCGCTGCTACTGCCCCTTTGAAGAAAGAGGCTGAAGCTAGATGGGGGTGGGGAATCTCAACTGGGGATTTGCTAGGGAAAGGTTGGACAACCTAGGGAAGGAAGAAGGGAAGAGAGAGAGAGACAATTGTTGGACATGGGGAGGGATGAAGAAATGTTGCATGGAGGTGGAGATGGGCAAGAGAGGGAGAGATCCTGCATGGGGGGGGGGGGAGAGATGTTAGGCACAGGGTAAAAGTGAGAGGGAAACAGATGGTGGACAATGGGAGAGGGGGAGGAGGAAAGAAAGAGGGAGAAATGTTGGACATGGCAGTGGAGGGAACAGAGGGAAAAATGTTGCATGGTGGGGGGGGGGGGAGAGAGATGTTAGACCTAGGGTGCAAGGGAGAGGGGAGAGAGAAATGGTGGTAAATGAGAGAGAGAGAGGAGAGGAGAAGTGATATACATGGGGTAAAGAAGAGGGAGGGAGAGATGAACATGGGGTAGAGAGGGAGGAAGAGATGCACAGGATGGGGGAGGGGATAAACAGGGACATGTTGGATCCAGGGGCAAAAGGGATTGAAAGACAGATGCTGGACAATGGGATGGAGGGAAGAGAGATGGAGAAATGCTGGACCAAGGGGAAAGAGAAAATGGACAGGAATATGTTGGGGGGGGGGGGGGTGAAGTGGAAGGGACAGGGAGATATCAGGCTATGAGGGTGGGGAGGAGAGAAAGAGGGCACAGATGCTGTGCTAGAAGGGTGGAGGGAGAAAGATGCTGGGAATAGTGGAACTACATGGGAGAGGTGGGGGATGAATGCAAGGAGAATAGTGATTACAAGGGTAGAAATATGGTAATGGGGAGTAGATTAAGATGAAAGGGAATCGAAGGTTAGGGAAGGAGTGAGATGAGGAATGGGAGAGCTAGTGGGTAAGAGTAGGAGATAGAAATTGATAGTTAGCTAAAAGGTATAGATAATTATAAGAAAGGGTGAAATTCAAGAGAACAGAGAGGCAGTAAAGAAAAAAAAAAAGAAAGGAAAGTGCTAAAAAGGAAAAACCAATAAGTCATAGGTAGGTGTAGTGAGAGAATGGCACAAGACAGGAGAAAGGAGAAAAGACATGCATAGAAGCCGCCTGAAGGAGAATTAGTGGACATACAGGAAAGCAGAAAAGAGAAACTAGAACCAACATGATGGAAAAATAAAATGGCCAGACAACAAAGGTAGAAAAAAAGCATTTTTTATTTTTAATTTATTAACTAAAATATGTCAGCTTTGGGAAATGTATATAGCAGATGTCTTTGTATTATGTTCATTAGAAAAGGAAATCATTTCCCTTTTTATTTCTCCAGTGTTGCAGTACATGCTCTTTACTTCTTGTGGTTCCCAGTTCAATTTTTGTCTACATATTTTTATTTCTAATTTTGTGATCCTTTGTTCTGTATTTGCTGAGGGTATGCCGATGGGATAGTACTGGTAGGTAGGGAAATCAGAAGGGAGACAGGGAGGAGAGAAGATCCAGGGGCCCCTCCTTCCTTTATTTTCTGACCTTGGCCCTAGTATGTCTAACACTGGCCTTGATTCTTGCTGTAGCTGGTGGGGATCCCCAAGCATCATCAGCTGAAGACCTCCTCCAAAGGCAGATAGAACTCTCTTCTACCAAGCTCTGCAGTCGGTGGCAGCATCCTTGAGCCATCGTCAACTAAGCATGCGCATGTTGCTGGCATTGGTGGCTCATGAACATTTCTGCTGTCTGCCAAGCTTGGTAAATGGGAGTTCTGGATGCCTTCAGAGGAAGCCCAAAAAATAAACAGGCAAACAATTTGCAAGATCCAGAACAACAGGAAAAAGAGCAGACCAAGTGAAAAGTAAAATGATATTTATTTCCAAGTCATCAAAACAGCAAACAATTTCCTTTAATCGCCCAACATGGCCATGATTCACCCTACAAGGGCTGCATCAGGGGCTAAACAAATAACTGTAAATAAATAAATACATACATACATAAAAGGCCAATAGATATTTAAAAAATTGATCAAAACACCTACAACTTAAAACAAACTAAATATAAAAGAATTATCTCATACAAATAAAGGAAGAACTACATACCCAGCGGAGCAGTCCAATGTTTTCCCTGTCTGGTTACTGCTATATATATGAATAATTGATTAATTAAACAAACCTAAAGGCAAAAACAAAACAAAAAACAGTCCCATAAAACAGTTCTGATGCATAAGGGGAAAGCCAAAACAAAATTAAATACTCACCAAAACAGCATTAAAAACTAGCAAGAGGTTTGCTTATACAACCGCAGTTACAACAGCTCAGGTACATTAAAGGAATGCTAAAACACAAGTTAAATACTCACTAATACAGCTCTAGAAACTAACAGGAGGTTTGCTTTTACAAGCAGCAGTTACAGCAGCCATGGCATCCTGATGTACAGGCTGCCTTGAAATGGAAACAGCTTTAAATGTTAGTGGGGTCAAAGTTTGCCATTAAGTACTTCCTTTCTCCACACTCAGGAATAAAGGTATAGGGAAAAGCTTGTGTGATGGCTAGATTTTATTTCTCCATCTCTCCTTTCCAGTCCTCATTTTCCCTCCAGTCCCATTGCTTACCTTTCTAGTCCTCCCATTTTGACCTGTATCTCTTATTCCTTTTTTCAGACTCCTATTCCATTTTCAGTCATTTTCTAGTTCCCTACTTTCATCCTCTGTTCTCATTCCCTCTCAAGCCTCATCTACCTGTCTTTCATCTCCTCACCAAGCTCAGCTCCTTCCCTGTCATTCACTCCCTCTACACCTCTGGTTCTTTTGTTATTTCTTACCACCTTACCCTGAATCCCCTTCCCCCTTTTTACTTCCTCATTTCTATGCTCCCTCAGCTCCTTCAAAGACCTTTCCCCTTCTTTTTTTCTCACCCTCTCCACATTCCTTTATTTCCCCAGGATCAACTGTTGCCTCTCCCTCTCTTACATCCCTATCATCCATTCTCCACCTCTTTCTCTATAACCTCTTCCTCACCATGCGCCTCTTCTCCAATATTCATTTATCCCACTTGTAGGTGCATATACAGATGATAGAAAATCACTCAGGTAATAATTACTCTGGACTCGTATGGCAAGAGGTATGATTGCACCTAATTTGGCCCTGGGGTCTGAGCTAAGCAGGCGCCAATGAAGGAATAATGCCAATGTAGACATATATATTATTTATTATCCTATATAATAATTCTCACTCCAACGTTCTGTCTTGCCTGGGACCATGGCTCCCTCGGAGTTGGTCTGCTAGGCTCCGTAGATCAGACTGACGTCATTGGCCGCACTATGACGTGATCCCGGGTGAGAAAAAACCCCCACACAGCTCATCCAACCCCACAAACAGCAAAAGGCTCAAGACAAGCAACCAGTGGATAAAAAAAAAACAACTCGCTGAACGTGTCGCACCCCTTCTGAGGCAGTCACCACCGCCGATACCAACCATCCTCTCAGGCCGTAGCACTATAGGCGGGCAGTCTGGGCGCAAAGACAACAGTAGCAGCGGCAGGAGACAACAGTTACAGCTCCCACCACTGCTGAAGGCGCTCCGGGATGAAAATATGGAGCACGAGGAGCGGCGGCAGCACCGCAGCAAAACCGGAAGTGGTGAGCCGGTTTGCGGTGCCAGCCAAAAAGAAAGGCAGCAGGGAGCATTTGGAAGAGGGGAGGGAGGGGACGACCGTGACACTCGGAGCTCCAAAGACACAGCCTAAATGGCTGCGGGGCAGGCACTCCGGTCGTGAAGACAACAGTAGCAGCGGCGGAAGAGAACATTTGTGGCTCCCGCCGCTGCCAAAGGAACTCTGGGAGGACAATGTGGAGCTTGAGGAGCGGCGTTGGTGGCAGGAATGGAAGAGTGCAAAGAGAGAGAGAGAGAAAGATGTATTTCTCCATTCCCCTCAGTACTGACGGCAGATTTCCCATTATCTCTGTGACTTTACTGACAAACAAAACTGGACATTACCTTAGAATGTGTAAAGATGTCACTGTGCCATAGAAAATCCTTCAGATCTAAAAACATTCTTTTCCTTTAAATCTACACTACTCTTGGGCAATAACGCTGGTTTAGCAAGTAGGCGTTATAAGGATGAGCTTTATAATATGCATGTGATGGGAATATTCAGTTTAGGAGAACATGGTTCAAAATCTCTTACGCCTT
Organism: Microcaecilia unicolor; assembly: GCF_901765095.1. Lineage (NCBI taxonomy): Eukaryota > Metazoa > Chordata > Amphibia > Gymnophiona > Siphonopidae > Microcaecilia > Microcaecilia unicolor. Next base: position 450,156,484 of record NC_044031.1, on the reverse strand, counting down.
CGTTTTCAGAACTATTTCTTTTTTTGGATGAAGGCTCCAGTCACAGCAACCTTTTTATATGGAGAGGGAGGGGGTGGAAGGAAGGGATGGGGGGGGGGGGGGTGGAAGGAAGGGATGAGGGGATGGAAGGAAGGGATGGGGGTGACCCTGGAACGATGACCCACACACTCTCATTCTCACACACACACTCTCTCTCACAGTCAGACTCGCACCCAGTCTCACTCTCTCTGTCACACACACACACACACACGCACATTCACTCTCTCTCTCTCACACAGTCACTCTCACACACACTCTCTCAAACATACACACTCCAAGGAGAATCTTGCTAGCGCCCGTTTCATTTGTGTCAGAAATGGGCCTTTTTTTCCTAGTAGATAATAATAATACTTTTTTGGTTAAAACAAGTTCTCTTCTGTACTTTCTATGTTCAGGCTAACTTTGACAATATACTTTTATATTTATATTTTACATTTTTTATCGTATATTGTTTCTTTCTAGGAGAAAAAGGCTTCTGCTATTTGATATGCTTATTGACTTTAGCTTATTGCTTTGTCAGTTGCTGAACCAACTTCTTCATCAGCCTAAAAACCTCCTGGGGCAAACTTTTTATTACTTTTGTACTTTAACTTAATATTTCAATTCATTTCCAGAATTCATTTTTTCTGTTTTTATATTTAACTTGTATTATGTGAAGGGCAACATCGGTACTTATCTTATTATGTAGTACTGTCTGTGTTGGTCTGCTCAACAGAGTGCCTCCGTTTTGTTTACTTCTTCAGGAGACAAACCGCACTGCACTGTTTTTGCCGTGCCCTGTTGAAAGTAAAATAATTGTAAGATCATGGATTTACCCCATCCTGGATTTTCTTCTCTCTTGCTATGTTTGTTCCATATTGGAGTTTGATTCTTTTACTCACCCCTTCTCTTTATCTAGCTTTTTAAAAATGGCAGTTGAATTGTGGCACCCTTATGATTTTAAAGGGACGCTCCCAGTATTTGCGATTTAGAAGAATATGCTCAGAAACACCAGTGTTTAAACAACATTCTAAAAAGCTAACAGAGAAATTGAAAACAAGAGGATTGTCAAGACTCTTGAGGCTTGATAACTAGAGGCCCCAATATCTTGGAATATAACCTTGGCACACCAATCACCTGAAGTCTCTATTATTTTTATGAAGTCTCTTTTATTGAATAAATCACAGATAATTTACTCACAGATAGATGTTCAGAGGTGCTGCTCCAGGACACAGAGACTCCTTAATCTGAGAGCTGTTGGGGGTGGAGATCTGAAGAGAGGTAGATATATTGCAGGGGGGGGGGAAGGTTAGTTGAACAGGTAGAAATGGTCCAAAGCTGGGTGACTGGAATGTGCAATATCTCATTAGAGAGGAGATATTTTCAAGGTAAAAAAACCAGGTTCATTACAGGGAGTTTCAGCAGGACAGAACTGTCTGGAATAAGATAGTACATGCTCCATGTCTCTGGCTAGGTGGTGGGAAAACCTCATGGCTGAAGGGATAAAGAGGTGTTGAGGCTTCACATGGGTTCAGGGAGGAGCAGATAGAGACCAATGGGGACAGAGCCTGCCATCAGGTAGCAAGGGGTGGTCCTAGAGGACGGCTCTCGATTGGAGGGAAAGGTCATACCTGGCTGACCTCCCAGGACAGAGATAGTGAGAATGACCAGGAAATGATAGCAGGAAAACAAAAGAGCCAAGCTTGGCAGAGAGAGAGAGAGAAGAGGTCTGGGCAGCCTCACAACCAGTGGTAACAGTTCTTACACAGCCAAGCAAGTGTAGTTGCACTGCCTGTGAACTTCATTACCCACAGTGCATTGCTCATGTATCTTTGCAGTGAGAAACTGCAGCAATGATAGTCCTTAGAACTGAGAGTAACAGTAAAAGCATTACACACATTTTAGGATCACGTTATAACTAGTGCGAGGCTGTTGGAGGACAGAACAAGGATAGCCAGAGAAATTATTAAAATCTGCGCCCTCGTTCACAAAATCATCAACACTGAAGCCCAGGGATACATGTCAGACCTCATAGACCTCCCAATCAGAAATACAACAAGATCAACACGAACATACCTAAATCTCCACTACCCAAGCTGTAAAGGACTCAACTACAAATCAACTATGCATCCGGCTTCTCCTATATAAGCACACAACTATGGAACGCACTACCAAATGCCATGAAAACAACATATGACCACATAAACTTCCAGAAACTACTAAAAACTTACCTGTTCAAAAAGGCATACCCGAACAACCCAACTTAAATGTCTCAACTCTGCAACACAACAAAACCAAAACTCGATTGGACATAAATTACCTCTTCCTCCTTATGATTCCTAAATCTGAGTGTCATTTATGAACTTTACCACAACTTCACTTTGTATTTGTTCATACCGATATTGGCAATTCCCTCTACGGTACTATGTAAGCCACATTGAGCCTGCAAATAGGTAGGAAAATGTGGGATACAAGTGTTACAAATAAAATAAAACAAACCTAAACTAGGGCCAAACACAACCACACAGAGAGAGGCTTCTAAACACTACGAAACAAACTGTAAAGGATACAATGATACAAACATGTATTTTGCAGTACACTCAAGGGACGGGACAAATAGTAAAAATTCTTTTAAAATACTGGAGAATTTTACAAACACATCCAACATTTACAGATCAAACCTTAAGAATAGCATTCTCCAGGAAGAAAAATATCAGACAAATATTACAACCTCCCAGTTGGAATCAGGACTCTATATCCAAAGAAAAACAAGGACATAGAATCTGTGGATTCTGCAAATATTGTGTTAACATGTGGTCAACAAAAGAATTTGTCAACCCGATAGATAATAAACATATGATTAAGTCAGAAACAAATTGCAAAAGCATACATGTAGTTTATATACTGATATGCCCATGCTCAGAAATTTATGTGGGGAAGACAACTAGACCCCTAAAACAATGACTGGGAGAACATAAGCACAATTTAAAATATCAAAAAACAGAAGAACTGACAGTACAACATAGTTTACAATATAACAAGTTTGCTGATTATAAATGTGTAGCCTTGGATCAAGTACAAAGTACATTGAGAGGAGGAGACAGAGACCGTAAATTAACCCAATTAGAACAAAGATAGATTTACAGATTGCAAGCCTTATATCCTAAAGGCTTGATAATAGGATAGAGTGGAAAGCATTCCTTTAATTAGTAGATCTAGTAGAAGATATACGTCATAATATTCAGGAACAGGAAATCAAGTACTAAGCCTTCACATTGGCTAAGAGACAGTAGCGTCCCTTTAAGATCATAAGGGCATCACAATTCAACTGCCATTTAAAAAAAGCCAGATAAAGAGAAGGGGTGAGTAAAAGAATCAAGCTCCAATCAGGGCCGCCGAGAGGGGGGGACAGGGGGGACAAAATTCCTGGAGCCTGGGCCTCCAAGAGGGGCCCGGCGCCACAGTCCCACTCGCCTCCGCCACCGGGCCGGGCCCCTTCCACCCAAACCCCCGGCAGCAGAAGTGCTGTCTTCCGACTCCGGCGTGCGCGGCCCACACAGATGCGCTCCTCTCAGCTGATATTCGCTGTACTCTGCAGAGCTTCTGTGCGTCTGACGTCCTGTATGTACAGGATGCCAGACGCACAGAAGCCCTGCAGAGTACAGCGAAGATCAGCTGAGAGGAGCGCGTCTGTGTGGGCCGCGCATGCCGGAGTCAGAAGACAGCACTTCTGCTGGTGGGGGTTCGGGTGGAAGGGGCCCGGCCCAGTGGTGGGTGGGACTGTGGCGCCGGGCCCCCCTCAGAGGGGGGGCGGCGACAACCTAGGGGGTGGCAGTGGGGGCGGGGCCCAGGGGCGGCCTTGTCCCGGGCCCAGCCCAGTCTCTCGGCGGCCCTGGCTCCAATATGGAATAAAAATAGCAAGAGAAAGAAAATCCAGGATGTGGTAAATCCATGATCTTACAATTGTTTTACTTTCAAGAGGGCACGGCAAAAACAGTGCAGTGCGGTTTGTCTCCTGAAGAAGTAAATGAAACGGAGGTGCTCTGTTGAGCAGACCAACACAGACAGCACTACATAATAAGATAAGTACTGGTGTTGCCCTTCACATAATACAAGTGAAATATAAAAACAGAAAAAATGAATTCAGGAAATGAATTGAAATATTAAGGTAAAGTACAAATTTAACAAGCTGGGAAAATGTGGGATACAAGTGTACCAAATAAATAAATAAATTTAATAAAAAGTTTGCCCCAGGAGGTTTTTAGGTTGATGAAGAAATCGGTTCGGCAGCTGACAAAGCGATAACATAGTAACAGTAGATGACGGCAGAAAAAAACCTGCATGGTCCATCCAGTCTGCCCAACAAGATAAACTCATATGTGTATACCTTACCTTGATTTGTACCTGCCTTTTTCAGGGCACAGACCATACAAGTCTGCCCAGCAGTATTTCCCGCCTCCCAACCACCAGTCCTGCCTCCCATCTCCGGCTCTGGCACAGACCGTATAAGCTAAAGTCAATAAGCATACCAAGCAGCAGAAGCCTTTTCCTCCTAGAAAGAAATAATATACGAAAAAAATTTTAAAATATAGATATAAAAGTATATTGTCAAAATTAGGCTGAACAAAGAAAGTACAGAAGAGAACTTGTTTTAACCAAAATAGAATCATTTCATGGTCAAGTTCTTAGCCAAGTATTTAAACAAAGAATAATAATAGCAATTATGGCAAGATACAAAATATATTGAGCACTTATACATATCTATCTATCTATCTATCTATCTATCTATCTATCTATCTATCTATCTATCTATCTATCTATCTATCATGTGATTACACCACTACACTACTATCCTGAGAAAAGATCTTAGCAGCTATATTACATTACAGACCATGAACCTTAGAAATAACCAATCCTTAGCCAGCAAAAGACAGGTCACTAACTAGTGCCCTGAACGGTAGAAGAAAATCCTGTTCTCTCACCCTTAGTGGTGCATAGCATCAGCTCCAGATGGGGTGAAGATTTGGTTCCTCTTCAGGGCTTGAGCAGGTTCCCCAGCAAACTCCCTGTTATCAGTTGTTAGTCCATGTCCTTGCCTTGCAAAAGCAGTTAGATTCTCAGTCTATTGGAAACTGTAAATCAGCTCCTGAACTCCTCCTTGTGCTGAACTTAGCACAGAGAGCTACAGATCATAGCTGTTCTTGCAATTCAGTCCCTTTCCTCAGAGAGATGCATACACCATCAGACATTTTTCTCTTTCCCTCTCCTAGCCCAACTCTCTCTCCAAAGTCCAGGGTTGGCACTGCCCTCCAGGATCCCCAGGTGATGATCCGGGACCAATCAGGAACCATATATATCTGTCCAGCAGGTTACATATGGTCATCACAATGAGGGGCCTTGGACTTCCAGAAAGACCACCTTATCAATAATAGTCTCACCACGGAGGTAAACAACAAGCATTACCTCATTCATATCTTGCACTGCAAAACTCTCCTCCACAGTTTCACACAAGATACTGGAGGACCTGTGTGTCTGTGAACCTCTCTCCTCCGCAGCTTCTCATGAGATAAACTGGAGGCTAGTGCAAGTAAACAGCATGTCCCTGGATGAAGTGAGCAAGCACAGTTCTGCCAGGATGTCATGCAGAATCTATGTTGGCATTATTCACAAAAGATGGTCCATGGCCTAACCAGGCCTCAGGCCTACCAAAGGTGAGATACAGGGGATACCCCTACATACCTGTCTTCCTTTCTGCCCCTAGTGTCCACTCCTCTGAACCTCCTTATCCATCTTCTACTATATATTACCCTGATGCACCTGGCCCCTAGTTACTGTCCTGCTCTTCCATCTTACACTCCCTGCAGATGCCTCCTTCCTCCATTGCCACCATCCAGCATCTGACCCCTTATCCCAGCCACAGCTGCTGTGTCAGCTCCTAGCCCCCTTCTCCCAGCCCCAGGGCCGGTCCAACCCAGTAAGCGAGGTAAGCATGGCAGGAGGGCGCCAACCTCTGGAGGGCACCACCACGACATGTTTACCCTTGCCACTAACCTCAGATCCCGGACCCCGACAGCAGCCCTGCCTTCGGTTTCCTGCTCTGGTACCCGCGCCGCTCAGGGGCATTTAAATCTTGTATTTATTAATTTTTTTTTTTTGTTACATTTGTACCCCGCGCTTTCCCACTCATGGCAGGCTCAATGCAGCTTACATGGGGCAATGGAGGGTTAAGTGACTAGCCCAGAGTCACAAGGAGCTGCCTATGCCTGAAGTGGGAATCGAACTCAGTTCCTCAGTTCCCCAGGACCAAAGTCCACCACCCTAACCACTAGGCCAGTTTTAAATTTACCTCCGACATCGCAGCAGCTGCACAGCGTCAGTGAAAGCGCTGCTGCCCGACGTCTCTAGCTTTCCCTTCGCTCGTTCGTTCCCTCTCAGTGTCCCGCCCTCACAAGGAAATGACGTCAGAAGAAGGTGGGACTCTGAGGGAACGAGCGAAGGGAAGGCTGGGAGATGTCGGCAGCAGCGCTTTAACTGATGCTGCGCAGCTGCTGCGACATCGGAGGTAAATTTAAACACAAGATTTAAACCAGAGAAGAGGGTGGGCAGGTGGACATGGGAGTGGGAGGGCAGGGGAGAGAGGAGCATTAATCGATGGACATGGATGGGACGGCAGGGCACAGGGAGAGAGGAGAAATTGCTGGATGTGGAGGGGAGGGAGGAGAATTGCTGGATATGGATGGATGGAGGAGGGAAGGGGAGAGAGGAGCATCGATGGACAAGGATGGACATGGATGGGAGGACAGGGCCCAGGGAGAGAGGAGAAATTGCTGGATGTGGAGGGGAGGGAGGAGAATTGCTGGATATGGATGGATGGATGGAGGGAAGGGGAGAGACGAGCATCGATGGACAAGGATGGACATGGATGGGAAGGCAGGGCCCAGGGAGAGAGGAGAAATTGCTGGACATTGAGGGGAGGGCAGGGGAGAGAGAGGAGAATTGCTGGATATGGATGGATGGAGGGGGGCAGCTGGGGAGAGGAGAATTGCTGGATATGGATGAATAGATGGATGGAGGGCAGGGGAGGTGCTGGACATGGGTGGATGAAGGGGAGGGCAGGGAGAGAATTGTTGGACATGGATGGAGGGAAGGGAAGACAGGTATAATATTTTCAATGATGCTATGGCTAGTAAAAGGGGTGTGACTACTGTAGGGGCGGAGCCATAATGATCCCGCCCCTGGATGGGTAGGGGCGCTGACTAATAGGCTGCAGGAGGGCGCCAGAAATCCTAGGACATGCCCTGCCCAGCCCCATCATTAGAACCTTCTTCCAAACTCACTTCACTTCTCTCAACTTAACCTCCAGCTGCCAATCTCGGCCTTCTCCCATCCCTACCATTTGCCAGTTAGCACCCTTTCTGCAGCAGGATGGGTGTGGCTGGGGGGCTAGCAGGTGTGGGCAAGGAGTTGAGGAGGTGAAAGAGGAGGCAAGACAGGAAATGTGAGGGTCAAAAGGTTCAGACTGGGGCAAATGCACAAAGATAAGAATAGGGTTACCATATGGCTCCAGAAAAAGGAGGACGGATTGAGCCAGCCGGGTTTTACTTCCATTGCTTTCCATTGAAAGCAATGGAAGTAAAACCCGGCCGGCTCAATTACTTCCATTGAAAGCAATGGAAGTAAAACCCGGCTGGCTCAATCCGTCCTCCTTTTTCTGGAGCCATATGGTAACCCTAATAAGAAAGCACTTAGCAAGTCTCCACTATTTCTCAAACAACCACTTCCACCTCTCCTTTCTCGAACTTAGCAAAATCACAAATGGATCTAAAGACAGGTTTAGCCTTGCCCATATGCTTTTAAAGCATGTCTAACTCTGGGCATTTTTCTTTCTGCCCTCAGGAAGTCATTTTGCTATCCATTACCAGCAATAAACGTTCATCACGTAACACCGCCAATGCATGCCCACAAAGCGTTCCCTTTTGGGAATGTCTTCATTTCGGTGGCTAGTGGACTTCGGTGGGGTTTTTTTTGTTTGTTTGATTATATGCTTAGACGTTTTGCTGCAAGAAATACATATATCTGCCTGTTATGTCATTTTTTAGACATTTTTCTGCTTCAAAAATGAGCCTCTTAGCAAACATATAATAACACTTTGATATATTTTTTCAGTTTCTCTACACATGCAAGTGATTTTATGCTTTTGACTACCCTGATGTATAAATATAAGCTCATATTTAATTATATATATATATATATATATATATATATATATATATATATATGTGTGTGTGTGTGTGTTTTATGAACAAGATGTTTTATGTAGTTTATTACACACACAGAGACCAGCAAACAGTATGTATATTTTTAATTTTGTAAGAGTAGACATGTTTCATCTGCTGTCTATTTGCAGGCATTTTAATTGCTCAGTTTTCTTTACATTGAAAAACAATTGGGATACATTTATTGAACCCTTTAGCATATCAGTCGCAGATGGAAAATTAATTTCCAACTTCATTCATCAATGTATAACTCGGCACTTTTAGGTTTACATTGTTATTATCCCTTTATGCGCATTGTATTATCTTCTGACCTTACATTTGAACTCAGTTGCACACTATCTTCTGCTTTGTCAGCTTTATTCAGTTTTTATATGTTTATTTTATTTATACATGTTTTGTTGTTCACTTTGAGACCCCTGAAGCATACACTTGCCAAAACACAGCCCTTGTCGGGTCTCCTAATAAAGATTGCTTTTCATACTGATTCCTGAGTCCTGTTTTCTCCTTGTGTTGGTCTCACTGCACAAGCAGGCAAATGCATACTCACTCCTGCATATATTTCAGAAAAGGCTCTATGTGAGCACATCTTTTTCTAAAATACTGCCAGAATTGTACATGTCACAACCTGGATGTATCAGTTCTGATTTCTATGGTCATCTAAAATGGGGTTTTACCTGGAGTCTGTTCAAAGCTAAGTACAAAAAAAATGCAAGAGTACATGAATGTTAGATAGAGATGAAGATCTCCTGAAACAGCAAACATATTTCTCTGAAGTTTGAGACAGAGGAGCAAATTCATTAAACATTGAGGGCATTGTTGAAGGAATAAATAACCATTTACACCTGTTAGGGATGTGAATTAATTACGCGGATTCAGTTTACTAAATTTAACATTGAAGAAAGTGCACAAAATGTTATTTTAATGCATGCAAGCCTACACATTAAAACACAAAGGGGGCTCATTTTCAAAGTACTTAGACTTACAGAGTTCCATAGGTTACTGTGTAACTTTGTAAGTATAAGGCCCAGATGCTTAAAACATGGTGCTGAAACGTATCAGCACCAGAAAATACCGCCAGAGCAGCATGAAAAAAAACCTTTCCAGTGTTCAATGCTAATAGTATGCAAATATATGCATACTGTTAGCACTGAGCATTAGGAAGTTAATGGGGAGGAATGTGCTTGGCACATGCGCACAAGATATAATCGGCTATCCACTAGGCGCTAACCAGTGATATTCAGTGGGAGACAGCTGGCTATTGCTGGATAGCCAGCTAAGTACCCTTTAACTGGCCAGGTGCTGCTCCTGGCCGCTTAAGTGGTTTTGAATATTAGCCGGATTGTGTGGAGGCAGGTGGCGGTGGTGCTTGAAGATTTGAGAACCAGGCGCTCTGTCTCCTGCACAGAGAAATTGGGCTCCCTGCACAGTGACATAGCTGTGCACACTGAGGAACGTTCTTCCACGTGCAGAGGTATATTTGCACATTTTGCATGTGGAAGGAATGTCCTGCTTTTGCCACAGACATTTTCTCGATACGTTTGCGTGGTGTAATTTAAGAAACATTTACCTCCAAACGTCTACGATGTTTGCAGTGTGTCCTCTTTTTAAACCTCGTTTATTTCTCCATTTGAATGTCATATCGAAAATGCCCCTCTTTATATATTAAATACACTTATGAGGGGGGAGGAGTGGATTGGAGGGGGTATGGGGGGGGGGGGAGAAAAATGATTTATGGAACTTGTCTAACCAAATGTAATTTTGAATGTTATGGGAGCTCTTTGCTCCAAAGTGCTGTTAACACGGTTGTTTAATAAAATGTATAAATTAAAAAAATAAATAAATACACTTATGAAAATATGCTTTCTTAAAAATATACTTACAGAAGTAAAGGCAGATCCAGTCTTCTCTAATAGAGCTAAAAATGTACATGATACATACTGGTCTTGGTGTGTGTGATAAACTACATAACACATCTTGGTCATAAAATATATGTACAAATGGTTAAATATGCTCTTACAGATCAAAGTGATGTGTAATGTAGTGTGCAAAGTAATAGTGTGCATATATGGATGTCATTGGTGCACAAAAGTGCTTTCATAAATGAAACTAAATGAATTAGGCTTTGATAACAAGTGTGATAAAATTTATAAAACGTATTAAAAAAATCATAGGGAGACATGCAAAGGGGCCCTTTTACTAAGCCACGGTAGGCTCTACATGATTGCAGCATGCGCCCAAATGAGATGACTGCCAGGCCAATGTGCCCCCCCCCCCCCCCGGCAGTAATTTCAGATTTGGTGCTCACTCATAACGCCTGGATGAATTGTTCATTTATTTCCTCCCACACGACTTTTCCGGCGGTAATCAGCAGTTGGCATGCATCGACCGGTCACCGTGTGTGTAGCACATGAGCCTTACCGCTAGATCAATGGGTGGCATTAAGGGCTTAGGCCGGTTTTAGAAGTACGCTGGTTTCAGTTTTACGGCATGCCCTTTTCCCGTCACATTTTTAAAAAAACCTTTTTTGTAGACGCAGTAAAAACTGGCCCAGGGCCTAATACACACGCCTACACTGCCACAGGCCACTTTTTACTGCGGTTTAGTACAAGGGCCCCAAAGTTACTTAGGTGCTCTAAAACCGAACTGGATAACATAAAGAATCTATGCTGATACAAAAGGGGGGAAATGTTGCATAAAATACCGGACCTGAATACTTTCCATTAATATCTAAAAATAAAATAAATGAAAGTTCACTTAATCTGATCAGCAATGTGCATTGCTCAAAATGAGTTCAGAAAAATGCTGTGCATGCCTACAGGTTTTTTTAAGGGAGAAAGTGTGCCAAAAAAAGCTGAAATATATAATCATTTGTGTATTTAATATAAAAAACTAAAAGCTAGATATAATCACAGAAGCAGAAACCATAGATTGTTTTACATATAATTTTTCCACACTCCTATACTGGAACTCGATACTAATGTGACCTTCCACTAATATCTAAAAAGAAAATAAAATGAAAGTTTCTGCTTCTGTGGTTATATCTAGCTTTTAGTTTTTGATATTAAATACACAAATGATTATATATTTCAGGTTTGTTGGCGCACTTTCTCCCTTAGAAAACCCTGTAGGCATGCACAGCTTTTTTCTGAACTCATTTTGAGCAATGCACATTGCTGATCAGAGTAAGTGAACTTTCATTTTATTTTTAGATATTAGTGGAAGGTCACGTTAGTATCCAGTTCCAGTATTTTACATATATATATAGGAGTGTGGAAAAAATATATGTAAAACTTGATCTATAATTATAGAAAGTGTCTGTGAGCATATGCTCAAGTGTGCCTTCCAAACAAAATATGTTAACAAATTTGTGTGATGTCACATGTGTATTAGAGCCATGGTTACCAGGGCCCTTCATTTAGGCAAAGTACTGATATATAAATAATGTGCGTATGATCTTCATAATATTGATATATAATTAATGCGTGTATGATCTGCATGCGTAAATGTATGTCTCTAATGTAGTATAGTTGTTATATTTATACATCCGGGTGGTCAAAAAACTATATAAAATATACATTCATAAAAATATAGAAATATAGACAGATCCAGTTTATTAGATACACAAAGACTAGTATGCATTATTCATATCTTTAATTTTATAAGAGTAAAATTATTTCATCTACTCTCTATTTACTACTACTACTACTACTACTATTTAACATTTCTAGAGCGCTACAAAGTGTACGCAGCGCTGTACAAACACAGAAGAAAGACAGTCCCTGCTCAAAGAGCTTACAATCTAATAGACAAAAAGTAAAGCATTTAAATTTAAAATATTTAAGCAGTCAAGCACAAGAGAACAGTCACAGAAGGACAGAAGATGTTGAAGGGTGGTCAGTGTGATTAGGTGTAACTCTGGTTGGAGTAGTGGGAGAAGGTGATAGAAGAATAGAAATGGGTGAGGTAAAGTAATGAGTGGGTTGATAGGGAGGTTATATAAGACATGTCACTCTAGGGGTGGGTGGGTAGAGGGGTAGGGTGGGTAGGATTAAGTCTAAAGCAGGAGAAGGTATTCTCTGCAGCCTATCTGTGAGATGGAAAATGCTCTCTGAAGCTGCTGCTATAAGTTGTTAGTTTTCTCTCCCTGAAAGAGATCCAAGCCACACCACAGGCATTTTAATAGCTTAGTTGTCTTTACATTCGACAACGGTTGGAATATCAATCCCAGCTGGTAAACAGATTAATATCCAACTTCGTTCATCAATGCATAACTCAGCACTTTTAGGTTTACATTGTCACCAAGTTACATGGTCAATCTATTAAACCTTCCGACCAGAAACATGTCAACATCTTCACGATCATACCTTACCCTGCACCTTCCCAATTACATGGGCCTGTGTTTTGGCAGAGGAACCACATGCTTCAGGGGTCACAGGACCCTGTGTAGTCACTGGTATTGGACTGGTACCTATGGTACAGCATACAAAATTGCCAGGCTGCGGGAAATCCTGCCAAAATGTGGCTGTGTTCAAGAGTGCTGTTGTCATCAGACATCATGTTCCCCCTTGTGTTCTTTATTGCACTGAGTCCCTCTTCTCTTTTTGGTGTGCAGTGGGAGCAGCTATTTTGCAAAGATACACACTGAAATACTGCACAGAGGAACTCAGCAACACATGTAAGTTACACATGTATGTTGGTGTTTCACTTACACATGTCTGCCATTTTGCAAAGCTACACATATAAATGCTGCTAGTTAACAATAGAGACTGCAATTTTTAGTTATTTAAATTTTGGAGGGGAAAATAAGCAATGGGGGAGTCGTGTGGCCTTTCTGTAGAGGGCTGGCCCAAATGAACACTTTTTACAAACCTATACATACAAGGAAACCACTATAAATTCTGAAGTTGAAATATATGACATAATCATGCATTCTCTTTCTGAAATAGAAAATAAATGTGAATGTTTTGGTTCTGCCCAAGTCCTACTCAAACCACACCCCTTTGCCATCTACAATAGTACAGTTTTACTTATGTAAACACAACATTTAGGTTATACACATTCATGTGATATACACATGTAAACCTGGTCTCACCACATATTCTGGGCACAAGCTAGCTCTTTGGGTTGGGTACTCGAAACCAGGGCGCATCACCCACCACCTTTCCTCTAGCCCTCTTCTCCCAGCGCGTGGCTGTTGTAATCTCCCCGGTCCCTTGCCTCATAGGAAGGGAAGACACTTAAGCCCTCGGAGGTAAACTCCTTGGCTGAAAAAGGAGAGACAATTCAGCCTTAGTTTAGGCGCAACCAAATAAAATCCTTATTGGTATTTCTCTATGTCAATACAAAAGTGATTATCCCTCTGGAGCAGTTGCTGTCACACAGGCAACAAGATGTTCAGGCTGAGCTATAAGGCCGCTCAGCTAGGCTTTCTCATTCTGCATTCATATACTGTTTTAAGTTTCATTTTTCCTAAATCATGTGATTCCTCTTATTCTAACTTATTGTATATAAGGTTATTTCCTGTTTTCTTCATTATACAAAAAAGGTAATATTCTTCTGATATTATTTCTCATAATACATAAAAGGTAATTTCCTGTATATTTATTAGCCTTGTACAACCTCTCCTGTTCCTATTCACATGCACACTCTGTGCTCATTGGCTAATTCCCTTATCCCATACACGCAATCCCAGCAAGCAACTTGCTGTAGCATGAAACACCTGACTCCTTCTTCTCTAAACATATATTTGTGGAGGAACATCTCCTTCTTTGAAGGGTCCTCAGTCTCACTCACCATCAAGGTTATATCAATTTGTGTCTGCCATATATGGGCCGCATAGCCTCAGTTCCTCATGTGTTTCTCCTTGTCATGTGATTTACCAGAAGTGTGTAACAATAGTTGCTATTTACTGATAATCAAAGCTCATGCACTCTGTATTCAGGCTGCAGTAGGGAGAAACAAAACTTGTGCTGATGACAGCAGCTCTGAGTGCTTGCAGAGGAAGGAATATACACTGTCAGCTCTGCTGGCCCCCTGCCTCGGAATAGAAACTAACGCCGGATGGGGCAGGGGACTAGCAGAGCCGACAGCTACGCGCCTGCTCTGCGTACCCCTCTGCCAGCACACCCTTGGTATGCTACTGGTTCAGCCTTTGGTTATTGAGTCTGATCAGGATACCCCCTCTCCTCATGGTTCTGGCGGGGGTGAAGGCAACCAAGGACCACGTGCTTTCTAATCCTATTATATCCTTCAAACTCCACCCCAACTATGACATCCCTTGTCACTTATTCTCCCAATACTTCCCTCTGGGCTGGGTTCTCCTCCCTCCCATTCGTGCTGTTCCTCCCCCAGTAAATCTGGAGAGTTCTACAAACCAGTTCTAGTAATCCCCTGGGGAAATCCACACACCCAATTTACCAGGGGATTATATATGTGTAAATGCTGCTATTTACCCATGTAAACTGTGAATAGGGCTTCTAAAATAAGTATGTAAAGCCAGTAAGGAGAGTTATGCTCTGTCAGGAAACTATCATAGCTGATACTTAATTTGTACATATTTCCTTTTTTATTGCAGTTGCTGGGACAACAGAATTTTAATATCACACTATTTTAAAACATATTTATTTGAAGCTAGATCTTCCCCAGGGAATAGGGAACACTTCTTACTAACAGCTCCAGTACTTTCCACCACTTACTGCACAATAAATACTTTACAGAGTAGTAAATTGGTTGCCCTTAAAAGTTCTGCATATTTCATGCTACTGAACAAATACTTGGCATAATTTTATGCATCCAAATATCTTCCAGATTTTGCTCTGTATTTCTTAGGCATTTCTGTGAAAGCTCTCCTGTGATACTGAACAAGGCTAGCCATAGCTCCACAGGAAACTGGCAGTGAATTATTTTCTGAAAGCATAAGCATGAAATATTGAGTTTAAACATCTGGCTTCAATGATGAATAATTCTTTGATTGTGTCTTACTCTCTAGATCTCCAGTGCTCATCTCTAACTGTCCTGTTAACATAATCCTGAAGCAATCCTTAACATTTTACCATGGAAGACTGTAGTACAACAGGGGGGGGGGGGGGGGGGGGGGGGGGGGGGAATCACATTTGTAATTCATTAGGAAAATATAGCTGAAAAGCTACAAAGTAAGGTTTATGCTGCAGATATGTTTAAATATTTCATCCTAAAATGCCCTACATCACAGGAAAGTGTCTCTGTTCAGGTCATTTAAAGCATGAGTGGAAGAAAATGAAGAGAACAAGAATTCTGGATAAGCCACTTTGAAGAGATGGGAAAGTGAAGTAGCAGTTGGGACACTGGTTGGTAATTTGTTCCACAGAATATGCGGAAGGAAGGAAAAGGCATGGGCTTTTTCTCTATAAAAAGATAATTTTATAAAACGTATCCTTGTGCAAAGCCTGTATTCCATGAGGAAATGAGCCATACAAGAACGTAAGACCTTTGAAGTCAGAATGATTGAATATTTTAACACCCAACAGAAAGGACTTAACAAGGATCTGGGGTTCCTAGCCCATTATAAACCATAAAGCTGTATGTCTCTGTTGATCACCCCACCCCTCACCTATCCACACCCATCCTGTTAGAATATCAATGATATGCTTTGATGTCCCCATGCATACTTCCTACCCACCCTGTCAGACTGTCATAGTAATGCTTGAATGTTTTCACTTATATACACTGTCAGCTAGCACATTTGCTTATTTCCGATCTGACGAAGAAGGGCAACCTTCGAAAGCTAATCAAGAAATGTATTAAGTTATGTCCAATAAAAAAGGTATCATCTTATTTTCTTTTCCATGTTTTATTTTGTTTGATTTCTATTGATAACCTTAAGAGTGGACTAACACGGCTACCACACTCCTCTACTGATAGAAAGGCATACAAATGTAAAAAGCAGGTGATGCAGAGGCCTGCTTGCCATGAGGAATACGTATATACCCAGACTGAGAGCAAAGGAAGCAGGAACCAGAACATTAGTGACTGAGCACAGTGAGATCGGAGGATAAAAATCCAGAAGAAGGTGCTTTGGTTTTATTGTGTTCAATTACACTGTCTTCTTTATTGTTCAACTTCAAATACAACCAATCCAGCACGAATTCAGCCATGCCTGGACATTGTCACGTATTCCAAAAAGACAAATTACATTAGGCATTACAGATTATTATTCATTCACTGACATCAGTGTCTCTGAGTAGGATAGAAGTTAGACAATTTGTGCTAGAAATCTTCCCTAGTTTACAAATGGTTAATCAATATGTTGTAATCCATCTCGAACCTTGTTTTAGAACAGAAGTGCATGATTAGACTGGATGAGAAATATTGGGGCTCAATATTTAAAGCCAGTTACCCAGAAAACAAGCACTGGCTAGGTCCAGGAAGTGATATTCTGTGGCGCTGTCCAGATAATTACACTAAATATCATATCTGATGTCTCAGCCACTATCCGGGTAGTATAAAGGTAGTCTAGGAGTGGAGGTTAGGCAGAATTGGAAGTTACTATTGAGAGAGGGGCTGGGACACAAGGGAGGGACAGGGAGGTGGTCTGTAGTCCTGGCTGTGAGGAGATAAAAAAAACATGGGTTAAGAGTGTATTTGCAAAATATGAACACAACAGGCATTTGAGATACTTACTAGTGAGAGATGGGTTGGGACACAAGGGAGGGATAGGGAGGTGGCTTGTAGTCCTGGCTATGAGGATAAAAAAAACCCTAAGGGTTAAATTTGCACAATTATGGGTGTGTTTGGTGGCTAGGAAACTAAGAATACAGTCGCCACGGAAGATACTTACTGAGAGAAGGACACGAGAGTAGGGGATAAAAGAACACACGCATTAGACGAACACATTATGCCAAGGGGAAAGATAATATGTGCGCTTGGCAGGGGCGTAGCCATGGGCGGGCCTGAATGGGCCCAGGCCAAGCCACTTTCCCTCGAGGCCCGCCCACCCCACATCCCTCGCTCGCTGTTGCTGACTCGCTGCCTTTTCTCCCGCGGATCCAGGTACGGCCGTCTGGGAGCATTCAGCGTGCCTGCCTGCCCTGAAATTCTTCTCCTCCCCGCCGCTACGCTCGGTCCCTGCAGCATGCTTTTTTTCGCCTGTCGCACAGCGCTGCCATTCACACAGGCAGCTCCGCCCCCCCCCTGCCGTGTCTACCTGGCCCTACGTAAACAGGAAGTGCATCAGAGAGGGCCAGATGGACGTGGCAAAGAGGAGCAGAGCTGCCTGTGTGAATGGCAGCACTGCCGGCGACAGGTGAAAAAAAGCATGCTGCAGGGACCGAGGCTGTGTGCGCTCACTTGGAAGTGGAACTTCTGGCAATTTTTAATATCTTTGCTGAAACAAATGAGATGAGATCGAAGTTCAGCAAAGAACTGAAAAGACAAAGATCCTCCCATCAACAAGCACTCAATAAGCATCACTAGTTCAAGAAAATTCAGATTCATAATGTGACTCCGAAGAATATCAAGCATTGCCTATATTTTAGAAGCCATCTCTCATGTAAGGCTGATTGAAAAAGAAATACCACCTTCTGCAAGTTCAGCCTTGAGCTGCTTCATGAAACAGATCATATTTCAACATCATATCTGAAACCAAGGCTTATCTAGCAGAAACTATCCTTTAAATTGCTTATTGCTTCTACTAATCTTTTCTATAGCACTATTAAACTATGCAGTGCTGTACACATTATATGCAGGTACTTTCTCTGTCTCTAAAGGGCTCACAATCTAAGTTTTTGTACCTGGGGCAACAGAGGGTTAAGTGACTTGCCCAATATCAGAAGGAGCTGTAATGGGATTTGAACCCAGGTTACCAGGATCAAAGCCTGCCGCACTAACCATTAGGCCACTCCTCCAGTGCATAGAACCTTTTGGGGAGTTCATCCCAGTTATTTGGCTAAGTATTATAAACTTGTTTATGCTATTATGTGCATTGTGATCAGTCAGAAATTTGGTTGGACCTACCCTCAGTTAAGGATTTCAAACTGGCAGCTACTCAGGGATGTATATTAAGGGGTATGGGACAGTGGTGGGGAGAAGAATTTCAGGGCAGGCAGGCACGCAGGCAATGCTGAACACTCCCGGACAGCCGTACCCGGAACCGCTGGAGAAAAGGCAGGACAGCAAGGGATGTTAGGTTGGGGCAGGATCAGGAAGGCAGAACTAAGTGCTGGACTTGTGGTGGGAGGATGGGGGGGGGGGGGAGAATGGGGGCTGGAAGGAAGGGGTAGTGTTGCCGGACTTGTGGGAGGAAGGGGATTGGAGGGAAGGGAGAGAGCTGCTGGATGTGGGAGGAAGAGGACGAGGGGATCTGAATGGAAGGGAGAGAGCTGCTGGACATGGGAGGGAGAGGAAGAAGGGGCTGGAGAGTTGCTGGACAAGGGAGGAAGAGGAAGAAGGGACTGGAGGGAAGGGAGAGAGCTGCTGGACATGGGAGGAAGAGGAGGAGGAGGGGACTGGATGGGAGAGAACTGCTGGAGGGAGGAGGAGGAGAATTGGATGGAAGGGAGAGAGCTGCTGGATGTGGGAGGAAGAGGAGGAGGGGATTTGGATGGAAGGGAGAGAGCTGCTGGACTGGGAGGAAGAGGGGGAGGAGAACTGGAGGAAAGGGATAGAACTGCTGGTACAGCACAAGGAGGGAGGGAAGGGAAACAGAGATACCAGACCAAGGAGATGAAGGAAAAGGGAATAAATACAAATGCTAATAATAATAATAAATACTAAACCTACAGCGTGAGGGAGGAAGAGAGGGCGGGGTGGGTGGGCAGGCAGGGAATCAAGCAACCAAACCAGATGCTGGAAAGGGGAGGGAGTGAGAGGGAGAGAAGCCAGATGGGGTAGGATCAGGGAGGGTAGAGATATATTGGCACTGGGGATGAAGAGAGGGGAGAAGCTGGACAGAGAAATATAGGGACACAGAGTAAGGGAGATGCTAAACATGGAGGAAGATAGAGGTACAGAGATGGAAGAAGATGGATAGTGGACATGGAGAGTAGAAATATCAAATGGACATGAGACCTTGGTGAGTGAGAAACCAGAGCCTGGAACCAACATAACTTGAAAAATAAAATGAGCAGACAACAAAAGGTAGAAAAAAGAATTTTATTTTTCTATTTTGTGACTAGAATATGTCAGATTTGAAATGTACATCCTGCTAGATAAGGCTGGGGCCCAAGGCAAAATTTGGGAGGGGACACAAAGCTTACTAACAGGCTGCACCTTCCTCAGCTTCCAGCTGGCCTGGGGTTCTCTCTGGCTAGGGGGCCAATTGCAGTTGCTCTAGTTGTATCTCCCCTAACGCTGTCTCTTGCATGTGCTATCATATTTTGCACAGTATAGGAGAAAATTCATCTCTTTGTATTTCTCTGTGCTGTGCTTAATGCAAGGTCTGGCCTCTTGGGATTTTGATTTAATTTGTTTATGGTCACTTATTCTGTATTTGACATTTGTGCTCTGTGTGTGTGACCAAAGTAGCATAAATTTTCTATGTAGTATTCTATAGTACTTTGGCTTGTTCAGTTTTCTTGATGTATTGATATTTTAGGGCCCCACTGTAATATTTAGGGCATATTTGGGGGAAGCATATGT
Organism: Microcaecilia unicolor; assembly: GCF_901765095.1. NCBI lineage: Eukaryota > Metazoa > Chordata > Amphibia > Gymnophiona > Siphonopidae > Microcaecilia > Microcaecilia unicolor. Next base: position 450,136,577 of record NC_044031.1, on the reverse strand, counting down.
GTGTTGGCGGACCGTGGCTCAGTGGAGGATGAAGAGTGCACCCTCTTATATTTCCCCTAACTCTCAATGTGACCTGCAACCACTGAGGCCAGCACTGCTACTCCCATTGAAGTTATTGGGAGTGGGGTAGGTGTGTGATAGGAGTAAGGGTGTGGGAAGGGCATATCAGGTGGCAGGTGTTTCTCTAGTGCCCATCCATCCAACCTGTTTGTCCACCCAAAAATTGCCTTCTGGGTACGCCACTGGCGCATGGGACAGATGTATATAGGGATAGATAAGGAGAATATACCATTTGCACTGTGGAAATTGCCGGCGGTGTCATCCTGCGATCCTTCGTGCCTCAGTTCCTTCCCTCAGCTCCTGGCAGAGACTACTACTACTACTTCCCTGAAAGAGCAACTTCATCTGCTGTTGCTGCTCCTGAAAATGCCTTTCAGCTTGCTGCTGTCACTCATGGAAATGCCTTTGTACTTCCTCACACAGCTCATGGAAATGGTTGTCCATCCATTTGTTGGTGTCCTGTAACTCCTGCAATGCTGCATTGCCAACCAAGTTCTGTTTCTCACACTGCGTGTCAGACACAATGCGCATCTGTTCGCATAGGGCATCTGTGGAATGCTGTACACCAGCCACTTCTGAAAGCAGTCTATTGACAGCTTTGTTCCACTTCTCCTGCCTCTCCTACAGCTGGTGCTGATCCAGCCATGCCTCTGTAGGAGGGGATGCAGGAGGGCAATCATGGTGTGACTCGATGGAAGAAGACGGGGTAACATTGAGGAGCTGAAGGGTCACGGTTTCCTCCACTTGCTCCCCATCCTTGTGTGTTAGTGGCCACAGCCCTTAAAAATAAAAGGGCAGAAATTATGTACACACACACCCCCGCTATCCTATTTCAAGTTCCCTGCAACACACATGCCACCCCTCTGTACTCACGCATTTCTTGTTCATCCTCGCTGCTACATGGTGCTGTAGGCTCTGTCACCCTTGTGGAAGTGCCCAGGGCCGGTCCAACCCAGTAAGCGAGGTAAGCATGGCAGGAGGGCGCCACCACGCCATGTTTACCCTTGCCGCTTACCTCAGCTCCTGGACCCCGACAGCAGCCCTGCATTCAGTTTCCTGCTCCGGTACCCGCGCCGCCCAGGGGCAGTTAAATCTTGTATTTAAATTTACCTCCGACGTCGCAGCAGCTGCACAGCGTCAGTGAAAGCGCTGCTGCCCGATGTCTCTAGCTTTCCTTTCGCTCGTTCGTTCCCTCTCAGTGTCCCGCCCTCACAAGGAAATTACGTCAGAAGAAGGCGGGACTGTGAGGGAACGAGCGAAGGGAAGGCTGGGAGACGACAGCAGCGCTTTCACTGATGCTGCGCAGCTGCTGCGACATCAGAGGTAAATTTACACACAAGATTTAAACCAGAGAAGAGGGCGGGCAGGTGGACTTGGGAGCGGGAGGGCAGGGGAGAGAGGAGCATTAATCGATGGACATGGATGGGAGGGCAGGGCCCAGGGAGAGAGGAGAAATTGCTGGACATGGAGGGGAGGGAGGAGAATTGCTGGATATGGATGGATGGAGGAGGGAAGGGGAGAGAGGAGCATCAATGGACAAGGATGGACATGGATGGGAGGACAGGGCCCAGGGAGAGAGGAGAAATTGCTGGACGTTGAGGGGAGGTAGGAGAATTGCTGGATATGGATGGATGGAGGAGGGAAGGGGAGAGAGGAGCATCGATGGACAAGGATGGACATGGATGGGAGGGCAGGGCCCATGGAGAGAGGAGAAATTGCTGGACATGGAGGGGAGGGCAGGGGAGAGAGAGAATTGCTGGATATGGATGGATGGAGGGGGCCGCCGGGGAGAGGAGAATTGCTGGATATGGATGAATAGATGGATGGAGGGCAGGGGAGGTGCTGGACATGGGTGGATGGAGAGGAGGGCAGGGAGAGAATTGTTGGACATGGATGGAGGGAAGGGAAGACAGATGTAATATTTTCAATGATGCCATGGCTAGTAAAAGGGGTGTGACTACTGTAGGGGCGGAACCATAGTGATCCCGCCCCTGGATGGGTAGGGGCGCTGACTAATAGGCTGCAGGAGGGTGCCAGAAACCCTAGGACCGGTCCTGGAAGTGCCCACTGCCAGATGTCCACCTACAAAAACAAACAAAAGCCAGTTGAATGACGACCAGCTGCTCCACCCACTACTACTGTTCCCTTCCAGCACCCCACAGCACATCACATTACTCACCGCCCTCTCTGTCCTCAGTGCTGGTATGCGGGGTCCCTTGACCTGACAATCTTGTGTCATCTTCCAGATGTTCCCCTAGAAAGACAACCACAAGCAAGTTTGATCTTGACCACTGCAGCACCACAGTTCTCGCTACCACCTACTCGTCTGCAATACGACAAAACCAACTCACCTTCCATTTCATCAATGGCCTCCTCCAATGTGTAAACACCACCACGCAGGCCAACTACCTGCTCGCGGCCGAGGGTGGGCAACACAGCCTCCTCCAGGGGGGGTCAGATTCAAAGTGCAGCGAGGTCCACCCCGTTTCCTTTGCATGCTTCCACTGCTTTTGTGCCTTGGCCTTGATGAGACCCCTGAAATCTTGCCACTGATGCTTGCACTGCTCCACAGTACGCTTCTCCACACCAAAGGCACTCACATCCTCCACTATCTTCCTCCAGATTTGACTTTTTTGTTCTACGGAGAGCCTTGACTTTTTAAAAAGGCGGTCAAACTCTTCACAGACATGATGCACCAAAACTTTGAGCTCCTCCTCTGTGAATTTCGGTGCACGCTTCCGCTTCCCATTGGCACCAGGGTCCCCACTTTGGGCCACTGTTTCCTCCTCCTCCTGTTGGGGCACACCAAGATCCTCCATGGCTTCCTGAAAAAAAAAGAGATTTTAACAGGAGGGAAAATGCAAGAACAAACACTTACCACCTGCCCTTGGCCTCATCTCTCCGCTTCCCCATGCATATCCTGCATTCCTATCCAAAGTTAGGAACCCCCCCTCAAAAACATTTTTGCAGCCCAAAGATAAGACAAGAGTCATCTCTGTCTCTCCTGCCCCTCAACCAATGCAAAAAATGGGGAAATTGAGAAATGAGAAACATCTCATACTCACCGATGAAAATGTAAAAACACACAAAAAAACAGGACGCAAGCAATGTGGCACAGCACACAGTAACCGTCTACACAGTGATTAAAAAATCGTGCGTGGATTTGGGCTTTACTGGTGAGTGACGTCTATCTCATACGCCTAGGATGCACATCTATGATGCAATGTTTTTAGACATGCGTACAACAGCTACAGCGCTTGCCGTGTGCTTAGCGAATGACTATTGTACACATGTGTTTGTGACACCACTACCGTGAATTTCAACAGGTTAGTGAGACTTTCATGCATTGACCTTTGCATTACCGCGCGGCTCATTTGCATGCAATTTTTTTTGAGCATCGGTTGTTTTTTCAAAATCGGTATCTTGTAACATGAACCTTTACATTTTCAGTGCTTTAACGTTTCTTTGATGCATCCAGCCCTAAGCCATCACCCTCTCTTTAACAACAAGGGCTGTTTACCCCTTCTGGACCTCTGTATGTTAGGGCTTTTGTTGGACTCCATGTTTAGCTTTTGCATCTTTCTGATCCACCGATAAATGGTGGTAATGCTTTTCATATCTCTTGGTCACATGTTGCTCTTTTTTTTTCTTGACTATTCTCTTCATTTTATTATAGTCCCCTTTTTGAAAGTTAAATGCTAACCATCTTGTCTGCAAACTTGTCCAGACAGTCAATTCATTCCCGTGATTTTCCCTAGCTTTGTCACATGTATAAAGCATTTTTTCTCCCACTATTTTCGTTGCTGTTTCTTTCACTGATGCTGTACTTAACTTTTTTTTTTTTAACTCATATGTTTCTTAGGTTAACACTGCTAAAAGCAAAATAAAGCATTTAAACAGGAAAAAAAAGTTTTCTTATCTGAAACTTTTTCCCAATAAAGCATTTGTTCTGCCACTATTTTTCATTGCTATTTCTTTTACTGGTGCTGTACTTGTAAAAAAACTTGTATGTTTTTTAGATTAGCACTGCTAAAAACAAAATAAAGCATTTAAAAGGGAAAAAAGTCTGCTTATCTGTAACTTTTTTCCTCTATGTTGTTACCACCAACTTTTTTTAAAACAGCTGCTGTTTCTTTTTTCTTTTGTTTTTAGGAGGCTTGTGGTCTTAAAAAGCAAAAACAGCTCATTGTGCTGTTACACTCTCTTGAAAAGCAGGGAGGTCTCAGTAAGTTTGCTTACCTGTAACAGAAAATAACCCCTGTATAAAGCATCTTCTGACTGCAGCCAGTTGGGCTGATGATTTTCTTAAAGGAAAGGGGGAAGGAGGGGCTGAAGAAGGGAATGCAGAAGGAGAGAGAGAGAGAGAGAGAGAAATTAACATCACGAAGAAACTCTTGTCACTATTTTAATTGATATTTCTTTTACTGGTTCTGTACTTAACTTTTTATAAAACTTGTATATTTCTTAGGTTCACATTGCTAAAGAAAAATAAAGCATTTAAAAAGGAAAAAGTTTGCTTATCTGGAACTTTTTTCCCGTTATGTTGCACAACCAACTTTTTTTTTTTTTAAACAGCTGCTGTTTCTGTTTTGTTTTTAGGGGTCTTGTGTTCTTAAAAAGCAAAAACAGCTCACACTGTGCCATTAAGCTCTCTTGAAAGGCAGGGAGGTCTCTGTAAGTTTGCTTATCTGTAACACAAAATAACCCCTCTATAAAGCATCTTCTGCCTGGCTGCTGCTGGTTGGGCTGATGATTTTGTTAAAGGAAAGGGAGAAGGAGGGGCTGAAGAAGGGGATGCAGAGGGAGAGAGAGAAATTAAAATTGCAAAGAAACTCTGTCACTATTTTCATTGATATTTCTTTTACTGGTTCTGTACTTAACTTTTTATAAAACTTGTGTATTTCTGCTAAAGCAAAATAAAGCATTTAAAAAGGAAAAAAGTTTGCTTATCTGTAACTTTTTTCCTCAGTTATGTTGTAACCACCAACTTTTAAAAAACAGCTGCTGCTTCTTTTTTCTTTTGTTTTTAGGGGGCTTGTGGTCTTAAAAAGTTCACACTAGTTCTTTCTAAAGAGGATGGCTTGGAAGGGGAAAGGGGGGGGGGGGGAGTTGAGAGAGGCTGCAGACAAATTGGTGCTGATGGCTAGAGAATGAGGGGTTGGATGGAAGCTGAAGGACTAATTGATCTTCCAGAGACAGTACAGCAAAGCAAAAACAGCTCACAATAAAGTGTTACAGAGGCATTGCACAGCACGTTACTTCTTCCTGTCATTCTTAAAAGCAGAACCTAACTCGATCCAGCTTAAAATAAAGAAAAAAAAAACAACAGAAAAATGGTGAGTCCAGTGCTAAAAATGCCTGTTTTCTTTCCAGTTTGAAAGTTAAAATGTGCACATTCCTCCAAGGCTGTAGTTTGATAAAAGTTAAAATGCGCACATTCCTCCAAGACTGTAGGGGGCAGTGTCAGGGGTATTTGACATCACTTTCCATCACATGGCCCAATCCAAGATGGTGACATAGCGCATTCAATGGTAGCTGCCATCTTGGCAAAAGGGGCATAACTATGACATCATTTCCCATGACATTGCCAAAAGGGGTGGGATTTGAGGCATGGTTATATAAAGGGGTGGGGTTTTGGGTGTGGCTATGCAAATAAGGTGGGTTTAGGGTGGGGTTATATAAAGGGGTGAGGCTATGATGCCATATATGATAAAAAAACAAAAAAGTAGCGTGATCAACATGACACTTCCAAGACACTGTGAAGGCGAGTAAGAGATAATCGTATAAAGGTTGATTATCTCTTACTCACCTCCACAGTGTCTTGGAAGTGTCGTTTTGATCACGCTACTTTTTTGTTTTTTTATCTTTACCCTTGTAGCGGATCTAGTTTCTCCACTTTGTTGGTTTTTTTTACATGCCATATATGACATCATCATCAAAGGGAGTGGGTAGGGCTTGGGCATGTCTTCACTTCTGATTGGTTGTGAGGACCAAAAGTGGGTGTGACCACCTGTCAAAAATATGCAAATTTGCTTTGACAAATGCCAGTGAGATATATTACTCCCATCCCATATTCAAAAGCAAAAAACTCTAAACTACAATTGGACTCAGCTAGACTCCGCTCTCCATGTAGCTCACAATATATATGAGGAGAAATCCAAAGAAATAAAAGCTGATGTAACAAATTAATAAAAGAAAATAGAAAACAAGCACTTCATGCTTTAAACATATTATAAAGTATGGTTAACCTAATCTACCCTAGAACCCCTTTAACATACACAATGATGACAGAAGAATTCTAACTCATAATCAATGAAAGGAGAGAAAGTAGGTATAACCTCCATTGATCTCCAAGGGGAATCAGAAGAGCGGAGAGCCAAGACATGACCAAGAGATACGCTCCACGCTGCAGCCTTTTTTACTACAGTGGGTAAAAAGGCCAAAAAAAGAAATGTCCTTCAGCAAGATTTCACTTACCACGTGGCCATTGGGGGGAACAATTACTGCCACCCACTGAGGTGACGGTAAGAGCTCCCGCACTAACCCGGCGGTAACTGGGTAGTGTATGGTGCTGCCTGATTACCATGGGTTAGCGCCTGTGGAAATATTTATTGAATATTTCCACTAGCTCCAGAAATGTCACATGCTGTGGGTGGAACTACCACCAGCACCCACGTTGGACTGGCAGTAGTTCCAGATTGGTGAGTGGTAAGCCCGCGGTGGGCTGCCGCTTTGTAAAAGGGCCTCTTAGTCTCTCCACTATGGCCTTGTCTTCCCTGAGTGTCCCTTTCACCCCCATGGAGGAGCATAATCGAACGGGGCGCCCACGTTTTCCTGAGGACGTCCCCGCAGGACGTCCCTGCGAAGGGGTGGGGAAACCCGTATTATCAAAACAAGATGGGCGTCCATCTTTCGTTTCAATAATACGGTCAGGGACTCCCAAATCTCAACATTTAGGTCGACCTTAGAGATGGTCATCTACAATTTTTGGCAATAATGGAAACCGAGGACGCCCATCTCAGAAACGACCAAATCCAAGCCATTTGGTTGTGGAAGGAGCCAGCATTCGTACTGCACTGGTCCCCCTCACATGCCAGGACACCAACTGGGAACTGCAGTGGACTTCAGAAAAAGCTCCCAGCTGCATAGCTCCCTTACCTTGTGTGCTGAGCCCCCCCCCCCCCACAACTGTACACCACTACCATAGCCCTTAGGGATGAAGGGGGGCACCTACATGTGGGCACAGTGGGTTTGTGGTGGGTTTTGGAGGGCTCATATTTCCCTCCAGTGGTCATCTGGTCATTTAGGGCACATTTTTGTGGCTTGGTCGTAAAACAAAAAAGGACCAAGTTCTCCAAGTGTTCGTCATGGATGCCCTTCTTTTTTCCATTATCGGCCGAGGACGCCCATGTGTTAAGCACGCCCCAGTCCTACCTTCGCTATGCTTCCAACACGCCCCCGGGAACTTTGGTCATCCCCATGACGGAAAGCAGTTGAGGACGTCCAAAATCAGCTTTCGATTATGGCAATTTGGGTGACCCTGTGAGGACGCCCATCTTGCGATTTGTGTCGAAAGATGGGCGCCCTTCTCTTTCGAAAATAAGCCTGTTGGTCATCTAGTGGATTCTTTAACCTGCTTCTTGCTTCTAATATATCTAAAAAAACATTTTTTTGTGTATTTTTTCCTTCAACACATTCTTTTTATAGTTGCTCTTTGCCTTCCCTAACAGCACTTTGATTTGACTTGCCATTTCTTATGCTGTTTCTTACTATCTTCAGTTGGATCCTGCTTCAATTTTTTTGTGGAGTTGGTCCAGAGGGAGGCTACTAACATGGTTAGTGGTCTTCATCATAAAACTTATGGGGGCAGACTTAAGATCACAATATTTATACTTTGGAAGAAAGGTGGGAGAGGAGAGGTATGATAGAGACATTTAAATACTTATGCAACATAAATGCTCAGGAGGCGAGTCTCTTTCAATTGATAGGAAGCTTTGGAACAAAGGGGCATAGGCTGAAGATACAAGGGGATAGGCTCAGAAGTAACCTGAGGAACTACTTTTTCAAGGAAAGGATGGTGAATTCATGGAACGGCCTCCCGGTGGAAGTGATGGAGACGAAAACAGTATCTGAATTCAAGACAGCTTGGCACAAGTACATAGGATCTCTAAGGGATTGATAGGGAGAATAGATGGCATGGACGGGCAGACTGGACATGCTATATGGTCTTTATCTGTATACATTTTTCTATGTTTCTATGTAACTATGGACCCATGTAAGATCTTTGCTTATTTTCTGGGTCATATGACATATGCAAAGTAACTAATACACATGCAAAGTTTAAGTCATTAATGAAGTCACTATTTTAGAAATATTGCACAGAATTTGAACATGTAAAAGTGAGTTTCCACGTATAAATGACCCAACATGTCTAATATCAATTTTGGAAAAGCTGCAGCACATAGCTTTCAAAAAGCAAGTCCTGGGTAGGCCTACATAAGCATGTTTCTTATTTTGCAAAGGAAACGCATATCATCATAATATCAATACATTTTTCAATTTACTTTTGAATTACTGTTATTTATTCACAACTGAGCAATTTACCCCACAAGACCTAGCTGAAGTTGTATCTACCTCCATATCCCCATTAATTTGGACCTTATATGCTAGAAATGGCATAACTAACCAAACTGATTTTTCTAATAAATGTCCATTCATTGCTGTTCTGCAGTCAAATCAGGCCCAAAGTACCTAATAACATTCACACTTCAATGTAAAAAAAAACCAAACAAACAAACTCCTCTCCCCCAGAAATTGCCCCTCGTGAAAGCAGAACTACCTCCCCTAAGAAACAATCCCTTTCCCAAAAATGAAAACACCTTCACAATGAATTATGCGGTTCATGTATTTTTTGTAATTGTCAGTCATGTTAATTGTGAGCTAACCGGACTATGTAATATCATGATATCATAGTGCTCTTTTAAGTTGAGCCATGCTTCTCCACTTCTCAGAGCAAAACATCTTCATGACTATCATGCATCTACATCTCTTGAATTTACATGGCTCTTTCATGAATTACTATATAGAATATTTAATTTCTTTATGCTATTTCAACTAGGACATATGTATATGTTCATGCACAATAACTGCCACATATGCCCCTTGAATAAAAAAAGCAAGAGATTAATAGAAAATGTGTTTATATATATTTTTGAATTTAATAAAAAATACCAGTTCATAACATAAAATATTCTCAACTTATTTTTTTTAACAGTATCATGAACAGTTTTCATGGTGCAGTCATACCAATATTATTTAAAGATGGTTTAAGCAGATAACAAGTTCTCTAAAGTCTGACAAAATGTGGGACTTGAAGGTTGCACACAAGTCTGGATTTTGGGAGATCCACAATGAATATGCATGAGATTTATCTGCACTCAGCAAGTCTAGGATATAATTAATTTTCACATTTTGGTTATTTTGAAGACTAGGCCATTTTCTAGTCCTCAAGGACTGCTATTTGACACTCCTTTTCTGTAAGTGTATTTAGGAGGGGAAGTTATCAACATGGGCTATTATTAAGTGAGGTTATTTTACCACATCGGGTTATTTTAATCCACATTGATAACTTGCCCCCTAAATGTTGGAGCTCAGTGAGCCTGTATGAAAGTGCATATATACAAACAACAATTCCAAAAATCAAATGAGCACTAAGGAGTCCTTTTACTAAAGCTTAGCATGCGCCAATGAACATTTGCGTGCGTTAAGTGCTAAGAAACCCATTATGGGCTTTTTACTATTTAGTGTGCGCCAAGCTTTAGTAAAAGGGCCCCTGTCCAAAAGATGTCTTTAGCAATTTTAAAGTATTACAATTTAAAATAATAACTCAGAAATCCTTTGTTTCAATGTAAATACAGAAAAGTTTTTTTAAATGTGAATTTCCTCTACTGAGGTCCGGAGGCAGCCTACAACTGGGCCTCGGGGGAAGGGGGGGGGGGGCAGAAGTAGTGGCATATAAGTGGGTCCAAGGGGATTTCTTATGTTAGAGGGAAGGGGTGAAGAGAGCCATGGGACAGAAGAAAAAGTTTTGGGCACTGGCATTTTCGGCCAAAACAGAAACAAGGACAGATGTGGATTTCGGGCTGGTTTTGGTGCCGAAGCTGTAACTGAATCCTAAATTTGGTCAGCCACTAGGGATGATTAGGACAGTTGCACACAGTTGTTCACCAAGGGGTCCTTTTACTAAATCAGTGGTTCCCAAACCTGGTCCTGGAGGCACTCCAGCCGGTCAGGTTTTCAGGATACCCACAATGAATATTCATGAGAGAGATTTGCAAGCAGTAGGTAGTGCATGTAAATCTATCAATCTATCTCATGAATATTTATTGTGGGCAACCCAAAAACCTGACTGGCTGGGGTGCCTCCAGGACCAGGTTTGGGAACCACTGCACTAAACTGTGGTAAAAATTGGCCTTAGTGCACCCCTACACAGGTCTTTCCCACGCACTAAGGCCATTTTTACTGTGGCCGAACCCCCCCCCCCCCAATTTTCTATTATTGACCGTGCACTAAGGTTGCCATTTTAATAAATTACCACCATCTATTAAGGAGGCAGTAAGGGCTTCTGTGCTGTGTGCTAATATTGTGCGGTAATGTTAGCACAGAAATGCCCACTCTCTGCTCCTGACACACCCCCTCAAAAATGCAAAAACGTAAGTACTGCAAGGTTAGCACACCCATATGGCAAAACTAACATGGAACGCTTTAGCGCGTCACAAGTTAGGCCATGTTTGCTGCTCTAGGCACATATTAGCATCTAATGCAACTTAGTAAAAGGGCCCCTAAACTAGATTTGGTGTTTTCATTAGAGTTTTATAGAACCTGTGAGTAATTTTCAACAAATGAGATCATCAATATTGGCCTTATTTCTCAACTTATACTTTTCACTTGCTTTTAAAATAATACACAGAAGTTACACCACAGGTACTTAATGCCATTCCTTGAGGTCTGGATTTGAGAGAGAAGGGCCAGGCAGCCAGAAGAAACTGCATCTGTGACCACATCTGAGGTCAAGTTAGCTCTGAGAGGTATTCAAGAGAGAGAGAGTGAGTCTCCTGGAGACTGCAGAGTCCTGGGAAAATTATAGACTGTAAATGTCTGAGTTATATTTTGTTTTCTGCTTTTGTTATTGTTGCGAGTCTGTCCTTTTTTTTTCTTGAGGACTATTTTTGTTTTGTGAACTTTTGGTTCAGATCTCAAATTCTCGCCCGGGCTGAGTTATTAAGTGCTACTAAACAGTGGAGAGTGTTGATTAACTTGTCAAGAACCCCCTAGTTATACTTGTCCTGACCTAAACACTACTACGTTATCCAGTGAGGAAAACACTGAAAATCAGTGTTACCTCCCTGAAGGTGTGCCCCCTAATCTGTCAAGTGGCATATAATAACCCTAAGAGGACCACTCCAGACTTGCAAGGGTTAAACCAAATATAATTAATCTAGAGTATTTCTCTTGAATATTCATTGTGGATATCCTAAAAACCTGATCCATTTTTAGACTACAAAAAATAGAGTATCTTAAGCTACAATATGCATTCAAGCAGAACAGTATTTTTCTCATTTAGATTCAGAGTTAATATAGAATTTCCCTCACTGGTACTCTATGGTAATAATGAACTACAGCAGAACAACTGAAAATAAAAAATAAATATACACAACTGCTGTAACATAACTCTAAGGCAGCTAACAACAAATGCTCATAAAAATACTGGCAATAACGAATAGCATTGAAGCCTTGTACTGTATTTTCCTTTTGTTTTTCAGTAAATTCCAAGTTACATGAATCACTGATCATTTTACTCAAGAAAATATTTAATTAAGATTCATTAATGAACTGCATAATTTTGGAGACAAGTTTTTCTTTCTTCTCTCTTGCCTTCACAGAAATGCCATGCTGCTTTAGCCAGAACTGAAGAGTTACACTGTTCAGCTTTGATAACTGTAAAACAATAATAATATAATTATCTCAAACAATATCATGCTGTTAAAAAGAGAAAACTAAATCAAATATGAAAATTAGCATATCAATTATTGAAATGGGATTTGGTCCAACATGCTATATAATTGGATTTGGATTTATTATTTTTAATCCGCCTTTGCTCAAGGCGGCTTACAAAAATACATACATAAAATCATGTAAAATCAAACATATAAATGGCAAGTGACCGACTCACCTGCAAATGCGCAGTAGAGACTTCCCTCTCTGTCCCGCCCTCGCGTCAAGACGTGATGACGTCAGAGGGCAGAACAGAAAGGGAAATGGAGTCGGACTGTCAGACGCTGCCGCTGGAGCCTGGAAACGAACATCGCACGCACCAACCTCCACCCTTCCCCCCCATCCTCGCCGCCGCTCCCGCCCCCTCCGTATCAGGTCCCCTGCACTGACCTGACAGCGCCTCTCACCTCCCTGTGGAAGCGCTGCAGGCAGCAGCAGAGCGATCTGCTGCTGCCTGGAGCGCTTTCACACGGAGGTAAGAGCCGCTGTAAGGTCAGTGCAGGGGGCACGGCACGGAGGGGGGAGGGAGCGGCGGTGAGGAGGGTAGCTGGAAATCTCGCCCGTTTTAACGGGCTTAACGGCTAGTACATACATAAAATCTGGAAATACACAAATATACAAACAATAACATCCAGGCCCTTAGGTGATTTAAAGAAGTAGTATCAAGTATAATATATTATAATTTTGTGTTAAAAGTGATAGTTTTTCAATTTATGAATATTTACTCTGAGTACATTTAGGAATTTCATATTAGGGAGCCTGGTAGGGGTGTATCTTTCGGTTAAGGCTTATATTATTAATGTGTATGGATTGCTCTTGAGACTGATAATACAGAACAGTTTATTCCACACTTGTGGTTAGCTGCATTTGGAATTGGCTGGTGGAGGTTTGGTGCATCCTAGACACCACTGCCTATTTAGGAGGTGCTAAGTGTTCCCACATTATCCAGTTAGTGCACGTTAATCAGAATGTGCTAGCTGGATATCACTTCCATGTTGATTCCCCACCCTTAGAACACTTGAATAGCACACGCTAACAGGCAAATTACTGCAAAACGCTTCAATATGTTTTGCATTAAGCCTTTTTTTGTGAACTAACCACACATTAGGGCTTAATGCTCTTTAGTAAAAAGGATTATAAAATAGGTTAACAATAAGCAATTTCCTAGACACTGAACCTAGGCGACTTGTTATAAAATTATTCTCGATAAAGGCAATTTTACAACTGTGTGCCTCTAGGTGCCTACTTTTCTTTATAGACTACTACTGACAAAATGGCGCCTGCGCGTCACACGTCGGCATTTCACTTTAAATAGATTACTCTCATCAGCTATCTTAAAGAGACAGGCCTATATGATTTATTATGCTAATAAATTCTTTATAGAATTACCCTCAATATAGGAGAAAGATAAACTAAAATGGTATAATAAGAACATAATCATTTTTAAAATCTTACCTGATTATTTTTTGCATGATTCTCTATATCCACATCCTGGATGGCAAGTTTGGTTTTGGATTTCTTGAGTTTTGTCTCACACCCTTCTTCCTGTCAAGAAACCAAACATACAGTCTTTACATGAATTAAGAATAAACAAGCTATGTTCTAAATGAATTTATTTTCAAATTATGTTATTGGAGACCAAAGGGCCTAGATCATGAAGAGATTCCCCACAGGCACTACGAAAACTGAGTAAGTTCTTAAATTGATACTGGAGTAGTAGTGGTTAGAGCAGTGGGCTGAGAACCAAGGAAGCAAAAATTCAAATACTACTGACATTCTTTGTGAGCCTAGCAATTGTCTCAGGTACAATGTTAGGGGTTCTTTTACTAAGCTATGGTAAAGCACTAACACTTGCTTACCAAAGCTTGAAAGGATTTATCGCAGGACATACTCAGGCATCCTGCGGTAAGTTTGAGATCTGCACGCGAAAACTATGTGCTAATAAAGCAAAGATACTTTCCTGTAGCAGCTATTCTCTGAGGCCAGCAGGCCATGAATTCTCACATGTAGGTGATGTCATCCATAGCACCTGGTCCGGAATGCTAACCAGCATAATTTGTCTTTAATAGCTCATGGCAGTGCATCAATCACACATGTGCAAGTGCCATCCAGCCCAGCATGCAATCACAGGATCATCAGTACAGTAATATAGCTATACAACTCCAAGAGGAGGTGGGAGAGTATGAAAGAATTAGTGGCCTACTGTCCTCAGAGAATACCTGCTACAAGTAAGTATCTTCACTTTCTCCAAGAACAAGCAGGCCAGTTCATTAACCCCTAGCCCAGTCTCACCGAAAAGAATAACAGTAGGACAATAGGAACTTGCAATGGCAAACTGTGTGAGAGTGCAGCCAAGAACAGAATAAAATGGGCCTAGGAGGGAGGAGTTGGATTCTAGACCCCAAACAAATTCTGCAGAACTGTCTGTCCAAACTGACTGTCGTTTCTGGTGTCTTTCTCAAGGCAACAATGGGATGTGAATGTGTGGACTAAAGACAATGTTGCAGCCTTGCAAAGCTCTACAATAAAGGCTGATCTCAAGTGGGCAACTGATGCCACCATGACTCTGACATTATGAGCCTTGACATGACCCTCAAGAGTCAGCCCAGCTTGGGCATAAGTGAAAAAAATGTAATCTGCCAGCCAATTGAAGATTGTGCGTTTCCCAATGGTGACCCCCATCCTGTTGGGATCAAAAGAAACAAAAAACTAGGTGGACTGTCAGTAGGGCCGAGTCTGCTCCAGGTAAAAGGCCAATACCCTTTGCAGTCCAAGGTGTGCAGTGCACTTTCATCAGGATGGGCATGAGGTTTAGGAAAGAATGTTGGAAGAACAACTGACTGATTCAGATGGAACTCCGACACCACTTTAGGCAGGAACTTAGGGTGTGTGAAATGTTGTGTAAGGTGGATCTGTTACTAGGGCCTGAAGCTCACTGACCCTGTGAGGTGAAGAAGCGAACAACTAAAGGCTGTCCAGAGATGGACTTACCTTCCACATGGTACTGGTAAGCATTATTTGCAATAAAGTGAACCCTTACAGAGTTGGCCTTAAGACCAGACTCAGAGAGGTGTAGAAGGTACTCAAGCAGGGTCAATTTGAAAGAATAACACTTTAATGGAATCTTTCCTGGAAGGTAGTAAAATTCTGGAAACAAATTCTAAGCTCTCAACATCTAGCCTGTGAGGGTCAGAGACTGGAGGTTGGGATGTAGAAGAGATCCTTTGTACTGAGGGTCAGGAAACACTCCAATCTCCACGGTTCTTCAGAGGATAACTCCAGAAGAAGCGGGAACCAAATCTGCCTGGGCCAATAATGGGCTATCAGGATCAAGGTTCCCTGGTCTTGCTAGGAGTTTTAGCAAAGTCTTCCCTATGAAAGGACTGGGAAGATATGCATACAGAAGGCTGTTCCCCCAATGGAGAAGGAAAACATTTGACACTAGTCTGTCATGTGCTCTGAGAATGGAACAGTACTGAGGAACGTTTTGATTGTGAGAAGTGGCAAAGAGATCCACTGAAGGGGTGCTCCAAACTCAGAAAATCTTACAGGCAATGCCTATGCTGAGTGACCACTCTTGCGGTTGCATGATCCTGCTCAGTCTGTCAGCCAGGCTGTTGGATTTGCCCATCAGGAACGTGGTTTTGAGAACTATCCAGTGCTGGAGTGCCCACTGCCACATCTAGATGGCTTCCTGACACCGAAAGTATGATCTGGTATTCTCCTGCTTGTTGGTGTAATACATTGCAACCTGATTGTCCATTTGAATGAGTACAATTTGGTTGGACAGCCAATCTCTGAAAGCCTTCAGCGTGTCTAGATCGCCCTTAGCTCCAGAAGGTTGACGTGACGATCTGTCTCCTGAGCTGACCAAGTACCTTGAGTGTGAAGCCTATCTAAGTGAGCTCCCCACCCTAGGTGAGATGCATCCATTGTCAGCACATTCTGGGGCTAAGGAATTTGGAATCGTCCACCAGAAAAGGAATTGAACTAATTCTGGTGTCAGATGGATGACATTTGCTAGCTTCCTAGAGACTTGACACCAATGGGAAGCTAGAGTCCACTGGGCAGTTCTCATGTGGAGATGTATCAAGGGAGTGCCATGTGCAGTGGAGGCCATGTGGCCTAGCAAACTCAAAATCTGCTGAGCTGTGACCAGCTGGCAGGCTCAAACCCAAGTGGCGAGAGCAACTAGAGCATCCGCCCTTGGCCCAGGGAGAAAGGATTGTGCCTGCTGTGTGTTTAGCAGGGCTCCAATGAATTCCATTTGCTGAACAGGGTGCAGATGGGACTTGGGATAGTTTAAAACAAAATAGATTTAAGAAAATCCTAGGTTTACAATGGCGACAATTATGTGCTGTTGTTAAGCTTCTATCTTTGGGAAAAAGTCCTTGTAGTTGGAATATTACTTTTTATTTCTTTTTTAATTGTCTTTCAGAAAGCTCCAATACATATTGTATATTTATCTTTTTAGTATTGCCTTAGACTCTATGCATCAGTGCCAAATAACAGCAACAGCATTTAGCTTAAAGTCCGATGGGGCCACCGTTTCACCCGTGTGGCTTCCTCAGGAACATGCGCTGTCTTGTATGGCTTACAGAGATCTACAAAAGGCAAAAATTAATTAATTACAAAACCCATTGTGGATTAAGCTTTCTCTCTCTAAAGTTGGTGCACTTACTTTCAGTTGTTATACTGACAAAATGGCACCTGCGCGTCACACGTCGGCATTTCACTTTAAATAGATTACTCTCATCAGCTGATCTTAAAGAGACAGTCCTATATGATGTATGCTTAGTAAAATACATACCAGTCTGTTTTACAGTTTAAACCCTCTGGTTCTAAGGTGTTCAATTTAAATGTCCATTTTGCTTCACTTCTTTGCAATTGCAATTTTCTATTGCCTCCTCTCTGGTTTCTTCCCTCTACTTTATCTAAAATACAACACTTCAGATATTCGGGAGTGTTTCTTGTCGATACAATGCTCTACTAGTGGTTCTGTCACGTTTTTTTTCTATTGATGTTGGATTTATGTTCAAGCATCCTGATCCTAAAAGCTCTGGTTGTCATCCCCACATACAATTTATCACAGGGACATTGAATGACATACACAACATATTCGGTTTTGCAATTAGTGAAGTGAGTTAAAAGATGTTCACGATTATTCTTTATATCTTTAAAATTTTTTGTCTGTATGGTAATTTTGCAAATCTGACACGTACCACACTTAAAATGCCCCCTAGTCAATGTTGGCAAAGCTGCAACATAATTCTTCCTTCAGATTTTTACCTCTTGCCAATGCAATTCTCAAATTGATTTTCTGAAATATGGGATTAATTTGCATAATCTCCCAGCGACTCTTCAATATTTTAGTGATTTCAGGACTTGATGAATTATATTTCATGACCATGGTGCAGATGTCACTGAATTTTTCTTTCTTACTCACGCTTGATAATAGAAGTTCCCTATTGTTGCATTTTCCTCTCTTATATGCCTTTTTAAACATATGTTTAGGATAACCTCTCTCTGGTAATTTGACGGTTAAATCTTTAGCTTGTCTTTTATACTTGTTCTCATCTGAACAGATTCTGCGAATTCTTAACATCTGTGAAATAGGCACAGCATGAAGACATCATCAATAAATCTCCACCATTTGTGTATTTTACAAACAAATGGGGAGGCTTCAATCCCTTCTTTCTCAAAGGATATCATATATAAATTTGCAATTGAAGGTGCAAATGCTGCACCCATTGCGACACTGCTCTTCTGTAAATAGAAGACTCCATTGAATAGGAAATAATTCTCCTTGATGGCTATTCTAGTTAAAGTCATGAGGAAGTCTGTGGGTATAATTTGTGGTCAATCTCTGGAGTTAAGCACCTCCTTCACTACTCTTAGTGCTTCATTTTGAGGGATGGACGTATATAATGAGTTGGCATCTAGGGTCACCAGTAGGAAATTGTTGTGTCCCCAATCTATTTCCGTGATTTTTTGCAAAAAATGTGTTGTATCTTTAATATACGATGGACTTTTTAAAACTTCCTGTTTTAAGAAAGCATCCACAAACATCAATAAAGGTTCTAGAACCGATTGTCTGGCCGAGAGGATTGGTCTGCCTGGTGGTCTGTGTGCATTTTTGTGCACTTTCAGAAGGAAATACATAACCGGTACCACAGGGTCAAAATGATCCAAAACTTTTTTTATCTTTAAAGGTAATGTAACCATCTTGCAATCCCTTTGCAGTGATTCTTCTAATTTGTGACTGCACACGCTTAGTAGGATTTAGTGCTAATTTTTTATATGCATTCTTGTCCTCTAGTTGCCGGAGACCTTCCATGATATAATCTTCTCTGTTTAACACAACTGCGCCACCTTT
Organism: Microcaecilia unicolor; assembly: GCF_901765095.1. Lineage (NCBI taxonomy): Eukaryota > Metazoa > Chordata > Amphibia > Gymnophiona > Siphonopidae > Microcaecilia > Microcaecilia unicolor. Next base: position 450,118,087 of record NC_044031.1, on the reverse strand, counting down.
GTCAGCCTTTTTAATGATGATACTGCCATCTTTCTTCAAATTTTGCAATGCAGTGAATTCACTTTTGGTTAAACCGAGCTTCTCATTTCCCCCCCCAAACCCAACTCCCCGCTCCCCCCGTTTTCTATTTCTGTTGATGGCTCTCTCATTCTCCCTGTCTCCTCAGCTCGAAACTTTGGGGTCATCTTTGACTCTTCTCTCTCCTTCTCTGCTCATATCCAGCAGATTGCCAAGACCTGTCATTTCTTTCTTTACAACATCCGTAAAATCCGCCCCTTTCTTTCCGAGCACTCTACCAAAACCCTCATCCACACCCTTGTCACCTCTCGTTTAGACTACTGCAATCTGCTTCTTGCTGGCCTCCCACTTAGTCACCTCTCCCCTCTCCAGTCGGTTCAAAACTCTGCTGCCCGTCTCGTCTTCCGCCAGGGTCGCTTTACTCATACTACCCCTCTCCTCAAGACCCTTCACTGGCTCCCTATCCGTTTTCGCATCCTGTTCAAACTTCTTCTACTAACCTATAAATGTACTCACTCTGCTGCTCCCCAGTATCTCTCCACACTCGTCCTTCCCTACACCCCTTCCCGTGCACTCCGCTCCATGGATAAATCCTTCTTATCTGTTCCCTTCTCCACTACTGCCAACTCCAGACTTCGCGCCTTCTGTCTCGCTGCACCCTACGCCTGGAATAAACTTCCTGAGCCCCTACGTCTTGCCCCATCCCTGGCCACCTTTAAATCTAGACTGAAAGCCCACCTCTTTAACAATGCTTTTGACTCGTAACCACTTGTAACCACTCGCCTCCACCTACCCTCCTCTCTTCCTTCCCGTTCACATTAATTGATTTGATTACTTTATTTATTTTTTTTGTCTATTAGATTGTAAGCTCTTTGAGCAGGGACTGTCTTTCTTCTATGTTTGTGCAGCGCTGCGTACGCCTTGTAGCGCTATAGAAATGCTAAATAGTAGTAGTAGTATTAGTAGTAGTAGTAGTAAATTACGTGGACCTTTTCTATTGTATCTGGATTTGTTCATTAGCAATTTTACATCTCTTACCACCATGCTCTTGAAGGTACTAAGAGTTGCATCTAACTGGCCTGCCAGTTTCCAGATAGATTTTGGTTTATTACCGTTCTATCTTGGTAGGTGGGTTCTTTGCCAAAAAACATGCGTAATTGTAACTTCTTGATAAATTTCTCAAGGCCTACATGAAACTGAAAATCGTCAATAAATAGAGCGGGAACAAATGTGAGACCCTTAGATAAGACTTTTTCTTCTTCTGCTGCTAAGGTTTTACTGGATAAATTAATTACCACTGATTGTCCATTCTTTGTGTACTAGTCCACGGTCTGCTCCTCTGAGTCCCTCTTCCTCCTAAAAAACTCCTACTGTTCTTGCTGGATGATGAAAATTCTTCTCCGTGTGCTGATTGCTTATCTGTGGGCTTAAAGTGTGCTGCATCTTCTTTCTGATACGTCCATGTATATACTCTGTAATTGGAACAATCCTTTTCATCCCTGCTGAACTTCTTTAATTTGGACTTTTTGATAGATTCTCTTAACTTATCAATGTTGTCTTTCAATTCTTGATGTTGTTTATCAAATTCCTCTGTTGTACTTTTACTCTTAATCAACTGGATGCTTTTATCTAATTCCTCCTTCAAATTGTTAGTTAATGTTTTACTTTTTTCTATAATAAGTAACATTAAATCAAGGGAACATTTGTTGAGTATTTTGTTCCATTTCTCTATAAAATTTGTGTCAAGAAAATTTTGGGTGCCTTGTTTATGCGCAAACCTCTAGGTATTCTTTCCTTTTTGCAATATTCTATAAGAATTCCACTGTTCAATTCAATCTTAATTATGTTCTTATTTTTGAACAGTATATCTGACCAACCATTAGTGGAAGAGGCATTTACTTGTTCTAAATTGAACTCCGAGGGGGCATTTAATAGTTTGTTGATTTGTATTAGTAGTAGTAGCTAGCCTGTTGTACTGAGAAACTGAAAGCAGTGTTCCAAGGATTGGAGAACATACTGCAATATTACCTACCTACTCATCCATTTACTACCCATCCATCCTTCTATTATGTTATACTTAATTTCCTACTTTACATAACAAAATTCTGTTACCTATTACTATATAAGCCGCATTGAGCCTGCTTTTAGTGGGAAAGTGTGGGATACAAATATAATAAATAAATAAATACATAAATAAATAAATAAATTCTGTGTATGACACTCAACTAAATAATGCAGAAATGACCAGTGAATAATTAGGTAAATCTATACAAACTCTTTGGAACACTAGTCAGTGTGCTTATCAAACCTCTCAAGGTGTTTTGTTTTGTCAAGGAGAAAACCCTCAGAAACCTAATAGATTTAAGAAAATCCTAGGTTTACAATGGCGACAATTATGTGCCGTTGTTAAGCTTCTATCATTGGGAAAAACTCTTTGTAGTTGGAATATTACTTTTTTATTTCTTTCGATTCACCTCCACCTGTTCCACACCACTCAGGATTTTGTAGACCTCAATCTGCCTTCTCTTTTCCAAGCTGAAGAGAACCTTACCTCTTTAGCCTTTTCTCATATGGGAGCAGTTCCATCTGCTCTATCATTACATATGATAATTAAGAGGAAAAGTTTTACCCGAAAAGGGAAAGCACTAAAAGGCAAAAAGTTGATGCATTGAGGAGAGATTAAAAACACAACCTCTCTGCTCTGTGAAAAATGAAAGACTGCCAGGCCCATGCTAGTGTGTCAGATGGGAAGGCAAAGACTTACCCCTGATATTCAAAACCATTTATATGGCCAGGAACAGCACCTGGCCAGTTAAGGTAAAATTATGTATAATCATACCTGATAATTTTCTTTCCATTAATCATAGCTGATCAATCCATAGACTGGTGGGTTGTGTCCATCTACCAGCAGGTGGAGATAGAGAGCAAACTTTTGCCTCCCTATATGTGGTCATGTGCTGCCGGAAACTCCTCAGTATGTCGATATCAAAGCTCCATCCGCAGGACTCAGCACTTAGAGAATTACACCCACGAAGGGACACTCTGCCCAGCTCACCACCGCCGAAACGGGGGAGGGGAATTAACCCAGCTCATCCCCACACAAGTGGGGGAGGGGAATCCGTCCAGCTCATCCCCGCGGAGCAGGGGAGGGACACCACACCCGCCGATGCGGGGGGATCTGGCTTATCCTGCAACCGCAACCGCGGGAGGAGCTGACTGACCCTAACACCGCCGAAGCGGGAGGGGTACAAAGCTGCCCTACAGCCGCACGAAGCGGGAGGGAGTGCCGGCAGAATTTATGTCTCAATCCAGCCCCGTAAAACGGAGGGGAGAGGAATGCAGCAGCTCACTGTAACACAAACTCGTCTCAACTCTTGAAGAATCCAAGTGAAAGAAGAACTTGAACACGAAGTCCTCCTGAAGTAACTGAAGGCTAAACTTGAACCTAAAATTCAACCAGAATATAAACAGTACAGATATCTGGGAGGGGCTATGGATTGATCAGCTATGATTAATGGAAAGAAAATTATCAGGTATGATTATACATAATTTTACCTTCCATATCATCAAGCTGATCAATCCATAGACTGGTGGGATGTACCGAAGCAGTACTCACCCAGGGCGGGACATAGAAATCCCTGACCTCAACACTGAAGCTCCAAACCGGGCCTCCGCCCGTGCAGCCACAGTCAAACGGTAATGCTTGGAGAATGTATGAGCCGAAGCCCCGTTGCCGCCTTGCATATCTCTACCAAGGAGACGGATCCGGCCTCTGCCATCGAGGCCGCCTGAGCTCTCGTGGAGTGAGCCTTCAGCTGGATAGGCGGCACCTTCCCCGCGGCCACATAAGCCGCTGCAATGGCTTCCTTGACCCATCTTGCCACTGTAGGCTTAGCAGCCTGCAGACCCTTACGAGGACCTGCAAACAGGACAAACAGATGATCCGATTTCCGGAAATCATTGGTCACTTCCAAGTATCTGATGATGACTCGTCTCACATCCAGATATTCAAGAGCGGAGTACTCCTCTGGGTAGTCCTCCCTACGAAAGGAAGGGAGACAGAGCTGCTGATTCACATGGAAGCGAGAAACAATCTTGGGCAGGAAGGAAGGCACTGTGCGAATAGTCACTCCTGCCTCAGTGAACTGCAGAAAAGGCTCTCGACATGAGAGCGCCTGGAGCTCGGAAACTCTTCTGGCTGAAGTGATAGCCACCAAAAAGACTGCTTTCAACGTCAGGTCTTTCAGAGATGCCCTCGACAAGGGTTCAAAAGGCGGCTTCTGCAATGCTCTTAGCACCAGGTTGAGATTCCACGCAGGCACCACTGAGTGCAGAGGAGGGCGCAGGTGAATAACTCCCTTGAGAAAGCGCACCACATCTGGCTGCGAAGCCAGGGAAGCACCCTTCAGGCGGCCCCTGAAGCAAGCCAGAGCCGCTACCTGGACTTTAAGGGAACTGAGCGACAGGCCTTTCTCCAGACCTTCTTGCAGGAACGCCAACACTGAAGAAATTGGAGCAGTGAAGGGAGAAAGAGAGCCTGCTTCACACCATGCTGCAAAGATACGCCAAACCCTGGCGTAAGCAGTAGAAGTAGAGCGCTTCCTCGCTCTCAGCATAGTGGCGATGACCTTGTCTGAGAAGCCCTTCTTCCTCAGACGCTGCCGCTCAATAGCCAGGCCGTAAGACCAAAGGGAGAGGGATCCTCCATCACCACGGGACCCTGACGTAACAGGCCCTGCTCCACTGACAGCCGCAGAGGATCGTCGACTGAGAGCCTGATCAAGTCCGCATACCAGGGACGTCTGGGCCAATCCAGACCCACCAGGATTACCCTGCCGGGATGCTTTGCCACCCGGTCTAGCACCCTGCCCAACATGGGCCAGGGCGGGAACACATAGAGGAGCTCTTGTGTCGGCCACTGTTGGAGAAGAGCATCTACTCCCAGGGATCGAGGGTCCCGTCCTCTGCTGAAGAAGCGCGGCACTTGGCAATTGGCCGATGACGCCATCAGATCTAGGCTCGGCTGGCCCCAGCGCTTCGTGATGTCCAAGAACGCCTGAGCAGATAGTTGCCACTCTCCGGGCTCCAAGGTATGGCGACTGAGAAAGTCCGCCTTGACATTCATGACTCCGGCAATGTGGGCCGCTGAAAGCTGCTCCAGGTTCGCTTCCGCCCACTGGCAAAGACTCATAGCCTCCTTGGCTAGAGGGGCGCTCTTGGTACCTCCCTGGTGGTTGATATAGGCCACAGCCGTGGCATTGTCCGACAGGACCCGTACAGGCTACAACACCAGTACCGGGATGAACTCCAATAACACCAACCGAATGGCTCTGAGTTCCAGGAGGTTGATAGACCACTTGCCTCTGCAGGAGACTAGAGCCCCTGCGCTGTCCTTCCCAAGCAGTGGGCTCCCCAGCCCATCAAAGAGGCGTCTGTCGTGACGACAATCCACTCCGGGGTCACCAGAGGCAATCCTGCAGACAACTTGTCTGTCTGCGTCCACCAGCTCAGCGCCTTGCGCACTGCTGGGTCCACGGGAATGCGCACAGCATAATCCTCCGACATCGGAGTCCAGCGCAGCAGCAGAGATAGCTGTAGTGGTCTCATATGAGCCCTGGCCCAGGGCACTACTTCCATCGTGGCCGTCATAGAGCCCAACAGCTGCACGTAGTCCCAAGCCCGAATAGGAGAGGCTACTAGGAACTAATCCACCTGAGCCTGAAGCTTGACAATCCGATTGTCTGGCAGGAACACTCTGCCCACTTGGGTGTCGAATCGAACTCCCAGATACTCCAGGGACTGAGTCGGGCGCAGCTGGCTCTTCTTCCAGTTGATGATCCATCCCAGGGAGCTCACCAGAGCAACTACCCGGTCCATAGCTTTGCCGCACTCTGCATAAGAGGGGGCTCGGATCAACCAGTCGTCCAGATAAGGATGGACTTGTACTCCTTCCTTTAGCAGGAAGGCCGCTATGACCCCCATTACTTTGGAAAAGGTCCGCGGAGCAGTAGCCAACCCGAAAGGGAGGGCTCTGAACTGGAAGTGTCGTCTCAGGACTGTAAAACGCAGAAAGCGTTGGAGAGGAGGCCAGATGGGAATATGCAGGTACGCTTCCTTGATGTCCAAGGAAGCCAAGAACTCTCCTGCCTTCACTGCCGCTATAACAGAGCGGAGAGTCTCCATGCGAAAGTGCCTCACTTTCCAGGCCCGATTGACCCCTTTGAGGTCGAGGATAGGCCGGACAGAACCTCCTTTCTTTGGAACCACAAAGTAAATGGAGTAACGTCCCTTGCCAATCTGATTTTTTGGCACCGGAACGACCGCACCCAGGCGGATCAGGTTGTCCAAGGTCTGCTGCACTGCCACAGCTTGACCGGAGACTTGCAGGGAGAGAGTACAAACCCGTCTCTTAAGGGTTGGCAGAACTCTAGCTTGTAGCCGTCTCTGATGACTTCCAGCACCCACGCGTCTGAAGTTATAGTGGTCCACTCGCCCAGAAACGAGGACAGCCGTCCTCCAATCTGCACTGGGGCGTGGACCAAGGCCCCGTCATTGGGTACGAGACCCTGGGGGAGGACCGGAGGGAGCACCTCCGGGACGGCGGTCTCTGCGAAAGGAATGCTGCTTGGGGGAGAAATTCCTCTTGAAGGAAGAGGGGGCAGAGGAACCCGACTTGCCCGGGCGGTACCGACTGGCGTCCAGCAACCGTCCTCTGGAGGTACCGGGACGAGTACTAGCCCGAGCCCTGACCTCTGGTAATTTCTTGCCCTTAGACGTGCCAAGATCGGTCACGATTTTGTCCAGCTCGACCCCAAAGAGCAGCTTGCCTTTAAAAGGCAATCTAGCCAGGCGGGATTTAGAGGCGTGGTCAGCCGACCAATGTTTCAGCCAAAGCCACCGCCGCGCAGAGACTGTCTGAGCCATGCCTTAGCTGAGGCTCTCAAGACATCATACAGCAAGTCTGCCAAATAGGCTAAGCCTGATTCCAGGGCCGGCCAATCAGCCCTCAAGGAAAGATCCGAGGGGGAAGCCCGCTGCACCATAGTCAGGCACGCCCTGGCCACATAGGAGCCGCAAACTGAGGCCTGCAAATTTAACGCAGCTGCCTCAAAGGACGACCTTAAGGCCGCCTCCAATCTTCTGTCTTGGGCGTCCTTTAGGGCCGTGCCACCTTCCACCGGCAACGCCGTTTTCTTAGTCACCGCAGTGATTAAAGAATCCACGGTAGGCCACAGATAGGCCTCACGTTCACTCACAGCCAAAGGATAGAGGCGGGACATAGCCCTAGCCACTTTAAGGCTCGTTTCCGGGACATCCCATTGAGCCGCAATTAAGGTGTGCATGGCATCATGCACGTGGAAGGATCTAGGCGGGCGCTTCGTCCCCAGCATAATGGCAGAGCCAACAGGGGCTGAGGGAGAGACGTCCTCCGGAGAGGAAATCTTCAAAGTGTCCATGGCCTGTAACAACAGGTTGGGCAAATCCTCTGGGCTAAAAAGCCGCGCTGCAGAGGGGTCATCCGCTCCATCCGAGCGGGGATCTATCTCCTCCAAGGAATCCGCAAAGGACCGTTGGGAGACCTCAGACACGCTGCCCTCATCTACATCGGAGGAGACAAAGTCCTCCAAGGCCTGGAAATCAACCCGAGGGCGTTTACCTCTGGGAACCTCAACCTCTTTATCAGAAGAGGGAGCAGGGGCAGCGTTTTGCATGAGGAAAGCCTGATGCAGCAGCAAAACAAACTCGGGGGAGAAACCCCCCAGACTGTGCACTTCCGCAGCCTGGGCAACAGCCCTAGACGCACTCTCAACCGGCGCTCGCAATAGCGGGGGAGAGACATGCTGCGCATCCAAAATGGCGTCCGGCGCGAAACTCCGCGAAGGAGCCGCGCGGGAAGAACGGCGCTTAACTTTAGCCGCTTTGTGCCGTCGCCCAAATTAAGGGCGTTCATGGCATTAATGTCTCCAACCTCAAGGGCGGCCCACGAAGAAGCCGTCCGAGCCGCGTGGCCGGCCAAGATGGCGGAGGCGAGGAGCGGGGGATGGGCGTTTATGGCGGGAAAAAACCGCCACGCCGGAGGAACGACCGGGACATTCATCGGTCACTAAACTGTCAACCATCAAGGGCGAATCAGGTTGTAAAACCCCCGCATCCCCTCTAGAAGCGCTCCAGCGATCCGGGGAGCGACCCTTTGCGCCCTCGCCCTCCGACGCCATATGCCACGAGGAGAAGAATCGGGGAACCCCCTGCCCGCTATAAAAAGGTAAAATTACCTGCTTGCCGCTCCGAGCTGTAACGAACTGGTGTCCCAGTGAGTAGCTGCAATGAACGTTTAAAGAAACGTCGAATTAAACGCCTTTAAAGACGTTTAAAATTTTTTATTTATTTATTTTTTTTAAACGGAGCCAGCGGGAGGGGGGAGAAAAGGAGGGACCTGGCACCACCAGGTTTGCACTTGCTCAAAAGAGCCCTCAACCCCAGGCCTCAACAAAACCTAAGGATTAGGCTTGGAGGCCTAGCCAGAGCTGCTGCTGTGTGTGACCACCACCTGCTGAGATAGAGAACATACTGAGGAGTTTCCGGCAGCACATGACCACATATAGGGAGGCAAAAGTTTGCTCTCTATCTCCACCTGCTGGTAGATGGACACAACCCACCAGTCTATGGATTGATCAGCTTGATGATATGGAAATGGCACTTATCTGGCTATCCAGTGATATTCAGCAGGGGTTAAGCTGGCTATCCCCCACTGAATATCCCCGGTTAGCAGCTAGGAGATAACCGGCTGTATTGCATGATATAGCCAGCTATCCCTGAATAGTCGTCGCATAGCCTGCTATTGTAAGCGACCACATCGGGCCGCTTAAATAGCTAGAATACCTTTAGCTGGTTTAAATTTAACCAGCTATCTCCGAATATCAACGTAGCCAATTAAGTTTAAACCATCCAAAAATAAACTGTATATTCAATGCCAGTCACTGGAAACGGTCCGGCATTGAATATCCGGGCTTATTGCTGAACACAGGTGTTAGCCAGACTCCCTCCCATGGAGGGAGTGTACTGCCAAAGTGTGGCAGTACACTTTGGCAGCGTCTACACCAAGCTCCGTTGGATGACAACACCATTTGTGAGAATATCATGTTTGCTTGTGCTTGGAGAACAGCCCTATACGTTCAGTTTTAAAATTAACCATATATTTGTTTTGTTAGTTTCTGCTTCTGTGTGTGCATACAGTTTCAGCTTCCTACAATGTCCAAAAGTTGGTTACATTTCATGAATCTAATAAAAAGACTGATATCAGGAATATTATAAATGGAAAAAAATGTATTTTATTCATTTGTAGCTCAGCTGCAGAACCTATGCTCATGGTACCTGTTTTCTTTTGATGGATTCTTTCCTTGCAGTGGCCTTTGTCCCAGTCTTTAATTTGAAGAACTTCTCACAGTGCAAGGGATCACCAGTTGTGAACCTCTGAGTCGTTTGTTTCTTATCTGCATACTGCAAATTTGTAGTAGTTAGTATTGTGTTTTGTTCTGGTCCTTTACGGTTTATTGCAATATGATTTTCCTACTCTACAGTACTTTAAGTAGCAAACAGATTAGATATAAATCTTAAGCTCTTCCATAACATACAGCACAAATGCGTAGCATTATATATATATATAAGGGCACTTTTTTAAAGCTTTTTTTCCAGATGTAAAGCCTGTTTTAACATGGAAAAATGCTCTTTTAAAATTTAAAGCGGTATTTTATCTTTACTCTTATACATTTGTTTGGGGAGGTATACACACATAACAATTAGGTGCATGGAAAGGATGCACCTACCTTTATATGATCCAAGAATAAGCATTCTTGGGGGTGTAGCCTGGGCTAAGCAAGGATGGAGTTGCAATGAACACACAGAATGCACGCAGAACTTTACACCATCTTTCAAAATTTGTGCTTCTGAATTTGTGCACTATTTGGGCTAGTTCTGGGTGCCTATTATATAAAAGGACTTTCACCAAGAAATAAGTTTCTTAACAAGGTGTTCCCATGCTGACATATTAAAAAATGAGTAGTTTACCATATTTAAAATAAGAAAATGAAAGCAAAGGTAAATATTAAAAATTGAGTTACTGTTGGGGTTATAGGTCTAAATTCTATAAATGGTACCAAAAAATTAGTGCTGGAAAAAAAAGCACTTAGTGCTATTCTATAAACAACACTCTATTCTAATCTATGTATTCTACCCTTAAAAAGGTCCCATCCTGCTGCTGTTGCTACTTTTTCTCCCGCGGCTCCACCGGGTCCGGGAAGCAGCGTTCAGCAGCGTTGCCTGCCTGCCTGCCTTTTAAAATAATTTGTCTCCCCAGGCTCCGCTGCATTTACTTCTTCGCCCATCGCAAAGCGCTGCCATTCGCACAGGCAGCTCCGCTCCCCTTTGCCGCGTCCATCTGGCCCTACAAATCCACTACAGGAAGTGCATCAGAGAGGGCCGGATGGACGCGGCAAAGGGGAGCGGAGCTGCCTGTGTGAACGGCAGCGCTTTGTGACGGGCGAAGAAGTAAATGCAGCGGAGCCTGGGGATACAAATTATTTTAAAAGGCAGGCAGGCAGGCACCGCTGCTGAACGCTGCTTCCCGCCACGCTGGTGACTGGCGCAGGGATGAGACTTCTCAAGCCTTGGGGGCCTCCAGAAGATTCTTCATCTGGCAGGGCCCGGAGATCCCCACCAGCCCAGGTATTTATCTTTACGGGAGGGGGATGGACAGAGAGGAAATTTATGGGTCATGCCCACCTAGTCCACCCCCAGGCCCACCCAAAAAATGAGGTCTAGCTACGCTACTGGATCAAATCTAGATTTCTGAAAGATCATGTGGGCAACCGAGTTCTGGACTAACTGCAATATTTTTTGCAAGCCCAGTGAAATACTGGCATACAATGAGTTTAAGTAGTTCAGATATGACAAGATAATTTATTTAGTCAAAATTGCAAAATGCTATTGTTCAAAAAGTGCCCGAACAGAGCTTAATTCCCTCAATTTGAAAAAAAACCACTTTGGCACATTATTTACTTGAGGATGAAAAGTAAGAAGAGAGGCCAGAATGACTTCCAGAACTTTTGAGGTTCCTTCAAAAGGAAGGGAGATATTTCTCTTGAGAAAACAGAAGAAGGAAAATTGGAGTTCCAAACAAAAGAGCCTTGTCTTAGAAGAATTAAGCTTCAACTGAAATCTATCAGGCCATGACTGAATCTTAGAAATCAGGAAAACACACACAACGGGGGTGACATGAAAGATGATGCAGAATCAAAACGTCTAATGGACTGAAAAAGTTCACATTAGAAACTTTATTCACAGTAAAACGGACTTGACACAAATCGTGTTTCGGCCACAAGGGCCTGCCTCAGGATTCCTGTGAGTTGTAAGAATGTGTCTACATAACTCTCTGAATGTGTCGGTCAAACCTTAGGAGATCTAACCATAACAGCGTTGTCACATAGAGTCGCGGCTTACAATGATCAAATTTCTTCCTGATATAAATTGAGGAAGATTCTGAATTGCAATGGAACTTAGAAATAAACCCCCCAAATTCTATATAGCACGACTGAAATTCTGCACGCAATTTAATTACTTAACAAGCCAATCAGCATCAATAATTGCCACTTAACAAGCAATTACTGATACTAATTGGCATTAATCAGAACTTAGGAACATAACTTGCTACGCGTATTTTGTAAAGTGATGAGCGTAAATTCTAATGCGTGCTGCCTAAAAGGGGGCATGGCCACAGGCATGGAATGGGCAAACTGTGGGCATTCCAAAAATCTACATGCACGGTTAAATGGACGCAGGCGTGGCAGCTAGGCGTATTCTATAAACTGGCTAGGTGTATTCTATAAACTGCACCTAAATCTAGGCACGGTTTACAGAATATATCTAGGCATAAATATTTTTGGCACTGATTTTTCAGGTGCCATATATAGAATCTAGTCCAAACAGTGGAAGGGTAAACTCTCCTAAAAAAATGGTCAGATCAGGGTACTGGGATCCATTTCAGACTGGAAATTTGAGTTGCACACCTGATAGAATCCAGGTAAGCAATCACACCCAATGCATGCCCTTTTTCTAATGCTCAAAGTTAGGCGCTGCTTATAGAATAGCGCTTACAGCTGGGATATGCAACTACCTTTAGGAGCAACAATTATACCAACTTAACCCTGGTGTAAATCCACATGGCTAAATTACGCACAGATCCCCCTAATTCTCTACCAGCATATATAAATTGTAGGAATGCTCTCAATCTGCCCATGATCCTTCCATGGCCACACCACCTTATTGGAGCGGCACCTAAATATGTATGCTTAAATCCAAACTGAAGCCAATTAGAAAAGATAATTGATTGTTAGGGCCCAATTATTAGTGCTAATTGGCTCATTATTCAATTAAATTACATGAACACATTTGGGCGTGCTTTTTAGCACCATTTATAGAATCCAGGGGATAATGATTAATGATTATGGTGCATATTTCTCGGCGAAAGGTTTTTTTTTTTTAAACTCCTGAGTGACACCTCTGATGGATCCATGTACATATTTATATAGTGATATTTCTAATGAGATAATTTGATTTTGTGATATATTTGTAGATCTCTTAGATTTAAGTATATGCCTCTTTTTAAATTTTTGTAATTATTATATAAAAGGCACACTTACATCTATGTTGCCTTTATAATAAAGGTGCTTTTGGACTTTCCACATGGGCACTCTGTTACAAAATTACCCCCATATAATTTAAATGACTAAAGTAAGGATTGAAAACGTTTCATTATTTTCCTCTCTTTTGCTGCCCAGGTTTAATAGAGAAGCAATAAATAAAATACCCCAATATACCAATAAAACAAGCTTAGTAAAGTGAGAAGAAAATATGAATAACAGTTTAAAATCCACCTGTTATAATTACTTGACTTTTTTGCCATGAATTTATATTTAAAGCACATATAGCAAGAGATCAAGATATTACACACTGCTTACTTCTAGGATAAGTAGCATAAAATGTACTGTACTGTTTTGGGATCCAGCCAGGTACTGTAACCTGGATTGGCCACTGTTAGAAACAGGATGCTGGGTTTGATGGACCTTCAGTCTATTCCAGTATGGCAACACTTGTGCTCTTATGTTATTGTGACAGCAAAAGGAGTAGTGTAATCAGAAGGGCACTCCCAAAAAACCCCCAGGAAGACGAGGAGTAATGTAATCAGCAGGGGTCTCCCAGAAAAAACCCCAGGAGGACGAGGAGTGCAATGAATAAAACCTTTATTCTTCAGGACCCAACACAGCACTGTGTTTCAGTATAAAGCCTACATCAGGGGTCTGTGCGCAAGATCGCAAAGGGACAGTGGAGTGTCTGCATAATAGTCTCTATAAAGACAATATCCAAAATAGTAGTAGGTTCAGCATGCAACGCAGAGACAGTATACTGAAAAGCTTTATTGGGGGAGAGGCCTGCTGATTACACTACTTCTTTTGCTGGTTTCTTCTGACGTAGTGATATAAGGTCTTCCACTTTTGCACTGTCTCTCTTATGTTATTGTGAACATGAAGTGAAGGACTTTGTAAGTGCCATAATCCTCAGGTTTGGAGTGCCCTTATCTGCTCCAAAGATTCCTAAATATGTGGTTTTAGGCTATGTTTCAAAGTCATCTGTTTCCAAGATTCAGCTCTTGATATTCCAGTCCAGATTATACCCAACTTTGCTTTAGTGTTTCCTACTTCTAAGACCAGCTCCTGGTATTCCTGTTCAGGGGCTACAGATACCTTTGCTTCAATGCAATGGGGCTGGGATCAAAGGGGGATTGCTCTTGCCCCATCAATTTCTTCAAACAGATCTGGCAGACTGCTCAAAATAGCCTGCATCAGATTTCTTGTCATACTAAGCAACAAGCATATAAGAAAAGGCGGCATGCCCCTCACTTCCAAACCAGGAGCTCTAGTCTGGCTATCTAATCACCATTTCCAGTTAAAAGTTCAATCTGCCTGATTCGCTCCTCAGTTTGTGGGTCCTTACCCCATACTGCGACAGATAAATCCTGTCACGTACCAACTCACATTACCAGTCAATTTATGGACACATAACACCTTCCATGTATCCCTTCTGAAGCCTGTGGTCCTAAGGAAATCTGGTTTGATTCCTCCTCCCCTCGAGACCTCTGGTATCTGCATCTGATGATGAGTACGAGGTACAAAGTATACTGAACACACAAAGGCTACATGGACAATTGCAGTACCTTGTTTCCTGGAAAGGATTCGGACCTGAAGACAACTCCTGGGAACACGCTGTCCAAGTCCATGCTCTGGTGATGGTGAGGCGCTTCCATCACCTGAAGCCTGGAGGGTGGCCAATGTAACCCCGGTTTTTAAAAAGGGTTCTAGGAGTGATCAGGGAAATTATAGACCAGTAAGCCTGACATTGGTGTTGGGCAAAATAGTGGAAACTATTGTAAAGAACAAAATGATGGAGGAGTGGCCTAGTGGTTAGGGTGGTGGACTCTGGTCCTGGGGAACTGAGTTCGATTCCCACTTCAGGCACAGGCAGCTCCTTGTGACTCTGGGCAAGTCACTTAACCCTCCATTGCCCCAGGTACAAATAAGTACCTGTATATGTAAGCCGCATTGAGCCTGCCATGAGTGGGAAAGCGCAGGGTACAAATGTAACAAAAAAAATTACAGAACACATAAACAAATATGGTTTAATGGGACAGAGTCAGCATGGGTTCAGCCAAGGGAAGTCTTGCCTTACCAATTTGCTTCATTTCTTTAAAGGCGTGGATAAAGGTGAGCTGGTTGATGTAGTACATCTAGATTTTCAGACAGGCAACAATCCATAATGATTGGCAGCAACTCATCACCACCATGGACACTGAGCTGCGGGGTACCACAAGGATCGATACTGTCACCTGTTCTGTTCAATATCTACCTCAAACCACTAGCTGAGCTGATTCGGTCAATGCACACTCAGTTCTACATCTATGCGGATGATATGCAGCTACTCATACCCATTGAACCTGACTTACCTATAGCCTTGAATAAACTGATCACTTGTCTAACATCAATTCAAGAATGGGCTAAACACAACAAACTTTGCCTGAACCCAAGTAAAACTGAGCTTCTCTGGGTCCCTAACCCAAGTGGATACACACTTGACATCAAAATCCCTTTTGGGAAGTATGAACTCCCCCTCAAAATCACAAGTCAGGAACCTTGGAATACAGTTAGATTCAACACTTACTCTGATTCCCCAAATCCAAGCAACCTTCAAGAGCTGCTTCAACTATTTGCAACAGCTACGCTGCATCTCTCTTTACATCGAGAAGGTAAATCTTATCCCAGTTGTGCATGCCATGGTAACATCAAGACTGGATTACTGCAATGCACTATAGAATGGTCTGACTACAAAGGGCCTGCACCAGCTCCAGTTGATTCAGAATGCAGCAGCAAGACTCACAGAAGGTTGCAAGTGACGTGACCACATCACAACATTTTTGCAAAAACTTCATTTGCTACCAGTACAATACAGGGCTAAATTTAAAACTCTATGTCTGATCTTCAAGGCCCTGAAAGGAAATGGCCCCGAGTATCTGAAGAATAGGATGATCCTCCACACATTAAGGACACTAAGGTCCTCCCAAGGACTTTCACTAACTACACCCTCTCCAAAAGACATTACACGATGTGATACCCACAAGCAAGCCTTCTCCAGAGTAGCCCCCACACTCTGGAATGCATTGCCTGAAAGGCTCCACTTAACACAAGACTAACTCTACTTCAGGAAGCAGGTGAAAGCTTGGCTCTTCAACCAAGCCTTTAACGGAAGAAGTAACTAACTTGTTAGTCTCACTCGCACACACAAAGATTGACTCGGGCGGCACATACTGCAGCGGGACATGTTTATCCACTCCTACCCTAGCTGAGATAATATTTAACCATCTCTCTGACCTCACGTGCAACTTTCTTCAAATCAATCACCTTACTTTCTAATTCTTCCTACTTTCTTGCTCATCTATATGTTACAACTTTGCCTTACCCTTCACTACCAATTATGTTCTAGTATATATTGTATTGTCATTGCAAGTAGTATACCATGCCATACTTTGTATTGTTGTTTGAATATTTTTACTGCTCTAATTGCCTCCTGCTCATGTTTGATCTATTCTTACTGTACACTGCCTTGAGTGAATTCCTTCAAAAGGGCAGTAAATAAATCCAAATAAGTAAATAAGTAAATAAATAAATAAATAAAATTCCTCATGAAAAACTCCTGAGAAAATTAAAGAGTCATGTGATAGGAGGCAAGGTTCTGGTGTGGATTAGGAATTGGTTATTGGATAGAAAACAGAGGGTAGGGTTAATCATTTCTCTCAATGGAGGAGGGTGAACAGTGGAATGCTGCAGGGATCTGTACTGAGACCAGTGCTATTTAACACATTTATAAATGATGTGGAAATCTGAACGAGTGAGGTGACTAAATTTGCAGATGATGCAAAACTATTCAAGCTTGTTAAAACACGTGCGGATTGTGAAATATTGCAGAAAGACCCTAGGAAATTGGAAGACTGGGCATCCAAACGGCAGATGAAATTTAATGTGGAGAAATGCAATGTGATGATTCACATTGGAAATAATAATCTGAATGATAGTTACCTGATTCTAGAGTCCACCTTGGGGGGTCAGCACTCAAGAAAAAGATCTGGGTGACGTTGTAGATAATACACTGAAATCTTCTGCTCAGCGTGAGACGGTGGCCAGAACAGCAAACCAGATGCTAGGAATTATTAGGAAAGGGATGGTGAATAAGACTGAAAATACTTTAATGCCTTTGTATTGCTCCATGGTGCGTCCACACCTTGAGTATTGTGTTCAGTTTTGGTCGCTGTATCTCAAAAAAGATACAGCGGAATTAGAAAAGGTTCAAAGAAGAGCAATCAAAATGATAATGGGCATGAAAACGGCAATTACATATCTTTGAAGGGGGAATCCCATGAGTAAACATTGCAAGGCTGGCACTGAAAACGGCAAAGGGGGCAGTCCTTGACACAGCCTAGCTGGCGAAACATGCATGTCAGACACTTCAGATCCCCTGGTCAGATTATTTGCTAAGATAAGTACTCTATGGGGAAATTTAAATATAATTATTCAACTAAGTAAAAAAGTTGATGAAATTAATGTGACATTAATTGCCCATGAAGAATTTGGTGCACTTGTGCATTTCCAACATTGAATGAAGGTTGGATATGAGCACCGCTGAGGCGAATAGTAAGAAGTATAAGAAGTATGATGATGTTGTATGGATAAAGTAGAGGGAGTTTAATTGGATTTAGGATCCTTATATGATCGTATATTTTATAAAAGCAACATATGTTCCTATGTGCCTTACAAAATTACCCCAGGAAAGATAGGCCAAATTTACACCTGCTCTACAGCAGGTATAATTATTTGCATGTAAATGCCGCTATAAATCAGTGCATAGGCACATAGGGGTCGATTTTCGCAATTTAAACAACCAGAAATGGCTTCTGTCCAGTTAAATCTCCTGTTTGGGGTTAACTGCTAATTTTCAGCAGCACTCAGCCAGTTAGTGTCACTAAAAATAACCGGTTAGCACCGAACTAAAAATCAGCTATTTTGGGGGTGTTTTGGAGCAGAGTTGGCACTTGGCCATTTAGGTGCCAATATTAATCAGTCAGGTTAACTTCATTAATAGGACCACATAAAAGTCAATCCTGTCCTTATGCGGTAACCCATATCCTCTAGTATCGCACGTAACCGGCTGTGCATTAACTGGCTCCAGAAGCTCAGAAATTCAATGCCAGTGCTTGGACATGGCCTGGCATTGAATTTGCAGGTTTAATGTCAATAGTAGGTCAGCAAAACACTGATCACCCCTAGCAAATACTGGGCCTATATTTCTTTAAAAACATGCTCACAAGTGCTAATTCCTTCCTGCTCTGCCTGTTCTCTGCTCTGAGAATACCTGTCCATGTACCACATAAAAAAAGATGCTATTGCTTCTCTGAGCCTACTTTTTATGTGCATACACATTGAGGGAGTTCATAAGAGACTGCTCGAGTATGTAAAATGCTCTCCTACATGCTTAAATCCCTCATAAAATTACCCCTTAGTCACTAGAACTAGAGTATTAAATGGGGAGCATGTCAACATAGTTCATTCATAGCTGTTCTAGGGAAGAACTAAACACTGAATGAAGACCAGATACCTTAGTAGAAACCTCTGCTGGTGGTACTGAAGCTTCTTGATCATTGGTTTCAACATTAGGCAGGTTTAAGGTTGACCTGTGAATGACATCAGTATCCTTGCCTGTTTCTCCTCCACTGTGGTTTTCTTTTTCACCCTGAGATAACCAGGGAGTCACCATTTCTGTGGCTGACATGTGGACACTTTCTGCTTCACAACTCAAATCCAAACAGTGCTGTAAGTTTGTGTCTGCTGTACAGACTTTCTTTTTTGCGTTGAAATGCAGACCTGTTGTATTTCTTTGCTCTGAGTTCACATTCGATAGCTGAAGTTGTAAACTCATGCAAGTAGAAAGTGAAGGAGGGTTCATCTGTCTTTGAATGACTTCAGCTGTATTCCTCTCACTATTGTTGGTGAAAGCTGGATTTGCTTGATGTGGATTGGACTCCATTCTTTGAGTAGGTGAAAATCTAAAAATTCTGCTACTTGATTTTCCATTTGATGCTATGGCATCACTAGTATTCTTTCTAACTGGCATATCTGGAGCTGGTTTGTGGAACAGGGGAGCATCGGGTTTAAATTTTGCTAATTTTGGTTTCATGATCTTCCCAATTGTTGATGATGTTGGTGATGAAGATAGCAGAACACTCTGCTGCTTCCTCTCATTTGTAACTTTTGTATCCATTAGATTGACTTGCAACAGTCTGCTTTTGAAACTGGGTATAATTTTGGCATCATTGCCATGGAAATGAGCAACAGAACTTCCTTGTAGCCCTTGGGACCCAGAAGAGTGAATAGGTAGTTCTGAGGCTTCTCTTAAGCTTACTTGCTGCCTGTTTTCAGTAGAGATCTCCTCATTCAAAGTAGCATTAGCATGAGTACCCTGAAGTGGCTGGCTGAGATTTGTGAGAACATATGCTCTTGACTGGTTGATCAAAGGCCCCATCTTGTGTTCATATCCTGCAGTACATGCCAAAGACTCTGGAGCTGAAACAGATATCTTTGCAAAGGGAAACTGAGTGAGAGAAGCCCTGAAAATTGCTTTGGCTGTAAGGTTTGTTGGCCTGCACTGGATATCCTGCAATAAAAAAAAAAAAGCAGTGTACAATAAGCATAACAAGTTGAAGGAGCCTATTGGTACTGTTAAAATAAATTAATGAAAAGGAACAAAAGTTAATTAGACTTAATATATTATTATTACTATACTTAGAGATGCAATTACATATCAGGTTCTATGTGGGTCACAAACAAGACTTGGACAATCCCAAAGGAATTATAATTAGAATAAAATAACTAATTTCAAAGTTTTTCTGCTCTATCACAATTCCTATATTGACTAATTCGCTAAACATATTTTCAAAACAGAAATGCTTTTACTGCCCTCCTAAACATAAGATAATTTTTCTTCAACCTAATTACAACCAGTAAGTTATTCCATATCAATGTTGCTTGATATAGAAGCAATGAAGTTAACTATTTTTCAAATCTGATTTTATTAATCACTGGGTATTTATTTATTACATTTTTACCCCACATTATCCCACCTATTTGCAGGCTCAATGTGGCTTACAGAGTGTTATTATGACATATTCATGAGGGAATAATAGATATAGTCGGTGGTAGGACGAAGATATTTAAAGAAAGAGAAGAGGGTGTTAAGTAGGGTGATGTGGGAGGTGTAGTTGGTTGTGTGGGTGGGTTGTGTAGTGATTTGTGTCTTTAAAGGTTCTTTTTATAGGCTCTGTTGAAGAGGTGTGTCTTCAAGGATTTGCGAAAGTTGCTTAGATTATCCATGGTTTTTAAGGTTGGGGGTAGCGCATTCCATAGCTGTGTGCTTCTATACGAGATGGTGGTGGCGTATGCTTGCTTGTATCTAAGCCCTTTACAGCTGGGGAAGTTCAAGTTGAGGAATTTGCGGGCTGATCTCTTGGCGTTTCTGGGTGGTAGGTCCACTAGGTTGGACATGTAAAGAGGGGCATCTGCGTGACTGATCTTGTGTACGATCGTGCATATTTTGAATTCGATGCGTTCTTTGAGTGGTAGCCAGTGAAGGTTCTCTCTTAAGGGTGTCGCACTTTCGTATTTGGTTTTACCAAATATGAGTCTGGCTGCGGTATATTGGGCAGTCTGGAGTTTCTTAATAGTCTGTTCTTTGCAGCCGGCGTACAGAGCGTTACAGTAGTCCAAGTGACTTAGTAACATAGACTGTACCAGGGTACGGAAAATGCTTCTCAGGAAGTAAGGCTTGACTCTTTTGAGTTTCCACATCGAATAGAACATCTTTTTTGTCGTGTTCTTCACGTGGGTATCGAGAATCTTCAGGGTTTCTGAGATAGGAAGGGTGCAGTATTGTGTGGTAATAGTGGAGTAGTAGTTTGTGTTATATTGAGAAGTGAGTACTAGGCATTGAGTTTTTTCAGCGTTGAGTTTTAGACGGAATGAGTCTGCCCAGGTGTGCATAATTCGTTGGTGATTTCGGTTATATTGTGTTTGAACGGGATGTAGATTGTGACATCGTCTGCATATATGAAAGGGTTAAGGTTGTGATTGGCTAATAGTTTGGCTAGTGGTATCATCATTAAGTTGAAGATGGTAGGTGATAAGGGGGATCCTTGAGGAACTCCGCATTCCGGTGTCCATGGAGGTGATCTTTTGGCATCTGTTATTAATTGGTAGGATCTGGTGGTGAGGAATCCTTCGAACCACTTGAGGACCGGGCCTCCGACTCCGAAGTATTCTAGAATATGAAGTAGTATTCCATGATCAACCACGTCAAAGGCGCTTGACATGTCAAATTGCAGTACTAGTATGTTCTTGCCAGTTGCAATTGTTTTTTTGAATGAGTTCATTGCCGCCACTAGTAAAGTTTCGGTGCTGTGATTTGATCGAAATCCTGATTGTGACTCATGTAGAATTGAGTGTTTATTTAGGTATTCAGTGAGTTGTTTCGTAACTATACCCTCATTATTTTAGTAATGAGCGGTATAGACGCAACTGGTCGATAGTTAAGTCCATTGTGCTTTTTTTTGCGTCTTTTGGCAGAGGTGTGAGTAGGATGTTTCCTTTATTCGTGGGGAATAGGCCGTTTTGGAGTCTGTGGTTGATTTGGTCCGTAAGGTCTTTCTTGAATTGTTTTGGAGCGGCTCTTATTAGGCTAACAGGGCAAATGTCTAATTTGCATTGAGACTTGCTATATTTTTTAAGCCATTGTGAGAGTTCATCTGCTGAGATTTTGTCGAAGTTGGTCCATGAACGATCAGCTGGGTATTCCCCAGGTTTTGGATCTAAGCAATCAAGGAATTTTGTGTAGTCGGTGGTGTTGTTTGGTATCATGCGCCGGAGTTTTATGATTTTTTCATTAAAATAATTCGCTATGTTGGTAGCGGATGGGGTACTGCAAAACCATCTGATCCCTGAGAGAATGAACTCTACTTAGGGTTGCCAACTAACCGGTTTTCAGCCAGACTGGCTAGTATTTCAATGGCCAGGCTGGCTGCTGGCAGACCCTCAAAACAGGCACTAGAAAAGCCATTTATTTTGTCTCTGATGCCAAGACACTTTGGCATCTCCCACTCTCCATTCTTCTGGTGCAGTGTCTCTCCCGCTGCCTCTGTCTCCACCCGCCGCCTCCCCGGTCCATCCAACATCTCTCCTTCTCCCCGTACACCTCCCAGGACCTGAAACATGCCTTTTCTGACAAGCGACAGCCGCAGTGATTCAAGCACGCCATAGGAGCCGACTCTGTGGGTGCTTCAGCACCCCCAATATTGAGAAAATTGCTTGTATGTGTCCAGGGAGGGGTTATTTCCATTGGGCTTAGCACCCCCAATAATTTTGAAAAGTTGGTTCCTATGAAGCACGCAGTTTCTGCCTGCATTCAAGGTCTTCCCTGGGCCGTGTCCCGCTCATGTGGCAATAGGAAGTCACATCATCATGGTAAATGGAGCTCATTCTGAGGAAAAGGATGTTCCCAGTAGTGTGTCACAAGGTTTGGTTCTTGGGCTGGTTCTTGTTAACATTTTTGTAAGCAATACTGCTGAAGGGCTGTCTGATAACGTTTGCCTCTTTGCAGATGACACCAAAATCTGCAATAGGGTAGACACCCCTGATGGTGTGGATAACATGAGAAAGGACTTAGTAAAGCTAGAGGAATGGTCTGGAATTTGGCAGTTTAGATTTAATGCTAAACAATGCAGGGCCATACATTTGGGCTGCAAAAACCCGAGGGAACAGTACAGTTTAAGGGGTGAAGAACTTTTATGCATGAAAGAGGAGCAGGACTTGGGTCTGATCATATGCGATGATCCTAAGGTGGCCAAACAGGTAAAAAAGGCAATGGTGAATGCTAGAATGATTTTTGGGTGTAGAGGGTGAGGAATGATCAATAGGAAAAAGGAGGTGATGATATGTGACACCTCATTTAGAATACTGTATACAATTCTGGAGACCACACCTTCAAAACGATATAAAAAGGACAGAGTCAATCCAGAGGATGGCTACTAAAATGGACAGTGGTCTTAGTGATAAAGTGTATGGGGACAGACTTAAAGATCTCAATATGTATACTTTGGAAGAAATGCGGAAGAGAGGAAATATGACAGAAACATTTAAACACTTATGCAAAATAAATGCACAGGGGGTGAGTCTCTTTCAGTCGAAAGGAAGTTCTGGAACAAGAGGCATAGGATGAAGGTGAAAAAGGATAGACTCGGAAGTAACCTGAGGAAATACTTCTTCATGGAAAAAGTGGTGAACTCATGGAGCAGCCTGCCAATGGAAGTGGTGAAGACGAAAACAGTATCTGAATTCAAGAGAGCTTGGGACAAGTACATAGAATATCTAAAGGAGTGATGGGGAGAATAGATGGCATGGATGGGCAGACTGGAGAGGCCATATGATCTTTATCTGCCTCCATTTTTCTCTGTTTCTATCATAGGAGGCGGGACACAGCTGAGGGAAGGCCCCGAATGCAGGCAGAAGCCGCTTGTTTGAATCACTGTGGCTGTTGCTTGTCAGCAAAGGGATGTTTCAGGACCCAGGAGGTCCAGGGAGAGATGCTAGAAAGACCTGCAGGGGGTGTGTGTGACAGAGGCAGTGGGAGAGATGCAGTCTGGACCAAGAGAGGAGGAGTAGGGGACTCAAGAACAGCTGGCCTCATCTGGGTGGAGAGGTGCTGGGGAAGGGGGGAGAAGGAGAGGAGGGGAGGACTCAAGCAATACTGAACTCATCAGGGGGAGGGAGAGATGCTGGATCCATTGGGGAAAGGTGGGGAGGGGGGAGAGATGCTGAATCTGCCAGGTGGAGATGGGAGGGAGACAAAAAAATGCTCCAGGGAGGGGAGGGAGAAAAACTAGACTGAGGGAGGAAGAGAGATGCTAAATCAAGGGGTGGGAGACAGGAGGAGTGGAGAGGGAGAGACCAGTTTGCATTCCTTTCCTCTGAGCGGATTCCATTTACCACCACCCTCTGCCACCTGTCAGTGAACCAGTTTCCTATCCAGTTCACCACTTTTGGTCCTAAGTTCAGCCCTTTCAGCTTATTCACGAGGCTTCTGTGGGGGACTGTATCAAAGGCTTTGGTGAAATCCAAGTAGATTACATCTAGCGCACGTCCTTCATCCAGTTCTTTGGTCACCCAGTCAAAGAAGTCAATAAGATTCGTTTGGCAGGATTTTCCTTTAGTAAAGCCATGGCTGCCTCAGGTCCTGTAACCCGTTGGCTCCTAGAAAGTTAACTATCCTTTCTTTCAGCAACGACTTCTTTAATTTTCCTACCACCGACGTGAGACTTACCGGTCTGTAGTTTCCCACTTCTTCCTTGTCTCTACTTTTGAGAAGAGGGACCACATCCACTCATCTCCAATCTTGCAGAACCTCTGCATTACCATAATATATTCTTCCTTACCATGTATACATGCACATGATATATATCTATACCATGATCTGTTCCATGTATGTTATGTTCCATGCATGTTACCATTTGTAATTCTGTTACCCGGAAATGGCAACCGCCATTACGGCAAATGTACGCCACATTGAGCCTGCAAATTGGTGGGAAAATGTGGGTACAAATGCTACAAATAAATAAATAAATAAATATCTATTAAATAAATCTTTAAGAGGTCCCGCCAGGACCTCTCTGAGCTCCTTCAGTATCCTAGGATGTATCCCATCCGGCCCTATAGCTTTGTCCACCTTCAGATTCTCCAGATGTTTATAAACGCTTCTGTAATCAGCGCAGTATCCACTCCATTCCCAGATATTCCCTCAGCAGGCAACCGCAGTCCTTCACCAGGATTTTCCTCCATGAACAACGAAGAGAAGTAATTGTTTAGCACATTCACTTTATCCTCCTCACTCTCCACATAGCCGTTCTTATTATCTTTCAGCCTTGCAATTCCATTCCTATCTTTTTTCCTTTCTCCAATATATCTGAAAAAGGTCTTGTCACTTCTCTTTACATCTTTAGCCATTTTTTCTTCTGCTTGCGCTTTTGGTAACCGTATTTCCTTCTTCGCTTCTTTGAGTTTAATCCGATAATCTTTCCCGTGATCTCCTTGTTGAATTCTTTTGTATTTCTCGAACAAAGCCTCTTTTGCTCATACTTTTTCAGCTACTTGTTTGGAGAACCATATAGGCTTTCTGTTTCTCTTGTTTTTACTTTTCTTGTGTAAAGATCATTCGCCATATTTATAGCAGCCTTTAGCTTTGGCCACTGATTTTCCACTTCTCCTACTCCTTCCCACGCCAACAGCTCCTTCTTCAGGTACTCCCCCATTTTATCAAAATCAGTACATCTGAAATCCAGTACTTTGAGTTTTGCGCATCTGCACTCCACCTTTGCCCTAATATCAAACCATATTGTGTGATGATCACTATTACATAGGTGGGCACTCACCTATGACATCATCAAAATGAGGCGACATCAAAATGGGCAGATATTGAGTGTGGCCTCACTTCTGATTGGCTGAAAACCCAGAAATAGGTGTCACCTGTCAAAATCATTATATTTGAGGAATGCTAGTGAGGTACAATACTTAAGTTTATTTTTAAGCTTCTGACCAAAAGTTGCCATAACTAAGTTGAAAAGGATTACAGAGCATGGGGAGCCTTGGGAGACTCCACATCTCATCCTTCATTTATCTACAACTGTTTTTGTCCATTTAACTGAATATGACCTGTCACAAAGAAAACCCATAAACCAAGAAAACACTCTACCTGATATACCTATGGAGTCTAATAGAAAGAGAATTAAATCATGATCAATCAGGTTGAAAACAGATCAGATAAGACCATAAGTACCTGGCAGAATCCCAACGAGTAACAAGATTCCAGAATCCCAAAAAGTAGCAAGATTCCAGAATCCTAAAGAGTATCAACATTCCATGCTACCAATTCCAGGGCAAACAGTGGCTTCTATTTAGTATACAACTGTCTGGTTTTGCAAATCAGTCAGCTTTGTATGTATAACGTATTCCCTTATTTATGATCTAGTAGGGCAATTAGCTAGCTTGTGTCTTCTTGGTCTTCTCACAGACCATACTCAGGCTTGCTTAGCCCTAGTAATAAGTACATAAGTAATGCCACAATGGGAAAAGACCAAGGGTCCATCGAGCCCAGCATCCTGTCCACGACAGCGGCCAATCCAGGACAAGGGTGCCTGGCAAGCTTCCCAAACGTACAAACATTCTATACATGTTATTTCTGGAATTGTGGATTATTCCCAAGTCCATTTAGTAGTGGTTTATGGACTTGTCCTTTACTGTCTAACCCTTTTTAAACTCTGCCAAGCTAACCACCTTCACCACGTTCTCAGGCAATGAATTCCAGAGTTTAATTATGCGTTGGGTGAAGAAAAACTTTCTCCTATTTGTTTTAAATTTACTACACTGTAGTTTCATCGCATGCCCCCTAGTCCTAGTATTTTTGGAAAGCGTGAACAGACGCTTCACATCCACCTGCTCAACTCCACTCATTATTTTATACTAGTAAAAAAGGCCCGTTTCTGATGCAAATGAAACAGGCACTAGCAAGGTTTTTATCAGAGTGTGCACGTTTGAGAGGGAGTGAATGTGCGAGAGTGTGTGTGACAGAGAGAGAGTGAGTCTCCCCCCTCCCCTGTCTCCCCCCCGCCCTCTCTCCCCTCCCTCCCCCCTCCCAGTTTCGGAGAGCAGTGTTTGGTAATTATACAGGATTCCTGCTGTGTTTTTCACTGTTTGTGTCAGGATTCCTGCTGTGTTCCAGAGAGAGCGAGGCTCGAGTTTCGGAGAGCAGTGTTTGGTAATTATACAGGATTCCTGCTGTGTTTTCCTTCACTGTTTATATTTGTCAGGACTTAGGAGCTGTGTTACAGAGAGAGTGAGGGCGGGGCAGACACATGAGGAAACCAGATAGCTACACCGCTTCACACTTCCGGCTGGAGGCTTCATTTAGAACGTTGGTGGTGCCTTTTATATATAGAGATATCTCTATCATGTCTCCCCTCAGCCGTCTCTTTTCCAAGCTGAAAAGCCCTAGCCTCCTTAGTCTTTCTTCATAGGGAAGTCATTCCATCCCCGCTATCATTTTAGTCGCCCTTCGCTGCACCTTTTCCAATTCTACTATATCTTTCTTGAGATGCGGCGACCAGAATTGAACACAATACTCAAGGTGCGGTCGCACCATGGAGCGATACAATGGCATTATAACATCCTCACACCTGTTTTCCATACCTTTCCTAATAATACCCAACATTCTATTCACTTTCCTAGCCACAGCACCACACTGAGAAGGTTTCAGTGTATTATCGACGACGACACCCAGATCCCTTTCTTGGTCCGTAACTCCTAACGTGGAACCTTGCATGACGTAGCTATAATTCGGGTTCTTTCTTCCCTCATGCATCACCTTGCACTTGCTCACATTAAACATCATCTGCCATTTAGCCGCCCAGTCTCCCAGTCTCGTAAGGTCCTTCTGTAATTTTTCACAATCCTCTTGCGAGTTAACAACTTTGAATAACTTTGAGTCATCAGCAAATTTAATTACCTTGCTAGTTACTCCCATCTCTATATCATTTATAAATATATTAAAAAGCAGCGGTCCTAGCACAGACCCCTGAGGAACCCCACTAACTACCCTTCTCCATTGTGAATACTGCCCATTTAACCCCACTCTCTGTTTCCTATCCTTCAACCAGTTTTTAATCCACAATAGGACATTTCCTCCTATCCCATGACCCTCCAATTTCCTCTGTAGCCTTTCATGAGGTACCTTGTCAAACGCCTTTTGAAAATCCAGATATACAATATCAACCGGCTCCCCTTTGTCCACGTTTGTTTACTCCTTCAAAGAATTGAAGTAAATTGGTCAGGCAAGATTTCCCCACACAAGAGCCATGCTGACTTGGTCTCAGTAATCCATGTCCTTGGATGTGCTCTGTAATTTTGTTTTTGATAATAGCCTCTACCATTTTCCCCGGCACCGGTCTATAATTTCCCGGATCTCCCCTGGAACCTTTTTTAAAAATCGGCGTTACATTGGCCACCCTCCAATTTTCCGGTACCACGCTCGATTTTAAGGATAAATTACCAGAGCTTCCTCTTACAGTAACACCTCCTCTGCATCTATGGGCTGCAGCCACCGCCCTCGGCCTCGGATTAGACTCAGCTGGGATTCTGGACTGCTCTTTTTCAAAGATGACGATGAGGGTGCCCTTGGCTCTATCCATAGTTCCTTCTTCTTGGGGTCTTGTGCTGAGATGGTTTTCGAGTTGGGGCGACTCATCGACCACCGTCAGATCCGGTCCCACGTCACTAAAGTCTCTGGTGGGAGGTCTCCCCTCTACTGCTGATCCTAGGACAGAGCTCTCACAGCCCAAGGGGGCTTTGCTTTCCTTCATAACATGGCCCAGGCTAGTGCTAGCAGATGCTGCACTGCCTTCTTCCTGTTTGTAAAATCCAGATCCGCACTCGGGGCAGTATAACTTAACTGGTGTGGGCTCACTCCAGTATGGGCATTTGGGACAAACAGTTCCCCCCTCCACTGCAGTTTCTTCCATGCCTAGCTCCATGATGGCCTGTAATTGGTGTGCCATTCTTCCCGATCAGCTCTCAGTTCACCACCGTCACCAGTGCCACACCCTGCCAGCCACTTCTGCTCTCCTTTTATACAGCAAGTGTCCACATTCAATGCACATACCTATCCTCCACTATCTTCCAGGATATGCGAATAACATTGCCCGCTCCACCTTCCAAAAACAGCTGGCTACCAGGATTTCTGCAGCGTGTGATTTCCGGAGCTCGCTATCCTCCTTCTCCCTGGTCAGCATGGGAACCACCTCTACAATGACTTAGCAAATTCCTCCCACCCATCACCCAGGTACTTAATTGACATGCTTCTTTTTGTCTGTTAGTATGGATTTTTTTCATAGGCAGGAAATCTGAACTCTCACTGGTCAGATTCCAACCATCTCTCCTGTATCAAATTTATAAATCCCAGGCCTACATGACAGGCCCTCTGGTATCTAATCCACAAGGCAATCAAAGTAATTGTAATCCATAAGCAGAAAGTCACTCTTGCAATTCTTTAGCCAAACAGTCCGTTCCTCCATCAGTCCTTCGAGCCCCACATTGGGCGCCAAAATTGTGTAACCCAGGACTCACCTGGGCTAGCTATGGGCCTGGGCCATTAGATCACTCTCTCTCTCTCTCAGGCTACTTTCACAAACATTTCCAGCATCCTCTCAGTTGGGCTGAATGGGCAATGATCCAGAATATGGGTTTGGGGATGAGAGACAATTATCTAACAATTATTTTCTTCAGTTCTCCATTCCAGGAACCACACAACACTCCAGGAGGATTAAGAACAAACTTAAGCTTTTATTGTAACTTCAGCAACTAGTAATTCTTGCTGCAATGATCTTTAACACAGTCAGTGATGTAACTCCAATTATACTTCTCAAAGGTAATTACAAGTAGTGGATTAAAAACTGGTTGAAGGATCGGAAACAGAGAGTGGGGTTAAATGGGCAGTATTCACAATGGAGGAGGACAGTTAGTGGGGTTCCTCAGGGGTCTGTGCTAGGACCGCTGCTTTTTAATACATTTATAAATGATTTAGAGATGGGAGTAACTTGCGAAGTAATAAAATTTGCTGATGACACAAAGTTATTCAAAGTCGTTAACTCGCGAGAGGATTGTGAAAAATTACAGAAGGACCTTACGAGACTGGGAGGCTAAATGGCAGATGATGTTTAATGTGAGCAAGTGCAAGGTGATGCATGTGGGGAAAAAGAACCCGAATTATAGCTACGTTATGCAAGGTTCCACGTTAGGAGTTACGGACCAAGAAAGGGGGACTGGGTGTCGTCGTCGATAATACACTGAAACTTTCTGCTCACTGTGCTGCTGCGGCTAGGAAAGCGAATAGAATGTTGGGTATTATTACGAAAGGTATGGAAAACAGGAGAGAGGATGTTATAATGCCGTTGTAACGCTCCATCGTGCGACCGCACCTTGAGTATTGTGTTCAATTCTGGTCGCCGCATCTCAAGAAAGATATACTAGAATTGGAAAAGGTGCAGCGAAGGGCGACTAAAATGATAGCGGGGATGGGACGAATTCCCTATGAAGAAAGACTAAGGAGGCTAGGGCTTTTCAGCTTGGAGAAGAGATGGCTGAGGGGAGACATGATAGAGGTTGAATTTTATTGGGGATTTAGTTGGTCCCCAGGTTCAGTCTGGTAGTGCCATTTGGTGATCCACTCACCAGAGAAAACTTCTAGAAGGCTTAACCATATTATCATCTGACTTCGGTTTTGTGTAGGGGAATAGGAGTGCTCCCTAATATCCATTCCAACCCCAGAGAATAGTTACACCTTTAAATGTTATAAGATAAAGAAAGAAGATAGGTTTCAAAGATATATAGTTTTATTTGTCAACTTACCAAAGTAATACAAGATGATTAGATACACAAGCAGGTGTGGAGGACTGACGGGCAGCATGGCACACCTATGGAGATTTCCACACCCTTACATTTGCTGTCAGTCTTATATACCTTTCTGCTTGCATTCAAATCAATAGGCTCTCATACACTCCTATGATAACGCTGTTTACACAGATGACCCCCTTTTCCATGTCCAACCGCAGATGCTCATCAGGAAGATCTCCCTCCCTTTCGGACAGATGGTCCAACTCTGTTCCCCTATCTTATTTTGGGACTTCCCTATTCTCCTGTTGCTACCTGGTGATCTTAGGTACTTTCCAATTACTGTTCTTGAGTTAGGATATTTCACAATTTTTCAACTGTCAACTGTAAAAACAAGCCTCCTCTAACTCTGATACAGAGATGAAGGAAGCCATTTCACAGATGAGAGATTCGATTTTGATTTCAGATTCCTTGACCAATCTTTTCCCAATTAGGCCTTAGTCTGGGCTTTAGGCTGGGCCTTGCTTTTCCAGCAGGCTTCTGACTGTACAAGCCACTTGATTTTTAGCCTGGCTTAAGTTTCCAAAAGGCCTGGTCCTTTAAACTTGGGCTCCCACCATTCCAGTAGTGGCCCCTGGCTGTATCATATCTCTACATTCCCCTCTTGCTGCCCCCATTAACTGGGGGCGGCACCAAGTTTGTCACCATCTATTCCAGAAGGTTTCATACTCTACAAGGTATATAAAATAATGAGTGGAGTGGAACAGGTGGATGTGAAGCGTCTGTTCACGCTTTCCAAAAATACTAGGACTAGGGGGCATGCGATGAAACTACTATGTAGTAAATTTAAAACAAATCAAAGAAAATTTTTCTTCAACCAACGCATAATTAAACTCTGGAATTCGTTGCCGGAAAATGTGGTGAAGGCGGTTAGCTTGGCAGAGTTTAAAAAGGGGTTAGACGGTTTCCTAAAGGACAAATCCATAAACCACTACTAAATGGACCTGGTAAAAATCCACAATTCCAGGAATAACATGTATAGAATGTTTGTACGTTTGGGAAGCTTGCCAGGTGCCCTTGGCCTGGATTGGCCACTGTCGTGGCCAAGATGCTGGGCTCGATGGACCCTTGGTCTTTTCCCAGTGTGGTATTACTTATATACTTATGTCATTTCATATACATGCACTGAAAAAGAATAAAAGAGGAGGCTTATCACCAATGAATAACTGAGTCCCTATGCGAAACCCATGATATTGCCCTGCAAAATCAGAGCCATTTGGGGTAATGCCTGTGATTACTAAGGCCCTCACTCACCCTGGTACCAGTCACCATAATATCGTTCTTGTCCGCCTCAAAGGAGACTCACTGTTTACTGGTGCTCCCTCCCATGTCCATGTCTCATATGCAGCACATCCAAACTTTCTTTTAAATCCCTCTCCAGCTGCAGGAACAAAGGCAAGAACTTCCTGAGCAAACTTTCCAGCCGCTACCCACCTCGCACACACCGTTCCCACAGCCAGCCAAGTCTCTCAATCTCTCTCGAAGTCCCCCCC
Source organism: Microcaecilia unicolor (assembly GCF_901765095.1). Lineage (NCBI taxonomy): Eukaryota > Metazoa > Chordata > Amphibia > Gymnophiona > Siphonopidae > Microcaecilia > Microcaecilia unicolor. Next base: position 450,086,382 of record NC_044031.1, on the reverse strand, counting down.
CCCTTCCAGTTACCTTTCAGCTTGATTCTGTTGCAGAGCAGCAGCAGCATTACAGAGAAAGGTGGCTATGCCAGCTCCAGAGTCTTCTCTCTGCCACACCCCTAAGGAAACAGGGAGTTACATCACGGGGGTGGGGGGGTGGGGGGGCAGCAGACAGGATACTCCAGGGCTGACACAGCCAAATTTCTCTGAAATGCTGCTGTTGCTGTACAACAGAACAAGCTGAAAGGTAAACCAAAGGGAGCTCACACGGCACCTGTGGCTCCCCCTGTACCGACACCTATGGACTGGAAGCAGAAAAAGGTGCCAGTATGCTGTATCAATGAGTACCAGCACAAAAAAGCCCTGAGGCTTTCACATGCTGGTACAGCAAGAACAAGCATTAGAAGTTTGATTTACATAAAGAACTAGCCTTCTACTGCAGGCAGAATGTGTACATTTTGTAATAGGCATGTATCCTGTACAGAGTTGAAATTATGAAAATGACAGACAGTTGTGGAAGTAGAAGAAATACCAGGAGGTGAGCCAACAACCCTAAGAATTGTATAGGTCCATTTCAATACATCACACTCGCTTCCATGTGCATGTCCATGTCAGGTTTTTGTTTAAATCTGCGAACCACAGCTCTGCCACTGGCCGACAATTATCATTGGCAGACCAAGAGATAGTCAATTGCCAGTATCCATTGGTTGATGTACATCAAGGACAAAGAGCACATACATATCAGGCATGATCTAAAGGGAGGTGAAATGTAGGTGGGTGACTACTTTATCGATGGTTATGCCATTATTAATGGCGAGCACATGGTCTTTGACCAGGTGCTTATTGGTGGGCTTTTTCGTTCTTATTCCCTGGCCACTGATACGCAGAATGATTGTGTTCTTCCTTCATAGAACATGTATGCCTTTGGTAAGTTAAGGATCATGTTAGTTTGTGTGAAAGAGACAAGATAATGTTTTAAAAATCTTACTGTATCACTGCTGCTGCTCTCTGTAGATTCCATTTCTGTGTTGTTGTAGGGTGTTTATTTTAGTTTAAAACTAACAAAGATAACGCAGCTCTTATACTCCTCCACCATACCATTCCTTCTGGTACAAGCCCTGGGCTATAGTATCCTGTTCGGAGGGTGTTTCTGGTTACACCTGTCCATAAGGAATATGACTGGACAAACGAGGAGAGCCCCCTCCTCTGTGACACCCTCCCATACACTCAACACCACCAGACATATTTTAGGACTACTGTCTGAAAGGTCAATTGTGACCAGATGTTCTGATATGTAGGGGAAAAAAACAAAGACCCTGAACGTTTTACACAGTTTCATAAGAACACACATGACGTTTCATTAGTTTATGATTTTTATTATTACGATATACTGTATGGTACATCTGTTACTACTACCTTTCCATACATTTTATTCAAGGTCTGTAGCCTGTGCAGGTCATGATCTATACTTCTACACATTGTCTCATGTCCAAAACATGTCTGAAAACAGATGTCCCAAAGTCTGAAACAGATACAAACATATTGAGAACTACAGACTTTTGTAAAATGAATCAAGTTTTCTTTCAATTATAATACAGTGGATATAATTTATATAATCTTGCTCCTTCAAACGGTTTGTCATACTATTTAGCTTTTGAAAAGTATTAGGTGCTGTTATACACTGTCGATGAGGTGAATGATGGTGTTAATGGTTTCATTAAAAAGCATCGGTATTTCCATTTTATACCTAGCTATCAGAATGATAACTAGAATACGCTTCAAACACAGTCTTTTGCAAAACACGTAGTTTCTGCGCTTTTACATCAGGGTGCCATCTCAGGAATGCATGCTGTCTTAGCCCCCACAACCATGATAGTATTTAGCATGTGATGTATAATGTAGTAAACCGCTATTCATATGAGTGAGTTGAAGATGCTTTTCCGGTAAAGAGAATGGATCCTCAGTTGCTTAATAAAACTGATAGTGTCCCACCATCTCATGTCTCGTACATCCTCAGGCCTAGAGGTCCATTTGCAAAGTCTCTGTATACCATGGGCATTCTTGGGCACACACTGACAGCAGAACAAGCAGCACACACACGTGACATTGACTGGCTGTAGCTCTGCAGTGTCTCTATATCCTTCATCATTCACCTACAACAGAAGTTTGAGTCTGTTAAATGCTGTTCAAGAAAAAACAACCCAGATCATATTTTATCAGAAAGAAAACAAAACTACATGCATACCTGTGAAACTGAGGGAGTCAATTCCTCCGCCTGGTTTAGAAGATCCATAATTTAATTATCCTCAGCCACTTTATACATTTGTGTCATCGATGGCATCTTCGAACATGTCTTCTGTGAAATCCGTGGCCTTATCCGTCACGGGTATGTTCTGGGTGCTATCTAGGTCTTCTGTTAGAGAAATGTTGACTTCTTGGGAGTCAAATAGTTTTGCCCACTACCTAGTTCATCCTGTGAGTAGTGTGAAATACGAAGTGGTCGCCGCCATCTCGGAAAAGGTGCGTGGTCTGGGAGGAGTGATGACATCATGTCCTGTGATGTAACCACAAAGGGTGGGGTTTGGGGTGGTGTTATGCCAAAAGGGGCTGTCACGAAATGCCTACCACCCACCTGGGGTGAACCCTGCCGCCACCTGAAGTACTGCTCGGGCCTACCTGCACCTGTGCTCTACACTAGCACCCTCCTCTCAATGACTGGGTCCTGCTTGCCTTTGGGTGAGTTCCCCACCCACAAGTTATTTCTCTGGTGGTTTCTAAGGACACTGGGGCCACAAACCCAGGGGTTCCATAACTCTTAGAAAACACCCACAGACCCAAAACACAAACCAGCAGGATAATTAGTCAGTCCAAGACAATAGCACTAACAAACTAATTGGTTTATTATCAGAAAAGGAATGGAACAGTGAACGGTGGAAAACTAGATGAAATTAGCAAACAATAACAGATAACTGAACAAGGATCAACATTAATCTAAACACTATTACTACCTGAGTAGCACCTGGGGAGTTCAGGAAAATTAACTGCTCACAGTCTTTGAACAGGGTCTCAGTGTAGAGATCTTTACCCTTCACACTCCCTTATTGAAACTGGGGGAAATCCAGTACCTTCTGGCTGGATTTTGAACTCTAGGGCCAATCAGAGTCCAGAGCATTAACTTTGAAAGTATCTGGCCAATGGCACTGCAAGTTACTTTCCCTCAGGGCTTCCCTCCTTTCCTGTGGAAGACAAGCTGAAAGGAAAACAACTTCAGTCTTAAAGCATAGAGCAGGCACCACCTTCTGGCCAATTAAGGGAAATACATGTCATAAAATAAAAAAAATAATACAGACCACATGCATAAGTCTCCTGTTTCGCCACAAGGGCAGTATTATGCAAAAGGGGCAGGGTGTGGGCAGGGTTATGATGTCACATCTGGTGACATCATCAAAGGGGTTGAGATGGGGAGTCTGCAGGGATTTTGCAGACTGGGTGTGGCCTGGGTGGATCCTTGATTATGATTGGCTGCTGTGACCAGAAGTGGGTATTATCTATGTGCCAAAATATGCAAATTAATTTTGACAAAAGCTTGTGTGGTATACCACTCAGGCAAGTTGCAAGTCTAAATCTCAAGTTTTTCTTCACAACTATTCTAAGAGCCTACATTCTTTTTTAAGCAAATAAATTGTGCCATGAACCAAGGATTAAGGATCTTTTTTTCAGACAGAAGTTTTCATTAATGGAGCTATCTTGTTTAAATGTGTATAAACCAAAAGAACCAATATTAAGTGAAGAAGAATTGGTAAAATTAGAAATCAAATCAGACCAAAAAAGGTCAGAAGAGATTTTGGTGCTCATTTTCAAAGAATACAGACTTACTCCCCTGTTTACAAAGTGTATTTATTTATTACATTTGTACCCCGCGCTTTCCCACACATTGCAGGCTCAATGCGGATTATATAGTAAATACAATTACAATCACAAGTCTTTAAGGAGAATATTTTAAATTGTAGTAAACATAGTGAAAGTGGGGGTTTGAGGAAAAGTGAGTTGAGCAAGTCAGGGGAAACAAAGGAAAGGTAAGCAAAAGGAAAGAGATTGGAAGGGGTAAGGAGAGGAAGGATGGAGTGGAAAAAATAAAGGGCAAATGATGGATAGGAAAAGATAAGGGCATAAGGAGACTGAGATAAGGGCATAAGGAGATTGGGAAATATAGTCTGAGGGATAATAATCTTCAAGATCAAGATTGTAAGAGTATAGAGTTAATTAGGGTCAGGCGGGTAAGCTGTCTTGAAGAGATGGGTCTTCAGCATTTTCCTAAAGATTAAATAGTCATTGATTGATTGGATAGATCTTGGCAAGGTGTTCCAGAGCTGGATACCCAAGAAGGAGAAACTGGATGCTTAAAAGGTCTTATATTTAATACCTTTGCAATTGGGGAGATGTAAGTTAAGATGGGTACGAGATGACGATGATCTATTTCTGGCTGGGAGGTCGATGAGGTTATTCATATAATTAGGGGATTCACCATATATAATCCTGTGAATCATAGTATAAACTTTAAAATGTATTCTCTCTCTGATGGGAAGCCAATGAAGTCTCTAAGAGGTGTTGCATTGTCGAATCTTGACTTGCCGAAGATAAGTCTGGCTGCCGTGTTTTGGGTAGTCTGAAGCCTCCTGAGGATTAGGGACTTGCATCCGAGGAGAAAACTGTTGCAGTAGTCTGCGTGTATAAGTACTGTGGATTGTACTAAGTTCTGGAAGGTGTTCAAGGGAAGATAAGATCTTAATCGTTTCATAATCCACATCATGTTAAACATTTTTTTAGTGACGGATTTGGCATGGTTTTCAAATGATAGATGGTTATCAATTGTTACTCCAAGTATTTTCAGGCTATCTGATAGGGATAATTTAACATCTGAGGTGTTAAGAGTAGCTGGGAAAGGCAAAGAGTATTGGGATGAAAGGACTAAACACTGTGTCTTCTCTTTGTTTAGTTTCATCTTAAAAGCGTTAGCCCAAGAGGTGAGTGTGGTCATGCCAGTATTAATTTTGTCTGAGATTTCAGATAAATTGGATTTGAAGAGGATAAATATGGTGACGTCGTCAGCGTAAATAAAGGGATTAAGTACAAGCTTGGCTAACAACTTAGCCAGGGGAATCATCATGAGGTTAAAAAGTATCGGTACCCCGCATTCAGATGACCATGGGGATGAAATATTCGAGGTCCCCTTGACTTGATAAGATCTTGTGGTAATAAAGCTTTTTATCCAGTTTATAATGTTGCCACTGATCCCAATTTTGTCGAGGAGTTTGGTTAGGATAGTATGATCAACCATGTCAAAGGCGCTGGATAGGTCAAATTGTAGAAGGAGGTTATGATTGCCAAGTGCTATTTCTTGTTTGAATTTGGATATTAAGGTAAGAAGGACCATTTCAGTACTATGAGCCGAGCAGAAGCCCGACTGTGATTCGTGTAGAATGGAATATATTCGTTGAGTTGTTGGGTCACTCTGTTTTCCATTAATTTTGTGATTAGAGGGATGGAGGCAATTGGACGATAGTTGGTCACATCGCTTGTAGGTTTTTTTTTTTGGGGGGGGGGGGGGGGGTTGGGTATGGGTGTGAGTAAAATATTGCCATGTCTGGTGGGGAAGGAGCCTCGATGAAGTAGGAAGTTCAAGTGGGCGGTGAGATCAGATATAAAGCATGTAGGGGCGTCCTTCAAAAGATAGTTGGGAAAAGGATCAAGTTGGCAATAAGATCTGGAGAGTTTAGTGATGGTTTTAGTAACTTCATCATTGGTAAGGGGGGTAAAGTTAGTCCAATATCTGTCAGCTGGTACTTCATCAAATCCAGGGTCTTTTACGTGCCAAACAGGATTATTATATCCAACTGACCAACTCTCCTGGCTCTAATCCTCGACTTCTCTTCACCACATTGAACTCTCTCCTCAAGGTGCCCCCTCCCCCAACTCCCCCTTCATTATCTCCTCAGACCCTTGCTGAATTCTTTTACAACAAGGTTCAAAAGATAAACCTTGCTTTCTCTACCTCACCACCTCTCCCTCCACTAGTCCGTTCCCCTCTCTCTCCTTCCCCTCATTCCCTTTCCTCCTTTCCTGAAGTTACTATTGAGGAAACTACACTTCTCCTTTCTTCCTCAAAATGTACCACCTGTTCCTCTGATCCCATTCCCACCCACCTTCTTAATGCCATCTCTCCTGCTCTTATTCCTTTTATCTGTCATATTCTCAACCTCTCACTTTCCACTGCGACTGTCCCTGCTGCCTTTAAACATGCTGTGGTCACACCTCTCCTTAAGAAGCCTTCACTCGACCCTACTTGTCCCTCTAATTACCGACCCATCTCCCTCCTTCCTTTTCTCTCCAAATTACTTGAGCGTGCTGTTCACCGCCGCTGCCTTGATTTTCTCTCCTCACATGCTATTCTTGACCCACTACAATCTGGTTTTCGCCCTCTCCACTCAACCGAAACTGCGCTTACTAAAGTCTCCAATGACCTATTACTGGCTAAATCCAGAGGTCAATATTCCATCCTCATTCTTCTTGATCTTTCCGCTGCTTTTGACACTGTCGATCACAGCATACTTCTCGATACCCTGTCCTCACTTGGATTCCAGGGCTCTGTCCTTTCCTGGTTCTCTTCCTACCTCTCCCTCCGCACCTTTAGTGTTCACTCTGGTGGATCCTCTTCTACTTCTATCCCTCTGCCTGTCGGCGTACCTCAGGGTTCTGTTCTTGGTCCCCTCCTCTTTTCTATCTACACTTCTTCCCTTGGTTCATTAATCTCATCCCATGGCTTTTCCTACCATCTCTATGCTGATGACTCCCAAATCTACTTTTCTACCCCTGATATCTCACCTTGCATCCAAACCAAAGTTTCAGCGTGCTTGTCTGACATTGCTGTCTGGATGTCTCAACGCCACCTAAAATTAAATATGACCAAAACCGAGCTTCTCATTTCCCCCCCCAAACCCACCTCCCTGCTCCCCTCGTTTTCTATTTCTGTTGATGACTCTCTCATTCTCCCTGTCTCCTCAGCTCGAAACCTTGGGGTCATCTTTGACTCTTCTCTCTCCTTCTCTGCTCATATCCAGCAGATTGCCAAGACCTGTCGTTTCTTTCTTTATAACATCCGTAAAATCCGCCCCTTTCTTTCCGAGCACTCTACCAAAACCCTCATCCACACCCTTGTCACCTCTCGTTTAGACTACTGCAATCTGCTTCTTGCTGGCCTCCCACTTAGTCACCTCTCCCCTCTCCAGTCGGTTCAAAACTCTGCTGCCCATCTCATCTTCCGCCAGGGTCGCTTTACTCATACTACCCCTCTCCTCAAGACCCTTCACTGGCTCCCTATCTGTTTTCGCATCCTGTTCAAACTTCTTCTACTAACCTATAAATGTACTCACTCTGCTGCTCCCCAGTATCTCTCCACACTCGTCCTTCCCTACACCCCTTCCCGTGCACTCCGCTCCATGGATAAATCCTTCTTATCTGTTCCCTTCTCCACTACTGCCAACTCCAGACTTCGCGCCTCCTGTCTCGCTGCACCCTACGCCTGGAATAAACTTCCTGAGCCCCTACGTCTTGCCCCATCCTTGGCCACCTTTAAATCTAGACTGAAAGCCCACCTCTTTAACATTGCTTTTGACTTGTAACCACTTGTAACCACTCGCCTCCACCTACCCTCCTCTCTTCCTTCCCGTTCACATTAATTGATTTGATTTGCTTACTTTATTTATTTTTTTGTCTATTAGATTGTAAGCTCTTTGAGCAGGGACTGTCTTTCTTCTATGTTTGTGCAGCGCTGCGTATGCCTTGTAGCGCTATAGAAATGCTAAATAGTAGTAGTAGTAGCAGTTCATCAAGAAAGGTGTCAACCGTGATTATGTCTTTGGAAATCGAATTACGAAGATTAATAATTTTGTCGTTAAAGTAATTAGCTAACTGGTCAGCAGAAGGGCGGTTTGAAGGTGAAGTTGTTACTGGGTCTGTGTTAAGCAGAGTTTTTATAATTTGAAATTGTTTTTTTGTGTCTGCACCGGAGTTAGTAATTTTTCGTGTGTAATAATCTCTTTTGGCACGCTTGATGGCGTATTTGTAGATCCTTTGTGACTGTTTCCATGCATTAAAGTTAGCGTTATCCTTTGATTTGCTCCATGTTTTTTCAAGTTTTCTGGTTTGTGACTTCAAGTTTTTCAGTAAGTCATTGAACCATGGAGAAGGGTTACATTTACGTAAAATCTTGGGGTGCAGAGGAGCAATTTCATCCAGAATCATTTTACATCTATTATCCAATAAAGTAAGGAAGAGGTCTGAGTTAGGTTGTATCGACCAGTTATTTGCATAGATATGTTGCCAGAATTTAGTGTTATCAATCCGTCCTCTGGTGAAGATTGTTTTAGGGTCATGTGATCAGGACTTGCCCTTTTTACGCCATTGTAAAGTTAGGAAAGCTTTGTAGTGGTCAGACCAAGGTGTGGGAGACCAATCAATACTAGATATAATAAAGTTAAGGTTGATAGAGAATTTATAAGAAATAACATCTAGTGAATGACCCTTGATGTGGGTAGATTGTAATGGAGGTATAACAAGGTCACATAGGTCAAGGAGATCCATACATTCTAGGGTGTGGGTAGACTTGGAGTCTTCTAAATGTAGGTTCAAGTCACCTAGTAAGATTATATTAGGATTGTTGATACATGAGTTGGATATAAAGTCCATAAAGGTAGAGTGGTTATAAGTCCAGTTACGAGGGGGTCTGTAAAATAGAATGCAAGTTAAGTGATCGTGGAGTGTGGGGCACTGAAGTTTTATTGAAGCGATTTCAAGTTCCGGGGTAGAGTTTTCAGAGATGAGTTCAGATGAGAAGTTAGATCTAAGAATTAATGCTATGCCTCCTCTAATTTTCTCTTTTCTAGGTCAATGTAGGATTTTATATCCAGGAGGGCAGAGGTCAAGTATGATGGGGTCCTTAGAGTCACAGATCCATGTTTCAGTGATGAAGAGTAGGTCTATAGTGTCAGACTTGATCCAGTCAGTGATAGTTTCAGCTTTACTTACCACTGATCTAGCATTAATATATCCCACACGAACAGGTAGGTAAGGATCAGTTTCATGAGATGACGGGCAAATATTTATAATTTGACTCGTTTTTTTTTTTACTTTGGTTTTAGTAATTTTGAGCGTTTT